>NC_081405.1:89191293-89560460 GCF_030272615.1 Cryptomeria japonica | reverse complement strand
AAATAGGTTACATTGTATGACCTAATTTGACCTCCTAAAATATCTCACCATGCATATGCTTTTGCATCCTAAAGTAAGATATAAACTCTAGTGTCATAAATTATATCCTCTATACTTCTACACTACATAAGTGCCTCCACTTTATGCTGATTAAAGATCTTTTTCATAGCCTTATCCTTTTGTCCATCTCACTTGCCTTGCTAGCCTTTACCTTGTCCTTTTTTGACACAACTAACTATTTGACTCATAGACACAATGCGCAACAGACATGTCCACACACCATGTTGGTCCCATAAATCAATCAATCTAAAGGTGGTTGTTTGAGCTACGCTTGCACCTAGAAGATGCTTGTAATGCCACTGTGTGCATCCACCAATGTTCATTTTCATCCCAAAGGGTTTATCTTCCTTCTTGGACCTCATTTTGGCTCTCTAATTGTTCATTCTCATGTTTGTCTATCGATTACCACATTCTCACATATCTACACCTTTGTTGCAGCTCTATTTACATGCTCAATTCTCTTGGCTCTCACATTTTCAACACTATTCTCACATTTTGGGACATTGGTCTTCATCTTCTCCATCTAGTAGCCTAACTTTCTGTGTGGAAGGGGAGTGCTTTTCTCTTTTTCCTTCCATTTATCTCCATAACATATTTATTGTTGAATATCTCTTATACTTTCTTTTATCATTTTGTATATCTACCAATCAATCTATCTTGGTTTTCCATGGAGATGGAAACACCGAAACAGGGGTCTAACTATGGTAGGCCTCTAAATCAGAGCACCAATATTTTTTTCTTCGTTCATCATGTGTGCAAGTTGCCAAATAGATCCAAGGAGATGGCTGGAGTCTTAAAGCATAAGATTATTGTAAGAATCCATTTCTTTTTTCATTCTTCATTGATACTATTATTTTAATTATATTTACTTTGTTAAGGATATTGTCATAATACATCAAAAACCGGCCCTTTGGACTCTCTATACAATCCTCTATACTTTGTCTGTATAGGAAGCCAATGAATCATGTTGTTGTCTTAGACCTGCATGCATGTTCATGGATAGAGGATGAGAAGAGGTCATCAGGGGGTCACTATGGCTTGTTCTTTTAGTTTTTATAGTTGGATAATCTTATTTCATCTTTTATCCAGTATTCTCTATTTATAGGTTTGGATAGTTAGTTGTTGATATCTTCTTGGATCACTAGAGTGCCAGTTTAGTGAAGTAGCGAAGGTTGGTTTAATTCTTGAAGTTAATCACTTCAAGGGTAGAAAATCTCCTCCTCTACATTTTGGTGGACCTAACGTGAAACAAAAAAATGAATAAGTTTGTGGATAAGATAATTAGTGAATTATAAATTTATAATGATCTTTTTCTACCTCATTCATCTAACTTTATTTCTACATCATCGGACACCAATTTGGGTGGTGGCCCCTTTGTTAACATGGTCACTATAACTCCTATCTCATTCCCGAGCTAGAAGATGTAGAGTAACAATGAAATATCATTCACACCTTTAGACACTCCTTATAGTGGGGAGATCTCTTTGTTATATATCTTACCTAAAATCAATTATTACACTAGCACTAGTCTGATGGTGGACCCCACATGCCGAGTTGATGTTGTCATGGAAGAAGCCTTATTCATCAATGGCTGGCATAGGGCGAGATATGATGAGTTTTGTGCCTTCGTTCACACACATGATTTTTTGTTTATGTCTCCTTTGGGAAGTAACACTTTGATGATCCTTGTAGGAGGCAAAGTAATTTCAACCACTTGTTGTTATCCTCGAGTCAAATTTATTCTGGGTTAAACTGGGTATTCCCTGGTTGATCATCATGGAAGCAATCTCCTCAGTTATACATAAATGTTTTAAGTTTCCTCATGAGGGAATTGTGTGCACTATCTAGGACACTAGATTTTAGCCACTGTTTACCCATGGGGGCATTTCATTAGACCATTTTTGGCCTACTTCATTTGGGTCCATGACTCCTCATGGAGATTTTCTATATAAAATAATTTTATAAGTATAAGATGGGAGAGTTAATTTTTTCATTGGTTCAACCTATAGTCTCCTTTCCTCCTCCTACATTGGTTACCACTTATTCTATTCCTATTTTGTAGCGAATAGTACCTTCTACCCCTTCCTCATCTAGGCCTAAGGTTAAACTTGTTCCTTAGAGTAGACCTCCTCGCACACTAAAGACAATGCAACCTCTAGTTGTGTCTTCCATTCCTAATTTTGTACCTAATATAGACAAGGGAAATGCATTTGTATTGCCACAATCTGTATCCTACCCTCCTTTGAGCTTCCCATCCTTGCTGATATCCCTTCTTTCTACTCAGTATGATAAGGGTGGGTGTTCACCTATCTTCTTTTCCTTCTTCACAATTTCCCCGACATTAGAGATTTCCCGAGGTACTCAAACTCACTATGGTTGATCGAAGGCCTTCACCCCAAAAAAAACAAAAGTAAAAGTTCGAGGAGGGCCCTATGCCTATGTTTCACCACTAGAAGTTAGCTCTAGAACCTTCAATTTTCATTTCTTTGCCTATATTTATTTCAATTTTATTGTCCAATTCTATGTTTTTTATTGAGGAGGTTCCTCCTTCTCTAGAGTTTATTTCTACCCCTTTTTCGAAGGTCGACAATGCGACTCTTGTTTGATTGCCTCGGGCTGAGTCACCTACCTCTTCTAATGAGGGGTGTTTGTTTGACTCTTTAGAGGATATCTTGGCACTATCAACAATATTTACACAATCATCGAATCTCTCCTCTTAGGGTCTCTTGGATAAAAATGTGGAGGCTACCTCATCCCTAGATCTTGTTGCTAGTGTTATGCCCAATAATCCTCTCATAGTTGTTCCCCTTCGGTCTCAACCTCCTTCCCTATATGATCAAGATTGGGAGGATGATGATCTATTGGTGGATGATCTGTATGAGAATTCCTATTTTCTTTATCTTATAGATTAGAGAGTTTTTTCATGTGTTCCTCATTCTTGTTTTATATGATTGTTCCCTCCCAAAGGACCCAAGTCACCTTGTTAGTACTTAGAAATAAGATGTTATCTGTCTTTATGTGTTACGTGATCTCCTAAAGGACCCAAGTCACTTTGTAGGTGCTTGAAAATAGGGGACTTTTTGTCATGATATTCTTCTATTTTTTAATTGCCCTTCTTCCATTTGTCGTATATTGATTTTCGCTATTGAAGATGATGCAAAGTGTTGGGGGCATTTAGGTTCTCTTCCATGTTGATTAATTTTTCATTTCTCTTTTTTTTTATGTGCCTTCTTCATATAATCCATAAATTTTGGCACCATTATGAAACACCCATATGCAACTACATGTCATCTCATTTTATTGCTATGGGTTCTGATGTTGAATTAGCAGGTCTCTGTGTGCCTTGAACATGTTTTTGTTGATGTTGTGGGTGCTACATGTCATTTGTTGCTAGTTGTCATTCCATAGAAACATCTCATTATGTTGATGTGACACAACATCCATTCTCCTTAGAAAGACATGTGTTTCATACATACCATTCTAAGGGGGAGGCATTCCATGCTTTCATATCAAGCTGCTTTTTTTGCATTTCTACATTATCATATCTACATTTTACATTATATTGTTTTACTTTAGTGGGGGCCAAACAACTTGATCAATTATCTTTTTTGCCTTGGTTATGGCCAAACCACTAGATCTTATCATCTTTAGTGGGGGGCAAACAAATAGATCTTATTGCCTTTTGTGGGGGACAATCCACTCTATCTAAAGTCACCCTATTGTATGACTATGTAGCATAACTGGCTAACCATACTGGCAAAATCTATTTATGTTTTTTCATTATAGGTTATATTAGTGTCTACCATATCTTTTTATTTTCTTTTTCATCTAACATTTTTGTTTGCAGCTAACATATTTTTGATGGAAAATCCTAGCAACACCTTTTGAAGATTCAAGACTCTTCCCTAGGGGCATCTTCACATAGGTAGGGCATTCTTCTTCCCCTTTGTATCTCGATAATGGCTACTTTAGCTTGCATCTTGATAATAATATGTTCACTAAAATAGAGAAAAATGTAGTGTCGTAAATTATACCCGATATAATTCTACTCTACATAAGTGCCTTTGCTTTTATACTAATTGGAGATCTTCTTCATTGCCTTGTCCTTTTGTCCATATCACTTGTCTCGTTAGCCTCCACCTTGTCTTTTTCCAACCTATTGGCTATTTGTCTTGTAGACACTAGTGTGCTACGGAGACGTCCATATGTCATGCTAGCATCTCGTGAATCAAACAATCTGAAGTTGGCCATTTCAACATTATACCTGCACCTGGAAGATGCTTGTAATGCCACTATGTACGTCCACTAACATCCATTTTCATCCCAAAGGGCTTATCTTCCTTCTTGGACCTCATTTTGGCTCTCTAACAATTCATTCTCATGTTTGGCTATTGATTGACATATTCTCACAACTTTACTCCATTGTTTAAGCTCTAGTTGCATTCTCGATTCTCTTGGCTCTAACACTTTCAACCCTATTCTCACATTTTGGAAGATTGGTCTTCTTCTTATTTTGCATCTAAAATCCTTGGTTTGGGTGTGGAAGGGGAGTTATTTTCTCTTTTTCGTTCCATTTACTTCCATAGCATATTTATTATTGAATATCTCTTATACTTTATTTTATCGTTTCATTTATCTATCAATCTATAAATGTGGGTCTAACTATGGCATGTCCCTAAATCATAGCCAAAATGTTTTTGTCTCCATTCGTCATGTGTGCAAGTTATTGAACAGATTTGAGGAGTTGACTAGATTCTTTAGGCATAGGATTGTTGTGTGAATCTCTTTCCTTTTTCATTCTTCATTGATGTTGTTGTTTTCATTATATTTACATTATTAAGGATATTTTCGTAATACATAAAAAATTGGTCCTTTGCAATCCCTATATAGTACTTTGTACTATGTCCGTATAGGATGCCAGCATGTTGTGTTGTCATCTTAGACCCACACACAATTCCTTGGATAGAAGATATCAACAACTAGCTAGTAATCTCCATTCATAGGTTTGGATAGCTAGTTGTTGATATCTTCTTGGCTCACTAGAGCACTGATTTAGTGAGGCAGTGAAAGTCAGATTCCTCCTTGAGGTTTATCACTTCAAGGGTAGCAAATCCCCTCCTCTACATAATCACTATAAATGAAAAATATGTGCTAAAAAATACACTTACCATGACCCATCAAAGTTAAATCATTTCATATACTCTTTAGTCAAAAGTCACAAAATAGAAAAGAATATTGCATTAGTATTGAATTCCTTCATTACTCTTTGGCTCCCAAGGAAAAGATGAAATTAAAGTACATAACTATGCATGGAAGATCCATAAATTTGTTCTTTATTTTATTGGCTAGAAAGATGTATTAGATTTATTAAAGAGATGAACTATTAGTATTCATATTTCCCTTGAAAATAAAATAGAATGCAATAAAATAAAAATTTCATGAAATAAAATTTAACACAAATAAATGCATGAGCATGACAATGCAATAGGCTAAATGAATATATACTATTTTCATGAAGGATTTATTTTGCAAAACATTTTTAAATGTAATTTATTATATGTAATGTGGTATCAAATAGTTTTTTATTAAGGTAAATGGGTTTTATAGGGACCCGAAACCCAAAAGTTTTACAAAGAACCAGAGAATAAGCATCAAAGCACAAAACCAATAGAAAAAGATAAATCATCTTAGGCCAAGCCTGCAAAACAACCTAAAACACAAAATAGACTGAAACCAGAAGAAATAGAGACCTAATTGTTAGGGTTTCAAGCATATCCGAAGCAAATATGAACTAACAATTATATGTAGATTTAAATACAAAAGATAAAGGAATAAAATAGGACACAAATAACACAGAGATTTAACGTGGTTCACCCAGAATGGGTTACGTCCACCATACATAGTCGTCCAATCTTTCTTATTATCCAACAAAAATAGTACATCAACATTACAATGCCTTAAGCATCCTAGCCACTTATAACATGTGTTTTTAGGGCAAAAACAAAGTCGGCCTTTTCAGGGTTTTATTACAATGTTGGTTTTCATCAAAAAAAACCCAACAAAATTTTTCTCAGGGGTTGCCGCCCCCGAACCCCTACCCAAGGCCCGACCCGGCCCCGAACCCCACCGAGGATACGTGTTGAGTGTACAGTACTTTTCTGACCAGTCGCCACATTTCAACAATCTCCCACTTGCAGACTAATCAGGCTCCACACTAAACAATCTCCCACTTGGAGACTAATACTACATGACACCAATGTACATGCAACATCCGTTGGATAAAACACTAGGACTCGACTGGTATAAATTCCACAATTATCAATCAAGAAGACCAATAGAAACTGATGAAGAAATCAGCTTCTCCTGTGGAACTGCCTTTGTGAACATATCGGCAGGATTCTCACTTGTGTGAATCTTCTCAAGCTGCAACCCCCTCCTCCAAAACAGTTTGGATGAAGTGGTACCTGAGCTGAATGTGCTTTGTCCTTGAATGAAAAGAAGAGTTCTTCGCAAGATGAATGGCACTCTGGCTATCAGTATACAATGGGCTATCCTCTTGTGTCTAACAAAATTCCTCCAAAAAATATTGCAACCAAATCATCTCCTTGCTGGCTTCTGTAGCAGCAACATACTCAGCTTCAATGGTTGAAAGTGCAACAACCTTTTGTAGCCTAGAAATCCAACTAACTGTAGTTCCCCCTATAGTAAAAACATACCCTATAGTACTCCTCCATGAATCAATATCACCCGCCAGATCAGAGTCAACAAATCCACTTAGAGCAGTATTAGATCCTTTGAAACATAATGCCTTCGTAGTAGTTCCTTTCAAATACCGAAGAATCCATTTCATAGCATTCCAATGTTCCATACCCGGATTACTCATAAACCTGCTCACAACTCCCACTGCATGTGCAATATTTGGCCTTGTGCATACCATTGCATACATCAGACTGCCAACAGCTGATGAATACGGGAGGTTAGACATTTTATTAACCTCTTCCTGTGCCTTTGGGCACATCTCCTTAGTCAATTTGAAATGACAAGCCAAAGGTGTACTAACTGCTTTTGCATCCTGCATGTTAAATCTTTTCAACACCTTCTTTATATACTCACTTTGGGACAAATTCAAGGTTCTATTTTTCCTGTCTCGTGTAATCCTCATACTGAGAATTTGCTTAGCTGCACCCAAATCCTTCATAGCAAATGACCTGGCTAATTTTTGTTTAAGATCATTTATATGTTGCATGTTAGACCCAGCAACAAGCATGTCATCAACATAAAGCAACAGGATAATATAACTGCCATTATCAAATCTCTTAAAATATACACAATGATCATAATGACATCTATGATAACCGTGTTCAGCCATGAAACTATCAAATTTTAAATACCATTGTCGGGGTGCTTGCTTTAGGCCATACAGACTTTTCTTCAACCTGCACACCAAGTTCTCCTTACCTTTAACCTCATATCCCTATGGTTGCAACATGTAAATTTCCTCCTCCAAATCTCCACGGAGAAAAGTTGTTTTGACATCTAATTGTTCAAGATGTAAATCATCTGCAGCCACAAGACTAAGTACAGTTCTAATTGAAGTCATTTTTACAATTGGAGAAAATATTTCATCATAATCTATACCCTTTTTCTATGCAAAACCTTTTACCACAAGTCTGGCCTTATATCTTTTCTAACCTCCTTCCTCCTCCTTTAACCGATAAACCCATTTGTTAGGCAAGGCTCTTTTTTCTGCAGGTAAAGGGACTAAGTCCCGAGTCTTATTTTTCATCAAGGAGTCCATCTTCTCTTTCATGCCTAGCTCCCACTGTTGTTTGGCATCTACCTACATTGCTTCTTCATATTCTTCTGGTTCACCAAAATCTGTTAATAAAATAGAATACAAAGAAGGAGAAAATCTTTCAGGGGGTCTACTTGTCCTTGTAGAACGTCTAACACTTGCAGGAGTTTGTGGGATAATCTGTTGTTGCTGAGCATCAGGTACCTATGGCATTTCATTTTCAAGAATCTCATCCAACACCACGTATTCTTGTTTGTCCTGTTCATGCTTCTTTTCCTGCATCTGTTCTTTATACATGACCTTCTCATTGAATATAACATCTCTACTTCTAATTATTTTCTTATTTTCAAAATCCCATAACCGATAGCCATATTCATCTATCCCATATCCAATGAAGGTACATTTCTGAGATTTAGCATCAAGCTTAGTTATATTTTCTTTATCAACATGGACAAAAGCTTTGCAACCAAAAGTTTTTAGAAAAGAATAATTTACCTTTTTACCAGTCCATGCCTCCTCTGGAATACCACCATCCAAAGGGGTTGAAGGTCCTCTATTTATCAAATAGACAGCAGTATGTATAGCATCTGCCCAAAAATGTAAGGGCAATCCAGCATGCAATCTCATGCTCCTCGCACGTTCCATGATAGTCCTATTCATTCTCTCTGACACACCATTTTCCTGTGGAGTTCCTAGAACTATCTTTTGCTTTCGAATCCCATTTAAGCAGCAATAATCCTCAAATGCTTTGCTGCAATACTCACCTCCATTATCCGATCTGAGACACTTCAACTTTTTTCCTGTCTCATTCTCAACCAAAGCTTTCCATTTCTTAAAAGTTTGAAAAACATCTGATTTTTGTTTTAGGAAATATACCCATGTTTTTATGGTTGAGTCATCAATAAAAATAACATAATAACAAGAGCCACCAAGAGATGATACCATAGCCGGTCCCCATACATCTGAATGTACAAGCTCTAACTTCTCACTCTTCTTCTCTTTCCCAACCTTGAGAAATCTGACTCTTTTCTGTTTACTATAAACACAGTTTTTGCAGAACTCTAAATCAGTCTTCTTTAGTCCTGGCAATAGATTTTTGGAGTGAAGGGTTTTCATCCCTTTCTCGCTCATGTGCGCAAGCCTATGGTGCCACATTATCGAATCTGTTCTTGCAACATTTATTGTTGTTGTCCCTACAGTAACTTTATCTATAGCAATTAGGGTAGAGTAAGTGTTACCTGTACATAGATATAATGTGCCTACCTTCACACCTTTAGCTATTACTAATGATCCTTTAGCAACCTTCCACATATTATCTGAGAGGGTAACTATGCAACCTTCACTACCTAGTTGCCCTGGAGAAATTAAATTTCTTCTTAAATTAAGAACATGTCTTACCTCCTGCAGAAACCAGTCATTTCCATTCTGCAACTTGATCTTTATCTTTCCTTTGCCAACAATCTGATAGGGCTCATCATTACCCAAATATACTTGTCCAAAATCACCTTGAACATAATCTAGAAAATATTTTCTATGGGGTGTAGCATGAAATGAAGCCCCAGAATCTATCACCCAGGAATCATTAACATTATCCAAACATAAGATTAAAGCATCTTGTAAAGTATTGCTTGCAATATTAGCTTCCTTACTGTCATTTTCATTTTTGTCTCCTTCTTTGTTTTTCCGAGACCATCAATCTTTCTTTAGATGACCAGGCTTTCCGTAGTACCAGCAATCTTTCTTTCCTCTAGATTGAGAGCCTCCTTTCTTTGACTTTCCTCGTGACTTCTCATTCCTAGGGCCTTTTCCTCTTTCCTTTGATCTTCCTCTGTTCTCCACATTCAAAACACTACCCGATGATGTTGGAGTCTCACCTGTGCTTTTCCTTCGCATTTCCTCACTTAGGATAACACCAACAATATCATCAAATACCAAAGTATTTTTACCAGAGACATAGTTACTTACAGCCATAACCAAGCTATTCTAGCTTTTTTGCAAAGAACATAAAATCAAGAGAGCCCTAACCTCTTCTGCAAAGGTAATTTTTATCGAAGACAATTGACTAGTAATTGTATTAAATTCATTTAAGTGCTCCGCTACAGATCCTCCCTCACTCATTTTCAAATTAAACAAACGCTTCATAAGAAATACCTTATTCGAAGCCGAGGGTTTCTCATACAACTTAGCCAATGTTGCCATCAAATCTACAGCTGCTTTTGCTTTTGTTATATTGAAAGCTATAGATGGTGCAAGGCACAATCAAATGGATCCCAGTGCCTTTCTATCTAAAATGTACCCCTCTTCCTCTAACATTGTGGTCAATTTCTTTGCCTTTCCTTCCAATGGCCGCCACAAATCCTTTTGATATAGGTAATCCTCCATCTGCATTTTCCATAACTGATAATTCTGGTCATTAAACTTTTCGACCTTGAATTTGGAATTCTCCATTGCTCCCACTCAAATCTGAAAGTCCTACCAATTTACAGAAAACCTCGCTCTGATACCAATTGTTAGGGTTTCAAGAAAATTCGAAGCAAATATGAACTAACAATTATATGCAGATTTAAATACAAAAGATAAAAAAATAAAATAGGACACAGATAACATAGAGATTTAACGTGGTTCACCCAGAATGGGTTACGTCCACCATACATAGTCATCCAATCTTTCCTATTATCTAGCAAAAATAGTACATCAACATTACAATGCCTTAAGCATCCCAGCCGCTTATAACATGCATTTTTAGGGCAAAAACAAAGTTGGCCTTTTTAGGGTTTTATTACAATGTCAGTTTTCATCAAAAAAATACCCAACAATTTTTTTCTCAAGAGCTCCCACCCCTGAACCCCTGGACCCCGGCGAGGATACGTGCTGAGTGTATAGTACTTTGCTGACCATTCGCCACATTTCAATAATCTCCCACTTGGAGACTGATCAGGCTCCACACCGAACACTAATGATAAGAATGCAACAAATCTACATTCTTCTTAATAACTTTTTTGTTGATATCCTCCAACTCGTCCATGATAAATCTGGAGCTTCCTTGCTCCTGGTATTGGTACACAGACCTACCATAGTATGGGAACGAGAAATCTAACCACATGTGGTATCAAATAGTTGTTTATGACTTAAAAAATAAAATAAAAAATAAAGTGAAACATTTAAAATCATTCATATTGTTTCATACATGATGGTGAATGTCAAAAATATAAAATATTTTTTATTTAAATTTTATAAATGATTGACTTCAAATACTTTATAAATAAATAACATTAAAAAACATAAATTTTTCCTAATATATATGACATTAGAAATCATAAGAAATAATTCATAATATTGTTGTTCACCAAATATGATTAATCATGAATATTTTTCTGAATTTTTTATATAGAAAATGATAACGTGTTAAACCAAAAAAATTTGGAAAGTATTTTTTGAATCAATTATTTTACAGATTTTAAATTGAATAAATCAATGAAGATTACATAACAACATCATTTTGGTTTCATCTACATGGGTAAAAAAAGGCATATCAAAATAATACTTTACCTGAGTAGGGATTGATAATATTTTAGTAAATTTAAGGGTGGTTTGATGACCATATTATTATATTTCAAACAATATGTACAAAAGGAACATGTTTAACTATATATAATAGTTCACAATGTGATAGTTATTCTTACATAAACACTCCCCCCTTATTATATTGTTCATATTTATATACCATCAAAACCTCATGTTTCACCTACCCAAGGGATCCCCCTTAAAGCTTACACAACAAAACTTGTTGAATACATAATTTTTGGGAGGATATATTTTGTTTGAAGAATCAAATCCTAAATCAAGCAAAGCTCCATCAAACTGCCTCGGTAACCTCAAAAAGGTGTAGCTTTGAGTTAAATTCTCAATTTCTCAATCCTAAACTCTTGAATCAAATATTTCTAAACTATTCAATAAAAAATCATATTGATCTATGATAGAGCTCCATCAAGTTGCTTGATAACCCTTGGAAGGGTATATTTATTGATTGTAGTCTTATAGGCTCACTAGACAATAATCAATATCGATCTCATCACCAAATCCTATATCTATCTCCAAAAATCAAACTTCACAATACTTGCATTATTCAAATCCACCATCATCAACAACAAAAGCAAAAAAGAAAGCATGAAACTAAAGCCAAAAACACTTCTTATGTAAAGGACCAACTCAAAGTGAGAAGCTAACTTGAGATGATGAAATCTCTCCCATCCTCTAGTGGAACCACCCTCCAAATTTAAAGGCTCAAAAAAATAATCTACATGGATTCATCCTTGATCTTGGAGAAAATGTAGAAAACAATTAATTCTTCAAATTAGGAACAACCTCTTCCATCTTCATTACGCGTTCATCTAGTGCATTTTGATTCTTCTTTATATGTGGAGCTACATACTTTGTTGGATTTTACTTACCCACAAATAATTGCTCCTTAGTCTTCTTCTTGCCAAACATCTACAAAAACTTTGATCATCTCTAGCAACAAAATAAGTTGTTGAAAATTTTAGCTGGTTGCAAATAAATCATCATAAGTTGTGGTCTAAGGGTGACTTATGATCATGTTATTAAGTGTGAAGGAATATATAGGTATAACAGTTACATGTGTAACTGTATATAACAATTAACACTCTGATAATTATACTTACAATAACCAGATTTTAAATGATTCATTTTTTATTTAAATATCTCATATCTTATAATAGAGAAAAATAGAAAACATAAAAAAAATCTATGTACAAACAAAAATAATAAATAGAATTAGCAAAAGGAAATATAGGAAAAGTAAATATTCCAAAAATAAACAAGAAAAACATTTAAAATTAACATTTCTATTAAAAAATCCATGAAATAATGCTAATCATGCAATTTTAAAGAATAGTCTCATAAATTATTAATGGGACTGTATTTATCTCTAGTAAAAATATATGTTAATTACATAGAGAACAAATATAAACCATGATAAGATTTTTCTTCTCTTCTTTAACTCTAATATTTTAGTTCTTAATCTGGTCAATAAAAAAATAGATAAGAAATTAAATAGTAGAAATGAAAAAAATTCTTTGAGGGGCCTTTAGAAATCAGATTTTAAAAATTAAATAGTAGAAATGAAAATGAATTCTTTGAGGACCTTTAGAAATCATATTTTAGTGGGGCATATTATGGCAACCCTAGACTTGTAGAAGTAGATGTATATATCAACTTTTTTAAAGAGCAATCTCTTTTCTTGGGTTAGAAAACTAACTAGCATATATATATTTAATAATATATATAGAATAAGGTGAGAGATGTCCTTCTAGAGGTGCCCTTTTTTTATTAATCTATCAAAATTAAAGTACAATAGGCGCCTTGAGAAGGATATCTGTCAGCGTATTCTATATATATTATTAAATATATATATGCTAGTAGCAGTCACAATGCGAATTGGAAGACATGACATAAATTAATTTTAAATTATATATTGTTGTATAGTTATATTATAGATGAATTGGAAGACATGACATAATTTAAATTTAAATTATATATTGTTGTATAGTTATATATTTTGGTTTCGTACAGTGTTAGATTTAGGATTCCATTTGGTTCAATTCTAGATTTAGAATTATACTTTGGATTTCGATCAAAATAGTCGGCCTAATTCAATAAGTATTTGGGCTCATTTTGGTTTACTATTAGGGTTAAGATTTGATCTGGTTCAAAATAGTAGGCCTAATTCAACAACGAATAGGGTTCAATTTGGTTTTCTGTTGATTATAAAAATTAATTAGCTTAAGAGCTGGAATTCAATTTGTAGTTTATTGTATAATTTTATTTAAAGTTAGGGTTCTATATGATGCTAAGTGGTCTTTTTTTGTTAAATTTGAGAAAATGTATATAATTTTAGTTTGTGAGTTTCATATTAGCGTAGTTTGATCTTGATTTTTCTTTTACATTATTTGTCAGCTTTTTGATGCATTAACTATATTAATGATCTCATAAAACACATATTGACATTAAGACAATAATCTAAATTCTAATTAATATTAATGACCTCAAATACATATAGTTCTTAAGATAATAACATGAATGGGAAGACATGGCATAAATTAATTTCAACTAAATTTGATTTTGTTTAAAGTGAGGGTTCAATGTGGTTTAGTGTCAGATTCGATTTATATTTTGGTTTATCATATTGAGTTGTGTTTACCAAATCTTTAGTGTTATTAAGATATAACCACAATTGTACTATTACTTCATAAAAATGCAATTTTAGCTACAATCAAAATTTAATTATGACCTATTTTAGTAAAAGTTAAAGTTCCTTCAATCCAAACATATATATAAGTTAAAGTTAAAGATGGTATTAAAATTGTAAATATATTATACTCAGGGAAAACTTTAAGAAACTCCCCCCCTTGAACAAGGTGTAAAAACCTCGCAAAAGGTGTATAATTGGAGAGGAAAATTTTAATTTTACTGGCGAAATTTTGCGGTTTACGGAGAAAAAATGATAATCTCCATTGGTGAATCATTCATGATCGCTCAAAGTTTGTGAAAAATATAGTTGAATTGTAATGTTTTTAAAACCAAATTAATATTTGCATGGGCGAATTGTAATGATTTTAAAACTAGAAAAAATATTTGCATTGACGATTTGAACCTATTTTCAAACCATAAAAAAAAATATTGGCAATTTCAACCTATTTTCAAACCATTAAAAAATATATTGGTGATTTCAACCTATTTTCAAACCATAAAAAAAAAATATTGGCGAGTTCAACCTTTTTCCAAAACATAAAAAAATATATTGGCACCTCAGCAGTCCCCGTCAACTCATTAAAACACATGGCACACAATCATCAACTCTCTACCTGAAAGACTGCCCATTAGAAAATCTCATGACCTAGCGACAAGCCCTTACGACTCTATCTCCAACTCACAAGCTGAAAATGTTAAGCCTTCATAACCTGGAGATCTAGCAACTGAGGGAAACTGAACCACCACTCTCCAATTCTTGACCACAAAATGTTAAGTCCTCATCACCATAGTGACTTGGAGATAGTGGTAACTTTAACTCTTGTCACGTACTCGCCAACATAAATGTGTTTATCTCTTAACCGCTAGCACTTCACTCGCAATCTCATGACTTGGTCAGGTCTTCAGACTTAACTTTGTGAGCTGGTGATAACCATAAAACTTAACCACAAACTGTCTATTCGCTAGCTCGCGACATAAAAATGCTAATATTAAACAAAAATGAGAGCTAGGGACAACTATATAAAATGAGTTACTCACTAATTCTCATGGCTATAATGTATGACATCAGACCAACTTGAGACCTCGTGACCAAAGAAATTTCAATAACAATCTATAGCTCAGTAACATAAAATGCTAACACCCAAAAAGCTAGAGACCTCATGATGTAAACCCAAACCAACTTATCGCCAACTCATGGCTTGAACACATCTTCAAACATTTTACCTCGCGAGCTAGCAATAACCATAAAACTTAACCACAAACAATCTGGTCGCTAGCTCGTGACCTAAAAATGCTAACATTAAACAAACATGAGAGCTAGCGACAACTGTGGTGGGAAGCTAATATGTATGAGGAATTTTTAAGGCTTGGATGCTGACTCATTCCTGAGGGACTAGTTTGAAGGTTTCTCCTGAGTTGAGGTTGAATAGACAAGAGAGGATGACGGTTTCAGAAGCATAAAAGGATTGGATAGCTTCTGAGTTAGAGATGGGAGATTACGGATTTCTCTAAGAAATCTGAGGTTGTTTGTTGTTAGGGATTCTAAAGAAGAAATTATATAATCAAGGAGGAATAAAATCAGAACAAAATCGTTCACATAAGATGAGCCTTAGCAGGATGAGGTGGATTTGATATGCATGAATTCTAGAGTCTAGAGTTATGTTGAAAAGCACCAAAATGATGATTTTTCATGTGAATGAGCATCACCAGATGAAGTGTTAAAAAGTTATAAATACAATGGAGTGGTGAATTAATTGGTAGAAGAGAAAAGAAACCTTTTTCATTTTCTGAGAGTGGTTTTTTCCTCAAAAAAGAAGATGATGTTTGAGTAGGATCGTGCATGGAGTTGTTGTGTTCTCTGTGATACCGAATGGGTGTTTTTTTGTTTTCTCCTATGTAAGTTTGTTTATTGTCGGAGGGGTTGTGAAAGGGAGAAGGATTGCTAGAGGGAGTGTGAAAGCCTTTTCTTATCAAGAAAGGCCATGCATGGCACATCCTCTACTTCTACTCTGTCACAGGATGGCAGGGGGTTTGAAGGAGCCCGCAGAGGAATGAAAGAAGGATTTGTTTGGGTGGGGAGTGGCACCTAGTCATCTTTGTGATGACATGGAAGTTGTGACCCCTCCCCAACATATTAAGTTTACCCTAGAGCTTCTATTTCCACTTTCCCTGATCCTTGGCATGAAGGCTCAAGCTCCTCTTTCCATTTTCTTTGTTCTTGGGCATGAAGGATGAAGCTCCTCCTCTATTTTAAGTTTTAGGGGTGACTTTACTTCTTGCTAGGTTCTAGTATCCCTTCTAAGAAGGGAAACGATCTATTGGATAGAACGTAACATCTCACATTCCATCTGAAGGCATCAGGGTGATAATGGCACGGCTCAAGAATTTTTTCTTCTAAATTTTTTTATTCATGGCCAGCGCATGGATAAAGAATACTTTTGTAACAAAATTTTGCATATGGCCTTTTAGGCCTAATTGGAGAGAGTAAATGTTCTCTTGACATGTGTTTCTTGGCCTGAAGCTTGTTTCTCCCTTTTCTTCTATAAAAAGGGAAATCAAGGCCATTAGAAGGGTTCCTTTTCAGGGGGTCTCTTGAGGGTTCCAAAATTATGGTGCCTTTGGGGTTTCTTTTCTGGTTCCAGTAGTGGTTCTAGACTCTAGGTGAAGGAACTGAAGGGATAAATTTTTATATTCATTTACAGAGCAAATGAAAATCATTTAATGTCAAGCTTTGTGCAGGTTCTTGAAGGATTTATATATAAATTTATTTTGTGACGGAAGTAGTAATTTTATTCAATAGAAATTAAATTTTGATCCATTTCTCTCTAGTGTATAATTCTATCTCTTTCAAATGATCAGAATCATGAGTTTTTTTATTTGTTGCATTGTTATGGTGTTATTTGTTGCATTGTTATGGTGTATGTAATTTTTCATTTAATGCTTCTTGTTATGCCTAGGAATGCAAAATTTCTGTTAGTTTGGAATCATATTAAGGATTCACCTAAATCACCTCATTGTAATTTGGTGGGCGGATTACTTAAGGGAGGAGGGTTTTGAGGTCCCAGAAAACTTGTTGAATATACCGATGGATAAGATAGAGGAAATCTTTAATGTTCACAGCAGAATATATATATATATATATATATATATATATATATATATATATATATATATATATATATATATATATATATATATATATATATATATATATATATATATATGTATATATGTATATATAATTTATATTCATATATATACATATAATGGAAAGGATACAAAGGTCGAGATACATGTTGATTATAGGTATGAGGAAATCCTAGCTTTACAATTATGGAGGAGGGAAAACATGTACATGATAGTTATAGAACACCTCCATATATATTACATAAAAATCCATAGCATATAAAATCATAAGAGTGTTAAGAATTAAAGTATCAAACACCACAATAGATAGGAATACAACATAATTAGTAAAACATGCATGCAACTTAATTAAAGGGAATATCTTTTGAGGATCCAATTCCATGATAGATATTATAGACAAATCACACTTTCATAATCAAATGCAAACAAGAAAACATATTCACCCACAATGAATCAACTATTATAATTGGAAGGTCACTTCACCAAGACAACATCAAGACAACAGACCAGTGCCTTATCCTAGGGCATAGAGTCACTTACAATTCAAAGACAACCTGATAATAAACTTCAATAAGATTCATTTGAAGATAAATAAGAATGAATATACCATTACATACACAACCCAAATTCATATAAATGATATAATCATCAGATGTGTATTTAAAAAAATGATTCATATAAATGATTTAATCATCAGATTTGTATTCCATAATCTGTGTTGTAGACACGTAAATTGAAAAACCCTTGACCATTCAATTCACAGTGAAAACATAAATTCAACACAAAGACAATTATGTGAAGATCCCAAACTGCAAGTGATATTAATATTATATTCATAATGATATCAGAAAGTAAATTCAAAATGTGATTTAGCTATGCGCTTGTCAAATTGTTGAACATTTGAACTATTATAACAGTATCAGATTTTTCAACATCAATTAAAGTGGCCAACTGGCCCATCCCTCTCAAATTAATCTTGGAATCCTTTTATAAGATGAGGATGCAACAAGATTAGAATTACTTTGAGGAATCTTCGGTAGCAACCTGATATTTCTTCTTTTGCTTTAGCATGGCTTGCCGCCTTTCCACCTCTTTGTCTATTGGCCAACTGAATGCCTTTACCTCTTCCAACTTTGCAACGAAATATTTCCATCTAGCATCTATAACTACCCTGGCCTCAAAAATAAAATTTGCATGGTCAACCTCAACCTTGAACAGTGAATTAAGCATACCATTAAGGAAATCAGCATCAACTTGATCATCTATATGCTTGATTATTTCTTCTTCCTCTAGAATCAAATCAAATTCGCTAGTCCAATCAAAAACTGATTTCAATTTGTCCATTACTACCATAAATTGAAGGCACCAATTTACTATAACCTTCCCAAAATGTCTACAATTTTTAATTTATAAGCACATCCTTCCCTGTGAAAAATGCATAAGTTGCATTCATTACCTCCACCATGTCTTTAGTGTCACTAATCTTGGGAGGGAACTTGTCACTATACAGCATTGCAGTATCTAGCTTATCCATTAATGTGCTTCTTCCTGACCAAACATTGAACAAAGGTCCAAGAAAAGCGACAACCTCAGAGGATGTTTTACTTGCCTCTTTCAAAGAAATGTACAAATCATGCGCTACCATCAATTTGCCTTTCAATACATTAATCTTGTGTTTCACAACTCCTGACACAACATAGATAGCCTTGACATTTGTTCCTTTTCAATCTTTTCAATTTTCTCTGTGTATTCCTTCATTTTTGTTGTCACATCAGCTAGTATTTATTGTACTTGTTCTATAATCTATATTGGAGGGGGCTCATTTGCAATTTTTTCTTTCAACTCCACTAACTCTTCCTCTAGAGCATCCATCTTCATCAATGTCTCTTCATATTTTTTAGATAATGCAATCAATTGGTTATATGTTTCTATGTATCTTTTTGACAAATCCTCTATTTTTGATAAATTCATGATAGAAACTTGAGTAAAAAATGAGGCAATCTCTGTGTCACTTGTGTTCTACAAATTCTAGATCATTTTGTCAACTTTCTTTTCTACTTGGATATTTAGAAGGTGGGGCTTTTGAGTGGAAGGGGCCAAAGACCAAGAAATAAGTGTCTTTGACTTAGGATTAAATCTTGATCCTCTTATTACATCTCCAATTTCAAATTCAGTTTAAACATTGGGTCCTCTTGCTTCCTAATATGATCAATAATAAAAATAGACTGGCTATCCTAGTCAGGCATCATAATCATACCAATACTCTTAATCAATTGTCTTGCCTATTCCACAGATATTTTCTCCCTGTCAGGATCATATTCCTATAGTGCCTTGATGATTTCCTCTTTATTTTCTACATTTCCTTCCTCTATGATCAGATTTTGTCTTAATTTATTTTGTTTCAACCTTGTCAAAAAAAAATTAAATTCATCTGACTTAATAAAGTCATCATCTTTCATGAACTCCTATAACAACATCACATTCTCATCAAAGCCTTGAGCAAGGACGTCGTTTGTTTCTCCCTGTTCTTCATTCCTCCCTACTTCTCTGAGATGTTTCCTTATTTGATGAAAGTGTTGTTCTTGTTCTGTAACAATTTCTCTAGTAGGGTCTCTCCTCACAATTACACCGACCTCTTTCATTTTTTGTTTTTTTGTAGGTGGCAGCACTTGGGTAGATTGAACTTCATCCCCACTCTCTAAATCATCAACGAACATAATAAGTGGCCCCTTGCCATGTGAAGATTTTCCATCTTGGGGGTCTTTTTGCTAATAATCCACTTCTGGAATTTTAGGCATTTGTTCCATCAAAGTTTCACATGAACTCAACATTCTATTAATCCTCTCTAGGTATGGGTTATTAGGATAAAAACCTGAGAAACTAGGGTCAACAACCTTCAATTCTGCTTCAACTGTCATTAAATTTTTCCATTTTCTTCTCCTTTCTTGTACTTCCTCTTTTCACAGCAAATTTCTAACCACATCTTCATCATCCAATTGTTCATGGTCCTTTATTGTGGCCCAAGGTGTCATTTTTGGCAATGCATGTTTAATAAATTGTTTAGGATCACAGAATCTAGACACAACATTAACCAACCTATATTGTTTAAGGAAATTGTTTACTTCATCAAAGGAATTACTACCAATGGTAAAATCAGATGCAACCCAAAGCCTAGGAAGAAAAGAACCCTTCCTGTGTCTATCAAGCTATTCTTTTTCAACTAGGGTCAATTGCCAAATAAACTCCATAAAAGCAATCCTAATTGGAACAAATTTTGGTAGAATATGGGGAGGTTGAGGACACCCATAGACTCTGATCATAGTAAAGTTATCAGAAAAGAAAAATTCCCCCCAGTTATGTGAAATAGACTAGTTTGGAACATACTGGTAAGGTCTCAAAACTCTCCTAACATTAATTGATAATCTTTTCCTATTTATTCCTAGCATTTCCATAATTGGCAAAACAATCCAATTGTCAAAGAAAAGGAAAGAAGAATGAGGAGAACTACTATCCCATACCTGGGTCCATCTTTGTATTGGCATTAAGATACCCAATTCTTCTTTGAAAAGCTCTAATTCTTTATCCATGAACTCGATATTATAGAAAAAGATTAAATGCATTAGCAATGAATACTGCTTAAATGTAAGGCTAGGTGCACCACTCTGAATTTCAACTAGAGCATTATGAATGTGTTCAACCACATAGCCCACATAATGGTAATCTTTGTTAACATTTGTGTGTTGAATTCCCATAGACATCATCAGCAATTCAGTTGAATCTCCATCAAAACCCAACACTCTGCATAATCCATAGATTGTACAATGCATATAATTGTGGAAAGGTGTGATGTCAAATGGTGGTTCGATACTATCTGGAATTATAACCGGTTTCCTATTCACCCTAGGCATGTTTTTGGGCATTGCATGCTTCTTGCTAACACCTTTGCATTTGTCATAATCCTCTGCAATCTGCTTCAAATCTATATCTGTACATGCAAAACTAGTAATCTGGAAAGCTTCAACAAAGCTAGCTCTGTTAATTAAAACTAGGGCAGACTGGTGTTTTCTTCTCATTACCCTAGATACTGGGCAATAGCATTTGGCCAACTCTTTGATCAAATCCACATCAACATACACATCTAGCACAATTAACTTTGCCATATTTAAATCCCAAGGGTTTGACATCAGGACACCCTTAACCCTATTATTCTAGAAATAATGAAAGAAAGCAGTACCATTCATATGAAGCGTGGTCGGGTTTCTGCATTGGCTCCATAAATCTTTCCATGCCAAATCATTTGTATTCAAAGCAACGGAAGTCCCTGGCACCAAATCTACAAATTCTTCTTTGTATTTATTATCCTTCTTTTCCTTAGTGGCCTTGGGCTTGGAACCTCCACTTGTTGTGGCCTTGGAACCTCTAGTTCCACTTGTCTCCTTGCTCATTTTACCTACAAGAGAAAAAATTAACCAATTTTCTAAAATTTTCCCACACCCAACTCTCCAAATTCTCCAACGTTGTTGCATAGCTCAATTCACTAGATTACCTCGAAGATATAATGCATTAATGCAATTATACAAAATGTCAGCTCGATCATGCAATTTATGGTATTTGGATGTCGTCACTTCTCTCATTAATTGGCACACTTGCATGAACTGGCTACTATGACACTAATTTAAAGCTGAAGTACTAGAGAAAAATTTGAATTCATGCCATTCTATTTGATTGGCGATTTCCATTCAAATTTTTTACAGAACTCGACAAACAAGTCCACGTGTAAATCCCCATCTTTAATCGCACACTCGCAACTGGTTATAATAATTTGGAAAGTAACCGATGAGTTAGAGACAATGCTACCAAATCCTCTTAATCGTAAGATCAAAACCCCTTTTATAAATCCTCAAAGAATCTTGTGAGTGAGTGACAGCCATTGATCTTCATCAAGCCCTTCAGCCACAACCTCGCAACAACATTTGTAGTATTCTTTCTTTACCTGCGAGCCGACGACGACTGCAAATCTAATAAACAACTTATTTCATCGCAAGATCGCAACTCAAAACTTAACTTGAATTAAATCCTTGCGAGCCTGCAACAAGAAGACACTTAACCACCATCGCATGCTCGCAACAATTTTTGACTTAATACTTACAGACCCGCGAACATGTGATGACCATAAAATCAGACCAAAACTTACCTGTCGCCAAATCACAACATAAAATGCTAAACAACTTCAAAACCTACAAGCAAGCGATGAAACCAACTAAGCCACGATACCAACCACATCTCATGATCACAAATTAAAATGACTTAACCACGAACACCTCGCGACCTTGTGATAACATAAAATCACACCCAATCACAACCTCGCAACATAAAATGGTCAAGTGCAAAACATCTTGCGAGGTAGTGACAACTAAAATCTTCCTATACTTGTAATCTCATGACTTAAACTGACTTGATGATAAAGGACCGACAAGATAGCGATAACCATAAAATATCAAACTATTTATCTCTTGACCGTAGTGACCCAGCAAGTACCAACAAAAATTGATGTTTTATGTTAATTACCTTCATAAACAGGCGTGAGTAGTGGCACACAGACCATTAATGACATACTCGCTAACTCTCGTGGCTATAATGCATGGCATCAGACCAATTTGAGACCTCGCGACCAAAGAAATTTCATTAACAATCTCCAGCTCGCTAACATAAAATACTAACACCCAAAAAACTAGAGACCTCGCGATTTAAACCCAAACCAACACTCGCTAACTCGCCACTTAAATTGTTAAACATGAAATTTATCTATGAGTTAGAGGTGAAACATTAAACATGTCTCATTGTCTGACAAACCATTTGACCACACTTGACATTGACATGGATAAATAAAGAGAGGAAAACTCAAATTTTTAACGCACGATAACTTCAGTTTACTAGCCAACTAAGACAAAAAAACAAACACAAAACCTTAATCGCCATGAACATCATGTTAAGCATTTAATGTAGAACAGTAGAAAGGTTCTAATAGTTATGCAATATGAATAATTTTATGGATCTTGTGACACAAATTGTTGCATTTCATGTTCAACTTAATGTGGAACCAATTTACTAATAATTCAATTGTTTACTAATAATTCAGAAAATAAATTCTAATTGTTTACTAATAATTCAAATTGACAGTTAAAAATATGAAATAAGTATCTGTTCTGATTGACAAATTCAAGAAATACAATATAAAAAATCATCAATGACTGTTATAGTATTGCAAATTGTAATATGACTCAAGAACTGTAGTATAAATACTTATAAGCAAACTGTTAATTCACTTCAGTGACTCAGTTTGATGCTTCTATATCCCAAATGGACTCAAGATCTAGAAACTGACTAGTACTAATAGGTTCATCTTCATTTTGAGTTGGGTATTCAAAAATTTCTTCATCTTGATGTTGACTCTGAGTCTGCGATCCATTATTTGTCTCAGCACTAGCAGCAGCACCACCAGCTTTTAAAGTGTTGCACAACCCTCATCTTTCACGCATGGAATTCCAGATTGCTAGTGCCCTATCATATAGAAAATCTCTAACATTATACTGAGTTACAAACAACCTCAAGCAAGTTTCTATTTTTTTGTCTAATTTGTTTCTCATCTTTGATTTCAAAATCCCTAATGCACTAAAAACTCTCTCATCTTCCACCGACCCCAATATCATTGTTTGACATAAATCAACAAGTTTGAAATATTCTGGTATTGCAATATGCAATACTTCACTTTGATCTATCCTTTTCCAAAGCCTTGTGATTGATCCAGGTTCAAATGGATTCTCCAAGTCAACCAACTATTGTTTCATACATAATGCAAAGTGTTTACATTATTTTTTAAGATGATTTGAATTTAAAATTCCTTCTATTGGTTGTCCATTGCAATATGCATCTTTTGAAAATGTCAATATCAATTCCTCTAGTTTTTTATGAAACACCTTTGCATCATTTGGATTATCTCCAATTGAATGCCAAAATTGAGGATACACACAACCATGGCTTCAAGTATTTCTTCTCAAGGGAATCTTTCATGAATCTTAGTTGAAAGTTCATATGCAATAGACTTCAAATTATAACCAATAGATTTAACAATCCTGTCAAAATCTTCTTTTTTAACTGGTAGTGCTCTACCTGGCTTTCCTGTCTTAGATTGGTGTATTGGTATCTAAAATCCTTTTACAAAGACACATAACTCATTTTTTGCTTTGAAATGTAAAAAAAATTCAGCATAATTCAAGTCTGTAATTATCTGCCACCTAAAAATATTTGGGCTTCACCCTGTTAGATCTGAATATAGACCATCCAGGCCCAAGCATGTCATTTTATGTAGAGTGCTATACTCATTGATATACATAGTTCTATCTTGGGCTTTCTTAACAAGTTTATTCATCGAATTCAGCATGGGGAGAAGACTAGCTAAAGTTAACAGAGTCTCTATATCACTTAACTTATGTAAGAGATCAAGAGCTTTATCTACTATGAGGCGTTGCTCATACATTAGTCTGATCAAAGATTGATATTCTATTAGAACTCATTTCACTGGTCCATGCAAGGAGATACATCTAGTCTCAACATCCCTGAGAAGCTTGTTTCCTATTGTTACTCCCTTAGCAAAAATCTGAAATTCTGCAAAACATTTAGGACTTCGGCAGAAGTATAAGTGGAGCTCGTGGACCAGATCTTCAACTTTTGACACTGTACGGAAATTGATTGTAATTATATATACTAAATTCATTCGATGGGCCATGCAGTGAATTCCAACCATGTATGATACAATACTAGTTTGTAATCTTGTGCAAAGACCAGTCCTTTGACCTTGCATTACTGCAGCTCCATCAACTCCAACACACACCAACTTCTTGGCAATTGTCAAGTCATCCATACAAACAATTTTATTCAAAGCTTTCTTAACTTCCAAATATAAATTTTCTGCTATTGAATTGCCCCTCATTTTATGAACATAGAGTAGATGAGCTCGACGGACATGTTCTTTTACGGTATACACATGCATATAGATCCAAGAAGTGTTATCTACTGCAGCAACTTCATCTATGGATAATGAAATGAATTTTGACTCTCTTACACTCTCCTGTAAATTTTTCTTTTCCACCTCAGCAAGACAGTTTTCCATTTCCCATCCAGTGTTTATTGACCAATGTGACATATGATAGTGAGGAACATTCAAAAAAGATAATAAATTACTGTATTATGGGAAATCTTTCATAGGATGCCCTCTCAACAGAATATGAAAAATAACACTCATTTGAACAATCTTTGCCAGGTTTGTATCTTTCACTGCATGTTCAAGCCTAGCCTTGATTGTATTTCCAAATCCACTATTACCAACTGTAGACACCCAAAATTGTCATGTCTAATTAAATAAATATTTTATTTATTTAATTATCTAAGCCTAATTCTTCTATTAATTAAATAAATCTTTATTTATTTAATTAATTCATTTATCCTCTTCTAGCTTTATTTCTCATTTAAATAAATACATTTATTTATTTAAATTATCCTTTTCCTAAATTAAATAAATATTTTATTTATTTAATTATCTCATTTCTTCTATTAATTAAATAAATCTTTATTTATTTAATTAATTCATTATCCTTTTTTACACATGACACATGTCATTCATCTCTTAATTCCTACACTACCTACCTCTTTCATTATTTTATTATTTCTTCTACCTACCCTCTAATCCTAGCCGACCTCCTTTTTACACCTCTCAATCTTATCCCTCCATTTCATATTGTGTCTTCTATTTAAGGAGATGCCTTCTTCATTATCAAACCCTAATTGACAATCTGGAGGACTTGACTACACTACGATTCTACTTGCAACCACATTCCGTTCTTTGTTGAGCTCTTGTGCACATAAAATCTGAGAGCAAATATATCAAGCAAGATCAATGGAGATAGGAAGAATGGAGATCAAAACCCTATTGGACATGTGATGGTATAATCTTTGTGATTTCATGTGATTTTCATTGTCTTAGGTAATCTTCATATGTTATGGTGGATCTTTGTTGATTGTTAGGCTAGGGTTTTGTGGTTGGATTCATTTAGCCTTTCAATATTGTTATTATTGTTATCCATTTTCACCATACACACCAACTAGTGTGATTTTGTGGTTATGCTCTTCATATTCCGCTGCATACTTAACATGAAGACATTCTTCCTTTGATTTCCATCTTACTACTGGTTTTTCCTTTCCGCCTATGATTTGTTTTTCATAAACCTTACCAATATGCTTTTCTATGGTGTCAAGCTTTAGCTGCATCTTCTTCTCTCTTTTATTTTTCCATCTACAAATCTTATACCTGCATTATGCTGGTTGTTCATCATTGTTTGGGACTGGTTAAATGAATTGGTACTTTTCTACGCAATCAATCTTAAAACTCCTTGTCATCTCGCACTCCCGACCCAGTTTTACTTTCCTTTTTCTTTTCTTCCTACCAACATCATCTTCAATACTAGCATTTGCATCCGAGTGAACTATCTCATTGTGTGTATCCCTTAGAACATCTTTTTCCATATTGGTATTGTCATCCTCATTTGATGTACTTAACTCAATGACAATACCACCTTGTGGTGGTGGTGAGCTATTGTGAATGGCTTTTGCAACTGTAGAAGTTGATGGACCATAAACTTTGTCAATTCCAAAGTAAGACTTTATGGTAGTATCTTTAAGTTTTGGGCATTTTGGTGGCCTCCCAATCCCTTTAGTTTCACTGCCTCAAGGAGTCTTACCCTTATCTAACATCCCAATCCCTTCACCAACCCTAAGGAGTCTCAGTCTCACCCTTGTCTGACATCTCAATCCCTTCACCACCCTAAGGAGTCTCACCCATGTCTGACTGTGAAATCTTGAGTCTTGACCTCTCACTACAAATTAAAAGTTAAAACTAATACTATCAAGTATGAATAAATGATTACTCACCTTTATGCCTTCTCAATTCTCTAAATCAAGAATCAGGAATGCTTGAGCCTATGTTGCAGGATTGTAACTCTAGCCCTACGCCCTATAATGAACTTTGACGTTCCAACTCAAATTGCGAAATGTGAATTAAGAGCTCCCAAATTTACTAATCAGACATGAACAAATTGTAAGAAACAATGTTTCAAACTTTCAATTATATTTACATCAATCCATGATTGCATTTTTGGTGAATTGCGTGGGCGTTTAAAAATTCATCTTGACTTAAGCGGGTCGAAATGGGTCCTCGAATTATTATAATGTTTTAATTGATATTAGCAAATTTGGCTGATGCATGCAATGAATATTTAATTTACTGTTGGCAAATTCGGTCCTAGGTACATGGTCGTTTTACTATTTCTCACGAATAACAGAGGTGATCTAATACCCATGTTCGAGTGATTCCAGGTGAATATTACGGGCATGCACATTAAATGATGTGTGGTCAATGGCGAAGCTAGAATATAGTGGACCATTAAACCCAAACTTTTGGGCGATTTGACCACTACATTGCCCCAGACTATTCACCATTTCCTTAAAAAAAATGCAAAATTATCCAATTGGCGAAGATTCGCCACTAAAAAACTCTTTGATTATAGTAATCATCACAATTCAATTGGGTTTACTATTTGAACATACTTAGATCTTGTATTAGGGTCAAGGTTAAATCATTTTCTTTTGTCAGGATTTTAGATTAATTTTTTATACCCATTATTTATACAAACCCAATGGGGTGACAATTTTAGAGGAAAGATACATCTTAATTAATGTGGTACCACTAGGTATTAGGTGTTATAAACCATGTACAAAAGGTGAGTGAGGATGTATAAAATGATGTTCCAATTCTTCTATACATCACTTTATATATACCAATTTAAGAAAATATCTTTCACTATGTTAGAATTGCATCAAAACTCTCTTCTTTTTATATCACAATTTTGTATTGTGTTAAAGCCTCATTATCATAGGGATTTTTTCTTAATCTAAATTCTAACATCTCTAACAAAGAAGTGATGGACAAATTAAGGTCACCTAAATTTATTATAAGTGTATCCAAGTTCACTAAAACTAATTGATATATACCTTTTGGAAACATATGATCATGAAAGTAATGGTCAATTATTGATTTACCTACATGAAACGTTTTAATTGTGAAATTTATTCACATGAGATTTTTTAATATGATGTTATATACAAGAAAATGTGGTGATGAAAATGAATAACTTGAATCCAAAAGACCCACACACCAATGAGACTCTTGGTGCAAGTATATTAACTAATCCAATTAGTTCAACTTCCCAAGGGGTGTCCCATTTTTCTCTATCTCACAGGATCCCTAAAGTCAATATTTTTCTCTTAGATCATTGAGAAAATGACTTAGGAATGACAACTCCAAGAATGAGTGATATTTGATTTATATGCATGACTGCATTCTAAGATATATATAATGTTTAGAACTATGATGATTAAGCTACTATGAAGATGATGATATGATAAAAGACTACCAAATTATCCTAGCAATGATATACTATCCTAGTATGAATATCTTATGATATTAAAAAAATTCTTAAATGCTATGGTGATATTCTAACAAAGAGAGGCTAAAATGCTTAGTAAATTAGACTATAATGTAGATGCATGAAAGATTGTTGATATGAAATTGAGGAATGAAAGCTCTATTTATAGAGAAAATAGGGGGTAATGGATGGTTAAGATTGAATAATCTTAACAAGGGATAGGATTGAAAGTTAATCAATCCATGTTTACAATTCTCACCAATGAAATGGTGACAATCGTCAACAAAGAGTTGATTGAGAGGAGATGCAAGAAGAAATAAATGCTTGAGAAGACATGAAGGTTACCCTAGGAGGTAAGGGTTAAGGTTAGGTTAGGGTTATCCAATGGATAAATCTTTTATCCAAGGGGTAAACTCTTGTGCAAGGGTTAATAGGATAACCAAGGTTAAAGCCATGAAATCTTGATGAGACCCTTGGGTTAGCTAAGGGTTAAGTTAGAGAGAAAGTCTCTAACCATGCAAGAAGGTAGATTTAACCATAAATGGTTATGTAAGAATATTTAATGGTTTGGAAGACTTTTAGAGGTTAACCATTTGAAGACACAAAGCCTTTAATGGTTATTGAAGACTTTGGAGGCTTTGAGAAGTGACTTTTATTTGCTTAGGAATGTGAAAATAATTAGGAGATGAATTAGGCTAAATTGGAAGTGATTAGAAGAATCTAGAAGGGGTTTAGGAGGCAAGTGGGAGATGTAGGAAAATGCAAGTGGGGGATTTAATAAATAAATTAGATTTATTTGTTTGCAAGGATCAATTTAATTAAATGTAAATTTAATTAAAAAGGAAGAAAGGGAAATTAATTAAATAAAGTTATTTATTTAATTAAAGGCTAGAAAAGGTTTAGGTGAATTTAATTAAATAAATTGAGTAATTCATTTAATCAAATAGATGAAAATGAAGAAATTAATTAAATAGAATTTAATTAATAGGGGGAATGGGGTTAAAATAAATATTAAATATTTATTTAGGAAAGTGGTCAGATTTATACATCTACATTTTGCCCCTCTTTGAAGTGACGTGTGTGCACATGTTGATTCAAAGAAAATTTGTGAGATATACTGCCAAAGTTTGAATGATATGATATTGTGTGTCAAAGTGTCAATATGATGCCCCAAATGTAGATTTGATGAACGATATTGATGATTCCCCCTCGAGAGATGAATCAAGGATTTAATGAAAAATTATCAAGTTGATGAATGTTTCTTTGAATTAATTGCAATATGAGAATATTGACTGCGTTGAATGCACATTATTGATTCATCTCCCGAAAATGATTTTGATAAGGTTAAAAATGGAAAAAGTTGAAGTGAAATACATGCCCCACTTATTAACCTTTTTTATTTTACCCTATTAAAAGGTAAAAAGTGACTTTGAAAAATCATTTGCACACTTGTCTCTTTGTGATTGTGACATTTGGAGCTCTGACGACGATGTCGATTCCATACTCCCCACATTGATTTAAGCATGTCAGGAGACACTGGAGACCCGCCGCGTATAGCCCACTAGTAAGTGACCAAAATCCATCTTCATTTTTGATTAATTTTATTTATTTTGGTTACAGTTTTCAATTTTGGGACGGATTTTGTCAGTTTAGTGCGTAGGGTAGGTTTTCTAGTGCATACGATAAGAGTGTTAGTGAGTAGCAAAACTCTAGGAGGTTTAGCATCTGAGGGCCACATTGTAGTGCAGTCGAGGGGTAGGTTAGCGTGTAGGATGATTTAGCGCATAGGGTTTACATAGAAGCGCAATGGATAGGCCAGGTAGCGCGTAGGATAACTTAGTGTGTGGGGTAAACAGGGTAGCCCAAATGGTGTGTTAGCTAGCGCGTAGGATATTTTAGCTTTTAGGGTATGTTTTACAGCACATTGATGGAAAATGTTAGTGCATAGGTGGCAGCTTAGCGCTCTGGGGCCCTGGTTTTGCACGTAGGGTCCAAAGTTGGTAAAAAAAAGTGTTGTGAAGAATGCATCGTGAGTCAAACAGTTTAGATAGGTTGTGTAGATGTTGATATGGGTCTGTTGATTTCTCTGATATGGTTCATGATCCAATGTGAGTCCTATTTTGTCATGATGTATGATTCTGATATGTTGTTGTATTATGATATGATTCTATGTTTGATATGGATCTTGTTACTTTCGATATGAATTGCTTTTGATATGTGTTGAGTTCATTTGTTTCTTGATTTTGATATGGATCTGATTTTGATTTCGATATGGGTCCTTGATTTTTGATATGAGTTTGATTTTTCATTTTCGATATGAGTCCTGATTGATTTCGATATGGGTCTAGATTTTTTATTTGAGTCTTTGATTTTTGATATGGGTCCTTCATTTTCGATATGGGTCTTTGGTTTTTGATATGGGTCTTTGATTTTCGATATGGGTCTTTGATTTTCAATATGGGTCCTTCATTTTTGATATGGGTCTTTGATTTTTGATATGGGTCTTTGATTTTTGATATGGGTCTTGATTGATTTTCGATATGGGTCCTAATTCTGATTTTGATATGAGTCTAATTTCTGATTTTCGATATGAGTCCTTGATTTTTTATATGAGTCTGGATTGATTTACTAACATGAGGTCAATATGTTTCTAATGTGTTCTTGAGATTCTTCTCTTTTTCAAGGTGAGTTGCTTTGATTGTTGTTAGATTGGATGGAATTGAGAACTAATCATGGATACTTGTTTATTTGCAGGAAGAACTTGGCGTGCTCTAGTCTCGAGAGCGATTTCTGTAGCCATGGACACTGAGCCCATGTTTTTCACAGGATGGCAGAGATGTAGGTTATCATCTTTGTTAGACATGCCTTGGTACATCATTAACCAGGGGTTATTGATAGCTTTGGCCGAGAGGTGGCATAGTGAGACGAACACCTTTCACTTGGTGACTGGTGACATGATAGTCACACCAGAGGAATGTTATCGGATTTTGCAGATTCCTATGGTTAGGGCTTTGTTACCTTACGAGTAGACAGAGGTGGGTGGCATAGAGGCTCTCCACCATATCTTTCAGGATGATGAGATTATTGGCTACAAGATTCCATGGTAGGATTTTTTGGATTTAGGTTATGCTCCACTGCCTTCAGTATTAGCAGGTTTCATTGGTGGGTTTTGGTGTCCCGACCGTAGGTCGAAGGGACTAGCCATTGGATGGGGATTAGTTCTAGAGGACATGGTGATGCAGGGACATAGGTTTGCATGGGGATCCTATATGTTGGTCCATCTATACAAAGCACTTCACTAGGTAGTATATCTAGGATATACTAGTTTATCAGTTGGGGTGACATTGTTATAGGTGTGGGCCTAGGAGAATATACCCATGTCGAGACCGCTTGCAGACATGGATAGGCCAGTTGGTCAAGCTTATGTTTATGGGTACATAGGTGTGGTTGTCCAGCATAAGTTAGGAAAACTAGAGCATTAGTAGAGGGCACTAGATGATATTGATACGGTCATCTAGAGACCGTATATGGATTGTGAGGTGTGGACGGAGGACGAGCTAAAGATTCCCTATGTATATATGTTGAGGTACCTAATTGGGCAGACACCCTTTATTATTGAGTGATTCTTGCATAGCCGCGTTCATCGACAGTATGGTAGACAGCAGGGGATGCCACAGGGAGCCTATTTGTATGGTTGTCAGAGAGAGGATGTGTCTGAGTGGGGACCTACCCTAGATAGTAGAGCAGATACATATGAGTACATGTCCCTAGAAGGATAGATCTTGGATTATGGGGCAGGGGTTGTGGATGTTGGGATGACGAAGGAGTTCTCCATCTACTTCGTGGCACATGCATTCCATGCATATATGATTTGGTAGAGTTGTTGCCCACCTTTGCTGATGATGAGGAGGAGCATCCACTGAGGTGAGGTGGAGCCAGACGAAGAGATTTGGATGAGGGAGAGGAGGTAGGAGAGGGAGGTGGAGGCGGTGGTGGGGGAGATGGAGGTTGAGGTGATGGAGGAGGTAGAGGAGGGGGAGGAAGAGCTAGAGGAGATAGAGATGGAGATAGAGGTGGAGCTAGAGGTGGAGAAGGAGATAGAGGTAGAGGGGGTGGAGGAGGAGGAGGTATCATTCTTCGTACTAGCAGGGGTGGTAGGGTAGGTGGAGTGCTAGCTATTGTGGGAGGGATAGAGGATGATAAGCGACCTACCCAAAGGAGGAGATATGATGTTCTATCTCCATCGGTGCCTCGAACAGGGATAGGTCTGGGTGGGACCATGACACAAGTACCTATTTAGATTAGGGTGCCCACCCATCGATAGGATTGTTAGATCAAAGCGCTATAGGTCTTGGTGTAGGAGTTGCAGGCATAGGTACTAGCACAACAACAAAAGATTACACAGGTTATCATAGAGAGGGATACGAAGATAGAGCGCCAGGGTCAGGAAGAGGCCCTTGATGACAGGTTAGAGAGATCCATGACTGGTGCCATAGTTCAAGAGACATTGTGAGAGATACAGTACTCAGCCAAGGAGGTAGTCCCTCAAGATCACAAAGCTCTTAGCTATGTTGTAGTGGCGTCCAACCCATCTAGTTGTAGTCATACAAGGACAAAGAGTAGAGGTGTTATGGGGCCTATCTGACGTGATCCACCTAGTGGAGATCTAGGAGCTAGGACATCTACTATTAGACCGTCTGCCTCAAAAGATAGTCATACCTGAGAGACCTGTCTCTATTGTTTTTTTATCACTTTTGTTGTATTTTGATAGACATGATATCCCTTGTACATTTCAACTACTTTATATATATATATATATATATATATATATATATATATATATATGGCACCAATTTCTCTGATCCACATGTGATGTGCTTATTGATGATGATTGATTTATGATGTGTATTATGTTTTGATATGATGATACTATGAGGATGATTAGATTCTTAGATAATAATGCTCTTGATTTTTTGATTTTGATTATTATGTGAATGCATCATTCATGATGGAATGGGGGATAATGTGATGATGTATTGTTGTGATTACTTTGATATGAGATGTAATGTTATCTTAATGTTATGATTTGTGAGTTGTATCTTGAAAATAAGATGAATGATAACGATAATGATGTCAGATGTATCTTAAAAATGAGATGTATGATAATGATAATGATGTGAGATGTATCTTGAAAATGAGATGTATGATAATGATGTGAGATGTATCTTGAAAATGAGATGTATGATAATGATGTGAGAGACTAATGCAAGTTAAAAATGATATGCAACTAAATGAAATAGCAAAATGATATGCAACAAAAATGTAATTGTTAAGAATGATATGCAACTAAATGATCATTGTAATCTTGTCATTGTCATTCGAGTTTAGTCACTTGTTTGTGCTCTTTTTGTCATCATTGAGATTTTGATATGTTGAAAGTTTAATACAAGCATCATGGTATAATTGAACCATAATTACTTGAGTGAAACTTACATGGATTTTTGATATTGCAAGGCCGCACAAGCATCGAGGTATAATTGAACCAAGATGACCTAAGTGTTGCTTGCGCAAAATAGAAAAGAGTTAACCATTTTTATGTACAAAGTGGAAAATATCTTCAATGATATGTTTCCAATCATGTCTCGAGATAAATTTTCACCATACGAATGATCGCCTCACAGACAAAAAACCAAAGAAAATGTCAGATTCCTTCGTTGCTTCTCGAGCTCATTTCATCCTTGAGTGGCTCAGGAGATCAAATGATGCAGAAATCCTGATATAAATAGTCAAAAATTCATGATAAATGTAATCAAATCATAATTCATAAAAATCATCCATCATGTGTGTGTTAAAGTTTCAATTGGATAATGATCATGTTTTCTAGTCCGATGAGCGGTTTTGACATTGGTTCCTTAGTATGTTGTGATCCTTGTTTGTTGTCTAAATGGTAAAGTGAGATGAATGTTGCCCCCAGTTATTTATATTCATTGATGTGGACATATACATTGATCAGCAAGCCATGGTGGGATATGATACAATTTTAGATAATCAAAGACAGTGACTACACTAAGTATGTCGGGGATAATGCTGTGTGTAAAAGTATTTGGCGATGACTATTAGCTCAAACTAGATGGACCAAAGATATGAGTAATAATAGATAGAGGATATGTTCTCTCACAAATAACACTTGTTTCCATGATTTCACCACTATTTTTTATTGCACTTTTTGATTTTTTTTTAAAAAAATTTTTGCTTTTTTTTCCCGTGTATTGGACAACTCAAGTGTAGAAATTATTTAGATGGATGTTGTTGGTTGGTTCATCGAGAACGTCCCCTTTTGAAGTTGACAACTGATATGCTCCTGATCTGTAGGATGATATGATGACAAAGGGTCCCAACCAGATAGTTCAAATTTCCCCTTCTTTTCTCAATCTTGTTGATTTCTTGGATTTTCCTTTAGGACAAGATCACCTACTTTTAAATCCCTTGGGATGAATTTTTTATTATAGCTTCTACACATTCATTTCCGATATTCCTTGAGATGGTAATGGGCATGTTGTCATTTTTCATCAAGATGCTCTAGTTCATGCAACCTGTTAACTCGATATTCCTCATCTTGTATGAGGCCCTTCAAAGATACTCGGAGAGATGGGATTTCGACCTCAAGAGGTAGAATTGCTTCTAAGCCATACACCAATGAATATGGTGTAGCCCCTGTAGGTGTCTGAATACTTGATCTGTAGGCCCAAAGTGTTGGATTGAGTTGTACATGCCAATCCTTGCCAACATCATTTACTATTTTCTTGAGGATTTTCAGGATTGTTTTGTTTGATGCTTTTGCTCGGCCATTCCCCTATGGGTAGTATGGTGTGGAGAAGCGATGTTGTATTTTGAATCATTTGAATAGCTCTCACACATCTTGATTCTTGAAAGGACATCTATTGTCTATGATGATGGAACTAGGAATGCCATATTTGCAAATGAGATAGTTAAGGATGAATGATGAGATCTGTTTTCCAGTTACAGTGGTCATCAGGACTGCTTCAATCCACTTGGTGAAACTCTATGGTAGTGATAGTGAACTTATGCTCATTTGAAGAGGAAGAATGAATTTTTTCTACCAAATCAAGTCCCCATTGACAAAAAGGTGAAGATGTTGTGAACGGCTGCAGCTTCTATGCTGGTGCATGGATAAGGTTGTCGTGAATTTGACATTTAGGAAATTTCTTAGAAAATTGATAAGACTCTCTTTCCATTGTTGGCTAGTAATATCCCATTCTCAGAAGTTTCTTGGCAAGAGTAGGACCACTTGAATGCATACCATAGATACCCTCATGAATCTCATGTAAGGCAAAGTCAGATTCATTACGATCAAGGCATCGAAGAAGAGTACCATCTAGACCTTGGCAATAAAGTGTGTTAGCGGTTAAGGTATAGCAGGTGGCTTGCCGAATGAAGCTGTGTTTTTGGTTGTGAGATAGGTCGAGAAGGAGAGTATTGTTTTTGAGATAATTATAGATCTTCCTCTATAGAGGTGAATCAGATCCAGTTAGGGCATAGATGACTTGGGATGCAAAATTTTCATAAGCTAGGGAAAACAATTCCTCTACCAAGAACTCGTAACGACTTTGTTTATCTGGAATTTGCAGCAATGAAGTGATAGAGGCCATTGCATCAGCAACTCTATTGTACAATCTTGGGATTTTCTCAAAGGTGATGTGCAGAAACTACTATTTGAGATCATCCATCATTCTCTTGTAAGGAATTATTTTATCATCCTTTGTCTGATAGTCATCATTGATCTGGTTGATAATTGTAGACACATAAAGTTATCTTGTCTAGTTAAATAAATATCTTTATTTATTTAATTAATTCATTTATCCTCTTCTAGCTTAATTTCTCATTTAAATAAATACATTTATTTATTTAAATTCCCCTTTTCCTAAATTAAATAAAATATTTATTTAATTATCCCACTTCCTCTATTAATTAAATAAATCTTTATTTATTTAATTAATTCATTAGTCTTTTCTACCCATGACACATATCATTCATCTCTTAATTCCTACACTACCTACCCTCTCATTATTTTATTATTTTCTCTACCTACCCTCTAATCATAGCCGGCCATTTATCTTTTACACCTCTCAATCTTATCCCTCTATTTATTATAGTGTCTTCTATATAAGGAGATGCTTCCTTCATTATTAACCCCCAACTAATCAATCTTTGAAGCCTTCTAGCATTCGAACTTTCATATGTGATCAAGCCTACTTGCAACCACATTTCTGTTCTTTGTTGAGCTCTTGTGCACATATAAAATCCGAGAGAAAATATATCAAGCAAGATCAATGGAGATAGGAAGAATGGAGATCCAAACCCTATTTGTGATTTCATTTGATTTGTATTGCCTTAGGTAATCTTCATATGTTATGGTGGATCTTTGTTGTTGTTAGGCTAGGGTTTTGTGGTTGAATTCATTTAGACTTTCAATATTGTTTTTGTTCACTTTCACCATAAACATTTTGGCATGCCCAATGGGATGCTTGTCCCTTTTGCATTTAACATCTTTTATTGCAGATTTTGTATTTTTGAGGTTGCAGATCTGATATTTCCGACAAAATTTTCAACATTTCCACATGTGCGCATCCTATAACCGTGTTTTTTCTTTTATTCCATGTCTGTGACCTTCGTAATCACGTTTGTGTTCGGCATCATTTTATCTTATTTTGCAGATTGCAGGGTTGCGTCTATGATTTCAAACTATGTCTGTGAATCTCTCAGTCACGTCTACATTCGGGACCTACGTTTGTGTGATCTAGGCGTATCTGCGATGAATTTAGACATGTTTGCTATTTTGTGTCGCGTCTGGGTTAGGTTTAATCAGATTTGTGTCTAAGTTTTTGATCCTGTTTTGAGGCTTTATTTCGTCATTTGGATTTCAGATCTGATTTATTTCAGGCTAACATCTTGTGATCTAGCTAACAAAATTGGTGCAGTTTGTCTTGAAAGCAAATCATTTTGTTTAAGGCCCCTATTTCACAAAGTCTTTTTGGATCTAAAATTTACCTAACTTGTGTGCTTCTAGGAAGGGGTAATAATTTGAAACAACCCAAAATACTAATAAATCTTTGTTGTAGGATCTTGGCAAGATTTTTTTATCTTCATTTATGTGCCTTGTTTTCATAGATTACCAAACACTTCAATTGGTGCACTAAAATTGAACCAGTGTCTTTTCTGTCTTGAGCAATAGGCTCTTTTTGTTTAATCTCTAGAGGGCCTGTCTCCCTGTGTGGTCATTAGGATTACTAGTGAGGAGAGAACAACCCAAGTGGTAGTGAGGAAAAGCCATGATCTTCCGAACCACTATAAACAACTATATCCATGGTGAAAGCCATGAGTAACGTGTGATGATTAGTTTATACCAACACTATGTCTCCCCATAAACCCATTTGATCAAATTTATTTGATCGCTTGTAGGGCATAACCCCTACCAGTGGGGACCCTTCTGTATTTGTAGAGCTAAAAGTGTAGCATGTATGGCCACATGAGTGGATGCCCTTACGAAAACCTTTTTGTTTTAGAAAGACAAAATCCTTCTAGTTGTTGGGGCATGAGGTCTGACCTCTGGAGTGGCCAATACACATATGGTTCTTAGTAGAGATATGAAGTTCACCATAGGGAGTTTTTGTGGGGACCGATGCTTGGTTGCACTGAAGAAGTGAGTGTCGAGGGTGGAGCCAGTGGGGTCAAGCATCTAAGTATCCACTCTTAATAGTGTAGCCTCGGGGGAAACCCCATGTGGGATCAACAACTATTGTCCTGGCCAACCAGAAGAATTATGCTTGTCTTATTTTAAAAGATCAAACATTCAAAGATCAAACATCAAAAACATTGTGTCTTTTGTGTTAGGCCCAATATGGAAAGCTAATGTACTGAGAGGGGAGGGGTGAATCAGTACTCCAAAACTTTTCTTAAATAATAACCTTACTATTATGCATAAACAGAATAGTGCAGTAACATAAAATAAAGTTAAAACAAATAGATAACAATCATACATGATTCACTTCATAATACATATATTTTGGTTACACAGAAACTCTTGGCTAGAGAGAAAAACTGCGGTGGGGATAGCATCCACAACTTCACTACTGCAATAATAAAGAATGCTCAGTTAGAGCTACATTTTAGCTATTTTTGATAGCATACCCTGTTAGGAGTAACAAGATCTGTTAGATCTACCTTGCTAAAGGATTTTATAACATTTATTCTGAATGTTGCACCTGTTTAGAGGCTTTACAATTTATAGACTTGATTAGAGTCTTTTACCCTGTTAAAGGTTTCTCTTTCAACTTCACAATATTACAATAAAATCATTACAAATATCTGCAACTTTACATCTGAAATGTTATAGCAGATTCTATGTGCTCAGAATAGATTACCTTGCTTATAGCGTACCTCGGTAACCCATATAGTAACTCGGTAAACCATTATGTTTACTTTGTTCTTTGATTGTTCTCTGAAAACCTTCTCGGTGACCTTTGTGTCTCTGTAACAGTCTTCTTTTCATACATATACACCCGTAACTAATGTTGTATAAATAGATCTCTTAAAACGGTGATCCAATTCATTGCTTCAATCTTACAAACAAGATTCCTTGAATGAATAACTAAACAAAATATTTCATTGGTTAGATTGACCTCGTAATCATACACAATCTTCTAGTGCAATTTCCAATGTAATAACAGTTAGATGTGCCTCGATCTTGTAACACATTTTCATATGCATGTCTAGGTTCAATGTATCTGGTAACACATTTCACATGGTGTATATCAACTCAGTGTGTCATCTTTGTTGCTCGGTAGTCTAAATAAGATACTCGATAGACAGCTCGGTGTGTACTACTTTTTGTGACTGCTTTCCTCTGTAACTGACTAGACTGTGCATACCGACTTCTTTGTGTGTACCGACTGCATGATTCAGTAGTGCTAACCGACTAGAATATATAGTATGACTTTGAATATAAAAACTAATGGCAACTTGATAAGTAGTAACAATCTCCCCTTTTGACATTAGTTGAGATGTTTGACAAAAACTACTTTCAAAGTCATAACTCAAGAATCTATATACTTTGCAAAATGACTATACTTTGACAATATATACAATAGTCAATGAAATAGTATATTAAGATATACTCCCCTTATCATTATACTATACATAGCTCTGATTTTGTGCATGCTCGGTTCTGTGTTTGTGTGCTTTGCTTACTATCCTTGAATACTCTGCATACTCTTCTTGGTATACTCTCCCTATATACAATACTCCGAATACTATATCAAAACTGTATTACAAAACTGTATTACTCCCCAAATATATTGTATTAGTCCCCCTATATAGTATCACTCCCCCTTTTTGACAAACATCAAAAACTTAATTTCCATCCGGGGTTGGTAACTGATCAAAAATAGATTTATACTTTCTGCGATCATCGGTGAGAGCGACTGAGAGTGCATCCTTTACACTTTCCATTAAAGAATTTTGTGCTTGAATATCAGCCTATAGTGATATTAAGCCATCAAGAGTGCTTCCCTCTTGTGTAGTAGATAGGAGTGTAGCTCGGTTAATCTGTTCTTGAACTGATGAGAGATGAGGAAGGAATAATGTCTGGAGTGTCATTATATCCATCCTGATATTGTGTTCTTCATTTCTTAGTTCTAACTGTTGAGCCATGAGCTGTTGAAGCTTGGTATAAAAATTTTGAACTAAATTTGGCTCTGTGGTCAACTTACTTGAGAGATCGGTGATCTCTTTCTCAATTGCATCAGTTTTATTCTTGATATCTTTAATGAATATAGAAAATTTGCAAAGTTTCTGAAATAAATAAATAATATGCTTGAGTTGAGGGGACAACTCAGCAATGAATTTGACAAGCTTGACTTTTCCAATAGCCAGAGCTTTTTGTACCTCTTCTATCATTTTTGCAGTAAGCTCCTTGTCTTTTAGCTTGCTTAAGTACTCAAATGCATCAACTCCAGATGTTTCTATTTGAGTAAGGATTTCATCCAGTTGAATGTGGATGGTTGCAATGGTTGACACTGTAGCTGAAGGTAGCATATCTGCTAGCAGTGTCTTTACCTTCTATAGTACTTTATGCTTCTTTTGAATGGCCATCTATTTTTCTTGTTCAGCCTTTGCTTTGCATAGTTCACCAAAATCAATAAGTGCTTGCCCTTTTAATTTTGAAATATCCACATTGGGCAACACTATTGTTTTAGTCAAATCAACTTTAAAACTATGCTTTTTCACCTTCTTCTCTTTACCTTTGGTCAGTTGGACCAAGACAATAGCTTGTGAGGCTTGCTGACCCTTGGTAGGTTGCTCGGTAGAGGCAACACTTTGGTCGGTTCCTATAGCCGTTGTGGTGTCCTTGGGTGTCTCGGTACTGGGTGTCTCGACTACAACATTTTCAGTGCTTGATGATGCTTGAGAGGTCTTTTCTTGAGTTGTACCTTATGTTGCTTTAGAATTGTGACCTTCGGTGCCTTGTGTTGTATCCTTAGGAGCTTCGGTAGAGACAAGTGGCTTGGCTGGCGGATAAGGCTGAATTTGTTCTAAAATAGATTCACTAGATACAAGTTTTGCATAGGTAGTGCCTTCTATCATTTCCTGCTCTGGTGCTTCTGTATCCATGACATCTTCATCAAGTTGAATAGTGTTTGTCGGGTCTTGCTTGGTAGCATCAGGACCTTGCTCAACGACATCAGGACCATGCTCGATGACATCAACAATTTCAACTGTAGATTTTTCACTGACATCTTTTATTTTGAAGATTTCCTGCCATTTTGCTTTTGTCTCATTTTCTACATCGATATATAGCCCATTCATCAATTTTAAGGCTCTCTGTTTGACAAGAAATTTAGAATTGTAGGTTGTCAAATACTCTTTTATTTTTGCTATAGACATATTAGGAAATAGATGGACTAGACTTCTTTCTCTAATTTGTTTCTCTTAGTCCATTGCATATTTCCACCTGTTATCAATATGCAAGTAAAGTTCATTCGAAAGTGACTTTACTAGTTCTAATGGAGCTAGCCGAAACTTTAGAAGTGTGCAGATGACAACTTCTTCAATTTGTCTCTTCTCATCATTATTCCTAGTCTCATACTTGACATATCTAGATCCTCCAAATACACCATATTCTTTTAGATTTGCACAAAAAAATTCAACACTATGTATATTTACCTTCTTGCTTTTGACAATCTAGAATTTGTTGGCATCCTCAGATTTTGTATCGCTGGACTCTTTTGCCAAAATGATTCTCCGAGTAGATTTCTTGTAGGTCTTGGTTACCTTGGGAGCAGTAACACTCTTTTGTTTCTTACTCAGTGATGCAGATGATGCTCTTGTATTAGGTTTCTTTGTTGGAGGAGTCTGTAGGGCCTTTGAAATGTCCTGTTTCTTTCTTTTCAATACTTTACCCTTAGGCAGTTCAGTGCTCAATGTTATTGCGGCCTCTTGAGCTTCTGATTCCTCTTCGATGATGTCAAGAGTACCTTTGATAGGTGTGGAGGAAGATTCTTCTCCGAATTTCTCAGATAATGCCTTAATCATCTTTGTAGCCTTTCTTGTAGCTTTGGGTACTACAATGCTCATTTTTACCTTTTCCTTAACTTCTTCATAAGTACCATATCTCAGCTCGATAGCATGCCTTGGCAATGTAAGAAATGCATCAATTTGTTGTTGTGTGATATCATAGTCAATCTCGTAACCCATTGGTGGAAAAGATTGAGTCCTTGGTTCCACAACATTCACATAACAATAATCAGTGTCTACCTCAAAGCATATATCATCTTTATATTTCTCTACTAGCTGGGCTGGAATCCGGTACCTGTTGTGCATCTTCTCTTGAAATTTGCTAAAGTAGTCATCCATGATATCATTTATCTCCCAATTTCTTAATAAATTCATTAATTTGATGGGTGATTGGTCGATGTAGCTCCCAAACTACTTTGCCAACTGATGGAAAGAATTTCTCAAAATAGAAAAACATGCATACAAGAAGTGAACCAAACTTTAGTGTATTTGCTGAGTTGTTCTTCTCCAGCTTCCTTATTGTGTTTAGGTTCTCAAACAAGTTTTTCAATAACACTTCACATAAATCAACTTTCATTCCCTTTTTCACTATTTTATAAACTAAGTCAATTGTTGCACAAGGTACATTGTTTTCCCTTGCTGATTGGAAGAAACAGTAACTAATTACTCTAATGGCAAACTTAAGTTCTGCATCAATGACATTGTTCAGTTTCAGTCCTTGGTAATCAGATTCTACTCCAATTAAATTGATTAATTCCTTCTGTGATATCATCTTTTGTGCTCGTGCACGATCATAGATAGGGTAACCGGTGATCACATGAATGATTTCCTTAGTGATTTTGAATGGTTTCTCCTCTAGCCACATGAAATCATCATGAACTCTACTCAAAACAAACTTAACCCATTGGGGTTTGAACACATGGGGATAGGTTAGGGCTTCAGTTAGTCCCTTGATTTTGATATTCTTGTACTTGCTATCCATTTTTCCATTAGTAAATAGCTCATCATATGTGTCACTTATCTCAACATGATTGAGTTCTTCAACACGGAATTTGGTGAAGAATCTAACATCTTCAACTAACAAGACTCAATCCGGGATGAGTGAAAAGGCAGTTTTGTCATCTGATTAGGAGGTGACTTTAGGAGGTAAAGAGTATTTTAGAGAGGGCTTCTCCACATTTTTGACAACTATGGGATCTTGGATCTTGGGTGCCATTTGTAAATTTCAGATAAAACTAGCAAACTATCCTTAGGGTTTAACAGTTTACAAATGGTAGACGCTTCACACTCAGTAGATAAAAATAATTTGATAAGATCGGTAAACTAGCTTAACTGTCTGATGAGATTTATGTAAATACCTTGGATTTTCTTTGAATGAGGTTTGATCACCTTGATTCGCTCTACTCTGCTCTCTTGAAAACTTGGTGAATGAAAATGACCACGAAAATACCTTTAAGTACACAAAATACCTTATCGGGCTCTGTGCGGTTTAGGTCAAAACAATAAATGCACTCGGTTCACCTTTAACCAATTTACTCTCCTTTTTGTTTTAACCAAGTAACTAAATTTACTTCATTTACCAACTTGACAGGCTTCCTGTATACACCGACTTGACAGGTTTCCTGTAAAGTACTTTTGATAGAATTTCAAACTTACTAATGCATCTTAACTATGCAGATTTTGATTTTAGTACATAATAGAATAGGAACTGTTATGATTTTAACCTTCAGAGAATGCAATCCCTTCATACCTTTGCTGATTAATTTGGAATAGGTGCACCTAACTTGGTAGGTAAGGTGCTTTCTTCATTTGACACAATTTCCTTCCTTTTCCAAATCATCTTTAATTTTTCTTTTATCTCTTCAGTGTCTCCTCTAGGTTGATCTCTGCAATCTCTAGCCAAGTGTCCAACTTTGTGATAATGAAAACATGTCATACTAGGATTTCTCCATGATCTTCGGTTGTTCATTCCAAACCTTATAAAACAGTTGGCACTAATATGTCCATATCTTCCACAACATTTGCACCATATCCTTGTATTGTAATCCCATGGTTACTGCATATTGTCGGTAAGGATCTGTGTGAGTTCGGTAACCTCTAGTGTTTTCTCGATGTGCAAACCACATGTAGTTCTTTTTCTTAGACTAGCACTTCTCGATACTATGTCCATATCTATTGCAGTTTTTACAAAACCCTTTGAATTTTTCCTTTTGATAATTGTTAACAAAGTTTGTCCTACATTGATTGGATGTGTGACCATATTTATTGCAATTGTAACAATAATCATTGGACTTAGTGATATTCAGTTTCTTACCTTTTCTGATTTGGCATATGTTGGTAGTATGACCTTGATTTCCACAGTAGTAGCAAATAGGCTTCTTTCTTTTGATGTTGTTCCTATTTCCAGCTTCCTTTGATGATTCTCCTCTCTCGATAGTATGAATTCCTTTCTCGGTAGATTCTTTTCCTTTGTAACCAAGTCCTGCATCTTTGTTGGGTCTTCTTGTATTCAGTTGCTCATCCAACATCTTTGATGCTTCATAACTCTTCTTCAATGTTTCTTTGGATTTCTTCTTTATTTCAAGTTCATCGGTCAACCTTGATACTTCAGATTTCAATGCTTGGTTTTCATCATTCTTCAGAATTGCTTCATGATGTGCATAACCTAGTTGATCTGTCATATTTTGTTGAATCCCAATTAATCTTATGATTTCGTCATTCTTATTAGATACTAATACTTCAAGTTGTTGTTTCTCTCTTTGTAGATCTCTTGCTTTATCCTCTGTTGTCCTCAATGCGTCTAGATTTTCAGTAATCTGTGTACTGAAATGTTCATGTTCTCTTTTCACTGCTTTTAGTTGATCAGCCAATGCTTTGTTCTTTTCTTTCAATACTCCAATCATTTCTTCAGTTTCTTCAAATATACTGTTCTCAGATGATGTCTCAATTTGTTCCACTAACCCTTGAGAATCCTGCAAATCATCAGATAATCTTTTTCTTACTTTTAGAGATTTTTGCATTTGCCTTTGCATGTCTGCAATCACTTGATTAGCATGATCCAGCTCTTTTTGTAGATACACAATCCTCTGAGATTGTTTCTAGAATTTCCATTGATAATATCTTTCTCTTTAGGTAGTTAAACCCTTTTCCAAGATTGAAGCTTTGATACCAATTGTTAGGCCCAATATGGAAAGCGAATGTACTGAGAGGGGAGGGGTGAATCACTACTCCAAAATTTTTCTTGAATAATAACCTTATTGTTATGCATAAACAGAATAGTGCAGTAACATAAAATAAAGCTAAAACAAATAGATAACAATCATACATGATTCACTCCATAACACATATTTTGGTTACGCAGAAACTCTTGGTTAGAGAGAAAAACTGCGGTGGGGATAGCACCCACAACTTCACTACTGTAACAATAAATAATGCTCGGTTAGAGCTACATTTTAGCTATTTCCAATAGCATGCCCTGTTAGGAGTAACAAGATCTATTAGATCTAACTTGCTAAAGGATTTTACAACATTTATTTTGAATGTTGCACCTGGTTAGAGGCTTTACAATTTATAGACTTGATTAGAGTCTTTTACCCTGTTAAAGGTTTCTCTTTCAACTTCACAATATTACAATAAAATCATTACAAATATCTACAACTTTACATCTGAAATGTTATAGCAAATTCTATGTGCTCAGAATAGATTACCTTGCTTATAGCATACCTAGGTAACCCAAATAGTAACTTGGTAAACCAATCTATTTACTCTGTTCTTCAACTGTTCTCTGAAAACCTTCTCAGTGACCTTTGTGTCTATGTAACAGTCTTCTTTTCATACATATACACCCTTAACTAATGTTGTATAAATAGATCTCTTAAAATGGTGATCCAATTCATTGCTTCAATCTTACAAACAAGATTCCTCGAATGAATAACTAAACAAAATATTTCATTGGTTAGATTGACCTCGTAATCATACACAATCTTCTAGTGCAATTTCCAATGTAGTAACAGTTAGATGTGCCTCGATCTTGTAACACATTTTCATATGCATGTCCAAGTTCAATGTATCTAGTAACACATTTCACTCGGTGTGTCATCTTTGCTGCTCGGTAGTCTAAAAAAATACTCGGTAGATAGCTCGGTGTGTACTACGTTCTGTGACTGCTTTCCCCTATAACCAACTAGGTTGTGCATACTGACTTCTCTGTGTGTACCGACTGCATGATTTGGTAGTGCTAACCGACTAGAATATATAGTATGACTTTGAATATAAAAACTAATGGCAACTTGATAAGTAGTAACATTTTGTGTCTTCAAGTGTATGCAAAACATGTTTACATCAAACAACACACTTTCTTTTGAGTCATTTTGAGTCTAAACACTTGCAAACATTTTGTCCTCATCAACATTGTGTCCTCTTGTCATGAAAAACAGTCACAAAATCAGATTTGGTCACAACAAGCAACTTTATAAATTGGAAAAATTGCACTCAGTTTTTCAGAAACACATTTGTGTTTGATAGAATCATGTTTGTGTCATTTAGCTACATCTGTGAAGGGTAGAAATGCATCCGTGTTCTCTTAAGTAACATTACATTCACAAAAATCTCAAAAATGCGTCTGTACAGTGTTGAACCACGTATGTGTCACTTAGCCGGGTCTGTGAAGTATACAAGCACGTCTATGTTCAGAATTGAAAAAATTTACAATCCAACAAACAAGAGCAATCAGTTTTAGACCTATTGAGCTTCCTAGGTTATCTCTCCGGGTTTTCATATAGAATTTAGCCTATTTTTGTGTCTCACAAATTCCATCATTTCTTTGCATCTTGCATTACATTCACATTTGTCTAAACTTGAGTCAAAAGGTCACTTGCTTGTCCTCATCATACTTGTTAACACACTACATACAACAATATTTTGCTAAGTGGTCCCTCATCAAGGTCTATCACCTTTGGGTCTCATTTGGTCTTACTTAGAGTCAAGGTCAACTTACCTCATCAAGATAAACTATCATCTCTTTGGAAGCCACACCTACTCTACTACACACATATTTGGTCTTACACTTTTGACATTGCAAGTAAACTTCAGATTCATTTACATTCCATCCAACTCTTGGTCTTCCATACTCTTTTCCATTTTCATCTAGTCTCCCACATCTTGGTCAAGACCTAGTTCATGGTTGAAACCCATTCCCAAAAATCTAGGAGAGAAGATAAAGAGGCTCAAGTGTCCGCAAACATGAGTGCCTATGAGTATGACAGTGATGTCTTTTTCAATTCTGATCATACCACATTACCTGACATGGATGCCTATAGAAACATTCTAAATGTTGAGAACATGGACACTACAAACAACAATGATATACACAATGAAAATATGGACAACTTTTCCGTGCATTCAGCAAAAGTGGAAGACTCCATTATGGATCCCCATTTCAATCAATTGGTTGTGGAAATAATGAGGAGAGATAGACAATATTTCTTACAAGTGATGGCATAAAGTGGAGTCAAGATCCCTCATGATTTTGACATGTCTCAAATAATGGAAAATCAACCTTTGCAACAACCTCAATTCAACATGGATCAAAGGAGGCCTAGTAGTGGAGGCAATAGAGAACCACATTTTGTGCCTAAATCACCATCATATTTGTTTCAAAAACCTGAGGTCCCACATACACATGGTCAAGCATATGATACTCACCTTCGCAGACCATTATGGAAGTCTTATGGAGAAAAATATACTCAATCACATGCCAATGCTAAGGACCGACCACCAAAGCAATTGGATATCTAAAGGCATGATCAAAATTTGGACACAAGGAAATCCCACATCAAATTTGGGGGCAACACACTAGAACAAACTCATGACATGCCTGTAGAGTATGGTATACATGGACAAAACAAATATTCCATTCCTCATCATGACTATATACCAAGTGGTCCTTATATGCAACATCACTATAGACCTCCTCCATATTAACATGTGTATGATCAATACCATCCATATATGCAGCATGCTCCTCCACCTGGTGGTTCAGGCATGGGGTATGGTCCAAGAAGTCGGTCTCCACCTAAGAACAATTTGGAGCAGAAAATTAATGACTTACAAAAGAAAATGGAGGACATAAATACACCGAAGCCAACTTACACAATGAGACACATATGTCCCTATCCATTTGACAAAAGCATCCCAATGCCTCCATTTCCTACACACTTTGTGACAACTAAGTTTGATAAGTATAGAGGAAAAGGGGATCCTAAGGCACATATAAGACATTTTTCACGGCTTGCATTGAGGTAGAATCAGAAGAGACATATTTGATGAGATTATTTCCACAGAGCTAAGGTGATCAAGCTATGGAATGGTTCTCTCAAATCCCACCTAGAAATAAGCCATGGGGTGACCTGGCAGAGGCATTTATCCCACATTTCTCATACAACATAGAGACAGACATATCAGTCACCACTTTGTACAACACCAAACAAAAGGATGGAGAATATTTTTTATTTTTTTTACAAAGATGGAGGAATCTAGCCAATAGATGCTCTTGTGAAAATCCACAAAAACAAATGGTAGAGATGTTCATCCAAAATGTTAACAAAGACATTGGTTATGACTTGAGAAAATCTTGTTTGTCCACCTTCAAGGACATCATTGAAAAAGGCTTAGCAACATAGAAGGTCCTAATTGAATAAGGCATTGTTAAAATATTCAAAGAAAACAAAGAGGACTTTAAAGGAAAAGACAAACCAAGATTTTGGAATAAAAACAAGAACACAATCAATGATGGTGTTGTTGATGCCAATACAATACGACCCAAAATCATTTTTTCGGGATCAAGCTCTACAAACAATTAAGTGAATACTCAAACAACTTCCAAATCACAAAGGAAATACACCCCATTGGGAGAACTACTTGAGTCAGCTTTCAAGAAGCTAGTGGCAAACAAGATAATAACAATTCTAGATTTGCCTCCATATGAGCCAAAGGTCAAGCCAAATTGGTGGAATGACGTTGAATACTGTGAATATCACAAAAGCAAGGATCATAAAACAAGAAATTGTTATCGGCTGAAGAACATCATACAAGACCTTATTGATAGAGGTGACATTGAGATTGAAGGAACTTCATCTAACCAAGAACATGAAATGCTTAAAGAACAAGGGAAAAGCCAAAGCCACATATGACCAAACCAACTATACCATAATTATAACTATGATTCAATGGTTAATCACATTTTGATGGACAACTACGTCTCTACCATTATCATCAAGGACAAAACACCTGAGAATTCTACCCAAGGACCTAAGGTTGTCCTAAAAGACATTGGATCTTCTTCTGAACCTACCTCTGAATGTAATGTCACTACTTGTCGAGGTAAATTCACTTTGCAAGGTGCTCCAGCTAAAAACACCTCATCAACCAAACCTGAGTATGATCTTGTAGAACAATTAGGGAAGACACCCATGCTTATCTCCATCCTTGAGCTTTTATGCATATCCCCAGCACATAAAGGGGTGAACTCACAAAGTTGGTGAAGGAAATTGGCAAAAGTGGAAAATTTTGTTTATGGGGGGCTCGAGCAAAGTGGGGGTGTTCGAACGAAATACACTTTGGGGTTCGAGCGAAGACCCCATTTCACTCGAACCCCATCTTTCGAGTGAAGCACCTTTAATGCCTGTTTATGTCATTTTTCAATTATAGCGTGGGGGTTCGATCGAACCCCCCTTAAAAAGGGGGGTTCGCTCGAACCCCCTTTCATTCGAACCCCTTTTTTAACACTTCTTTGAAGATTTCTACATTTTTTTGTAGATTTTTGGCCTTCAAACCTCTAGTTGAAGGCTCAAATGGAATGATCTTGACAACCCAAAATGTAGTATTATAGTCCTCAAAGCAAGCTTTCCAATGAATATAATTTTATTACTGTAGCATCGTAAATTGTACGCACTCGCTAGGGTGGTACAATTTCACACCTAGTTTAGCACCCGCCTTAGTGCATTTTACATTCTGCATTGCATTTCTCCTTTAGCACTTAATTAATCAAATTAATTAGGTCTAAGGTCCTATTTCATCATTCTCTACATCATAAAGCTAGGCCCTTTCACTAAAGCGCGCCCTTCGCATTTTATTCCTCCAATACATCACTCAATCAAAAACCCTAATTAAGTCCTATTTCAAACTTGGGGGCTTGGTTTCGGGGTCAAAACATCTCGAAATCACCTGTAACTTCAGGATTCTCTCTAAAATCATCATATCCGACGGCCCTGAAAATTTGGTGAAAAGTTGTCAGGACCGTGGCGCCCGGAGTGCACATGGTCCCGGACATTTTTCCCAAAATTTTAGGAGCACGATCCAATCATAAAATAAAGCTTAACCCCAAGAAATTGGTGGGATATTCAATCTCTAGGTCAGCCAAAATACGAATTTACGATCTAGGGTTTCCTACATAAGAGCTCTCTTTCTTCATTTGAAGGGATCTAATTTTTGGTTTTCAGGAACTTCATATGGAGCGAAAGAGCAGATCTTGGAAGACTTCAACAACATTCAACATCATTCTATCAAGCATCTATCAAATTCATTCGTCCACTTAGGGCTTGGAAGACATTGAAGAACAATAGGAGATTACCGACTGAAGATTGGCTTGTACTCCTCCCTTGAGGGTTGGATATCATTGCAGGTTTCGGGATTCGGACGACGCCGCGGGATATAGATCCAGAGAGAGAAGGTCGAGACAGCACTCTGTGTCAAGTTGCAGAGCAGAAGACTGGGACAGGGGCGCTGAGCGCCCTGGCCCTGCAAGGACAGGGGCACTGGGCGCCCTGGTCCCTGGGACAGAGGCACTGGGCGCCCTGGTCCTCCGGACAGACAGCTTACAGACAGCTTCCCGACAGTGTTTCAGAGTGCAGAACAGTGGTTTTCGGTGCAGTTTTCAGGACAGTGGCGCCCGTGCTCCCGTCCTGAACATTTTCAGTCTGATTTTGACTCCGGGTACACATCTGCATTCTTATTTCATCCTTGTATTTATAGTTGTTCATTGTTTAATCTCAATTCTGCAATCTTGTTATTAGTTCATACTTGCATTTTGGATTAGGGTTTGAACTTGTATCATTTTAGCTTTCAATTTCAACAAGGGAATAGAAATCCTAATAGATATCCCGTGGCTCTCTCTTTCACCAAAAGAAGTAGCCAATTGTGCGATATCTCTAGGCTCTTTCGTATTCTGTAATGTGTGTCAAAAGGTAGGATTAGGGCATGTTAACCTAGTCTCGCTTTTTCCCCTACACATTTTGGTGAACCCGACGTGAAACTATCATTGCTTCCTTTTGCATTGCATTTGTTAGATCTAGATCTAGATTTAGTGTGTTTTCATTTCATTTTCATTAAAAAGGAAAAAAAAAAAAAGAGTGTGTTTCTTTACATTGTGTGTTTAAATTTTATGCAATCTTTTCAAAATGTCAGATTTTTATTTGCAAAATGTTCATGCTTTTGATGATTATTATGAGTATAGCCAAGATGAATTAGATGAAGCTTTAGATGAGTTTTTAAACCCTAAGGATGCCAAACCTTCATTTTACCAAAAACTCATAAACCTTGTTACTATGCCATTTAGGTGTGATGAGAAAGATAAGTCGAATGATTCCTCTCAAGGATACATTCCTATCCACTCTTCCCCTGAATCTAGTAACATGGTTGTTTTCAATAATCCCCTCTATGAGGAGATGTCTCCTTTTGAATCAAAAGACAAACCTTTTAACCGATATGATCATGCTTTGTTGGATGATGCTCTTGACGACTTTGTGGCTTTGTCGAAATCTTTAAACAAAAACAAGACCTCTAAATTGGTTAACATGATAAACTTGAATGAACATAATAAGCCTCTCTTTGAAGTCCAAGGTGCTTATCCTTCTCCTACCTTTCAAATTCCTAAATCACCTCTCCTTACTATCCAAGGAAGGTATGATCATGATTCCTTTCTTACCCCGAATAAACCAATCATCACCGTACAAGGAAGAAAACCTATAAGTCCTTACAATTATGCTAAGCAAATAACTAGAGAGAGTTATCATGTGGTTGCCCATACCTATCATACCAGAAATAATAGGCAACCTAATCCTCCTCCTGTTATTCCAGTCTCTCTTCCTAATCCTCAACCAATTCTTCCTCAAGCTCCCCGTATTTCGCAAGTTATGGGTAAGGAATATGATCTCATAGAACAACTTAAAGCTACCCCTGCTAAGATATCCCTTTGGGATTTGATTCAAACTTCTTCTGCTCATCATGGAATGTTACAAGATGCCTTGAAAGATTTGAATGTTCCTCCACCGAATACGTCTAGTAATATAGCATCTTTTGTTAACTCTGTGATGAATCCTAAAGCTCAAATTGTGTTTACCCAAGATGAGTTGCCTACTAGTGAAATTCAACAACAATATGATCCCTTGATGATTGTGGTTGTCATGAAAGACACTGCTATAAGACGAACACTAGTAGATAATGGCTATGGCCTTAATGTGTGTAGCATTAATTTATTGCATAAGATGAATGTGGATACATCTCTTATTGAGCCTGACTCTCGTCCCATTCATGGCTTTGACAATGTGGCTAAGACTTCATTAGGTATCATCACCTTACCTCTCACAGTGGGACCTGTTACTTTGCCTACTCCTATCCATGTTATGCCAGGAAATTTAACATACAACTTGTTATTAGGGAGGCCTTGGATTCACAGCATGCAAGTTGTCCCCTCTACATTGCATAGACAAGTTAAATTCGTTTATAACAATAAGACATATACTTTGATAGGTGATACTAATTTTCAAGCTTGTCTACAAACATCTAATTCCAAAGGAGATTCATCTAAGCCATCCTCGTCTAGTGCTGACTCCTTAAACAAGAAACCTATCGATGAGTCTTCGCTCTCCGATGATCAAAATCCTTCGAATGAGTCTGGAACTCCTGAAGAAGATCCTTCTCAACTTGAAACTACACATAAAAAGGATTTTGATCCTGAGAAGGTTCTCGCAGAGGATGATTGGGGATCTCTTGATTTTAACCCTACCTTTGTAGGTGAATATAAGGTTCCTTCTAGAGAAATTAAAGTTGAAAAGAAGGAAGAAGCTGAAAATCACAAAGTTGAAAAGAAAGAAGAAACTTAAAATCAATCAACCTTACCTGAATCTATGAGTAATAATTTTGTGGCCGCTTCTCAAACTTCTTCTCCCCACATCTATAATTATGAAGAGTTTGATTCTTTGTCTTATGAAAAACCACCTTCTCTTCCTGAAATGGCTGATCGTTATGGTCGTGGTTTTCGCATTTTTACTAAGCATGGGTATCATGGAAAAGGTTGTGGTGCTAATGAACAAGGGATAAGAGTTCCTCTAGAGACTAATTTTCAACATTATGCCTTTGGACTTGGCTATAATCCCTGCAGACGTACTAAAGCTTCTAAAAGACCATGCATTAGTGTTAATGCTATATCTACATCTTTATCAATACAACACCCTGAGTATATTGATGGGGATCCTTCAGGTGATTGTGCTTTGGATATCTTCCCTACCGACGATGCTTTAGCTGAGTTCTTGGGAGCCTATGACACTCTTCCTTGTTATCATCACAATAGGGGACTCCCTTATTGTTTGAACACTGAAGCCTATTTTGGAAAAGAGATTGATAACGATAAGATTGTGAAAGAATTCCCTCAGTTAAAGGATACTCCTCAACAAAGTAATCTTCTCATAAGTGATACCCTTGATGTTAAGATGGATCCTTGCAACAAAGAGAAAGTTATTAAAATTGGAAAATGTTTGGATGAAGAGGAACAAAAACAATATGAAGAACTATTGCATGAATTCCCTGAGATCTTTGCTTGGACATATTCTGACATGCCTGGTATAGATCCTAAGATTGTTACTCATAATATTGTCTTAGTTCCTGATGCTAAGCCTGTGAAACAAAAGATTCAAAAAATGAATCCTAAGGTGGCCCTGCTTGTTAAAGCTGAGATTGAAAAATTATTGGAGGCTGGATTTATCCGCCCTATTGACTATTCCCCATGGATTTCAAATATTGTCGCTATGGCTAAACCAGACAACAAAATAAGAATGTGTATTGATTTTTGGGATCTAAATAAGGCTTCTTTAAAAGATGATTTCCCTCTTCCAAACATTGACATGATAGTTGATTCTACGGCAGGACATGCCTTGTTATCCTTCATGGATGGTTTTTCAGGCTACAATCAAATTTTCATAAACCCTCAAGATCAATTCAAAACCACTTTCACCACTCCCTGGGGTACGTTTTGTTGGATAATGATGCCTTTTGGACTTAAAAATGCCGGTGCAACTTATCAATGAGCGATGACCCTTATCTTTCATGATTATATGCATAAGATTTTAGAGGATTATGTTGATGATATTTTAGCTAAATCCTTTCTTTGCATGGATCATGTTAAAATCCTCCAAAAATGTGTTTTTGGTGTGGATAGTGGAAAACTATTAGGATTCATAGTTTCGCATCGTGGGATTGAGGTGGACACTAAAAAAATAGATGCTATTGTTAACATGCCACCTCCTAGAAATGTGTCTCAACTTAAAAGCTTACAAGGAAAGATTCAAGCTATTCGTAGGTTCGTGTCTCAACTTGCGGATCGTACCTTTCCTTTTACTCAACTTCTTAAAAAGGATATCACTTTTCAATGGAATGAAGATTGTCAGCAAGCATTTGAAGATTTAAAAGTGTATTTGGCTAGTCCTCCTATTCTTCAACCTGCCGAACCTTCTAAACCCTTTCTTCTGTATACAGCTGCTTCTTCTCATGCTCTCGCAGCATTGTTAGCACAACATGATAAAGATGGTAAGGAATGTCCGGTTTATTACATAAGTCGTACCTTACTCGATTATGAGACCCGATATTCTGTGATAGAAAGACAATGCTTGGCCGTGGTGTTTGCGACTCAGAAATTGAGACATTATCTTTTAAATTCAGAAGTCCACGTCATGGTAAAGTTTGATCCTTTGAAGCATCTTTTCTCTAAAACTGATTTATCAGGACGTCTAGCTAAGTGGGTTATGATGTTAACTGAATTTGACCTTAAATTTGTTTCACAAAGAGCAATTAAAGGACAAGCATTGACCGATCACTTCGTTGAGGCCCCTTCGCCTTTCTCCTTCCCTAACCCTGAGTCCTTTCCTAATGACTTCATTCTTTCTATAGAGAAAGATGAAACTTGGGAGTTATACTTTGATGGCTCTAAGTGTCGTACGGGATCGGGGGTAGGTGTTGTTCTGGTTTCTCCTACAAAGAAACCTATTCCCTTATCATATCGTCTAAATTTCCTGTGTACCAATAACATTGCTGAGTATGAGGCTCTTATAGCGGGAATAAAAGCAGCCTTGGCTCTGAATATAAAACACATACATATCTATGGAGATTCGCAATTGATCATAAGACAAGTAACAGGAATGTATCAAGCAAAACAAGACAAATTATCACAATATAAAGACCTTGCTATATCTTTATTACAAAATTTCGATTCTTATACCATGGGACCTGTTCCTCGAAAAGATAATCGACATGCAGACGCAATGGCATGTGTGGCTTCTCTAGTATCTTTAGAGGACCCTATGGTCGATCTTAATTTCGTTATTCACAATCTTATTTCTCCAGCTATTGAAGACGATTCTAGCTTGGTAACATGTTGTGACTTTGTAGATTCAGATGAATGGTTCTCGCATATCGTAAGATATTTGACCGATGGTACCTTTCCTGATTCTGCTAATAGGAACACTAGTGCTAGAATCCGCAAGCTGTTTGCTAGATATATCATCCTTTCTAATGTCCTTTATCGAAGGGGTTATGATGGTCTTCTCCTTCGTTGTCTTAATAAGTTGGAAATCCCTGTTGCTCTTGAAGAGGCACATTCAGGTGCCTGTGGGGGGCATTTTGGGGGCAAATCCTTAGTTCATAGATTGCTTTGTATGGGATACTATTGGCAAACTATGCAGAAAGATTCCTTTTTATTTGTTAAGAAATGTCATCAATGCCAACAACACAATAATCTGATTCATGCTCCTGCCCAAGAACTTCGTTCTCAAGTAGCTTCTTGGCCTTTCTCCGCATGGGGTTTGGATCTTATTGGAAAAATCTCCCCTCCTTCATCTCAAGGACACACCTTCATTATAACAACAACAGATTACTTTACGAAGTGGGTAGAAGCTATTCCCCTTCGCTCTACTACTGCTGAAGTGATTTGTCAATTTCTTCTAGAAAACATTATTTCTCGATTTGGGATACCTTCCACTATAATCTTTGATAATGGGACATCATTTAAGAACAAGGACGTGAAGAAATTCCTCGAGAAGTATCATATCAAACATCGATTTTCTACACCATATTATCCTCAGTCAAATGGTCAAGCCGAATCATCCAATAAGATAATTGAACAAATTCTTCGTAAAACCATGAATAAGCATGGTAAGGATTAGAGTAACCAGCTAATCTATGCTCTTTGGGCCTACCGGACGAGTGTACGAATTGCTACGGGAACTACTCCTTATAATCTTGTTTATGGTGCTGACGCTATTATGCCCTTAGAATTAGAGATTCCATCACTTAGGGTTTCTCTCAAAGGTATAGTAGATGATGAACAGCGCATAAACGCTCTTGAGCATATTCAAGCGTATCACAAAACCCTACAACGAAGCTATAATGATAAGGTCATTCAACATTCCTTCTCAGTAGCTGACTTAGTCCTTTATGAGAATCAGCGCAATGTGAATGCCTTACCTGCAGAAAAGGGAAAATTTAGTCCTAATTGGCTTGGACCATATATCGTTATTGAGGATTATGGATCAGGTGCTTACAAAATAGTGGATGTAGACGATACGCCTCTTAAAGAACCTATCAATGCTATGCACTTGCGTAGATATTATGCTTAATTCTTCATTTCTCATCTATCTTCTTCAACATTGGATAATATGTTAGTGTTTCTTGATTAAAGCAAAATAGAATTAAATATTATATTGTTTAATCTATATTGCTTCGTTCCTGACAAGCGTGTCTTCTTACTTTATAGTTTGTCTTGAATTCATTTATGTAAATTGTAAAAGATTTACATTCCCGTTATGCTAGCATATTATACAGTGTCGTTATGTGTTAAGTAGAATCGTATCATGTTGTGTTTAAGTTCAAAATTAAATCACATTAGTTATATGATTCTTAGACTTAATACATATTTCTTCCTTATCATCAATGTAGTACTTGATTAAATATTTTAATTAAGTCACACATGTATCAATTTAATCATGGAGCATTGAGAAATCAATCACATGGAAATTAAATTCTGAACAGACATGTACATTTACCAAATGTATTAGATTTAATCAAAGCAAAATATACATTGTTTTTAAAGATAACACATTTGAGACAAAAGAGAAGCATGTATATATACATATATATGTGTGGATCGTATACAAATATGGGTCACTGTATATCCAAAATGTGACCTCTCTTCTACATCATAAAATCATCTCCTATCCCTAGGGCTAGTGGCTGGAGAGTGTCGACTGGATGCTCCCTCCTGATCTGGCCGTGAAGGTGGACCCATGGGTGTGTAGCACGATACAGATCGTGAGTGACTCCGAGAGGAACTCCTACGATCCCTATCCATAAGGATCGCATGATAGGTGGTAGCCTCGGTCTGAGCCGCTGCTAGATCTCGCCACGCCTACTGGAGCTCCTCTGATAGGACTCTCTCTCTCTGTCGTGCCTGCTGGAGGTCCTCTGATAGAACTCTCTCTCTCTCCCTCCATATATCTACCTATACTCGGAATGGGAAAAACAAATCCTCATGCCGACCCGCGTTCCCCTGAGGCCTATAGGCAATCTATGAGGAACTGGGGATCTGTGCTATCATGGAAATATCTGTCATTGCCTGCTGAATCAGGGAACGCCATTCCTGCACATTAGCTGTGGTAGTAGAACAGATTTTTGTTAGTACCATTCTATATCATCAAAGCATTAATCAATCAATATAAACCTACTATACCTAGATCTCCCTCGCGCTAGTAGGGATCATGATATGGTAGCATCTGTGCCTGGGAACCGCTAGGCTTCCCTCGCTCGAATAATCTATCCATGATGGGTGTAGGCTGGACGGTACTAGGGACAGGTCTCCGTATCGCCTCATGTTCCCCCTGTTGGGGAATAAGAGGTGGATCCAGAGCTATGGTATCATCTCCTGAATGGTGGGGAGCTGCATCTGACTCCTCCTCATCATCTCTATCCTCCTCCTCGTCGTCCTCCTCATCCTCCTCTCTATCTGTATCCTCCTCCTCCTCCTCCTCATCACTGGGCTAATCGCCTGTAGGTGGATCAGGATCTCTCGCCTCCTCATGACCCTCTCCCTCCTCTGGCTCCTCTGACCTAGATCCCTCATCTTCATCTTGGTCTCCATGTCTCCATGGACCTGGATAGCCTGTCGGATGATCTGGTGGAAAGATAGGATGTGGATATGATCTCATAAACCATGAAACATATCTGCGCTGTGCTCCAGGCTCTGCAGAATAATCAGTGACTACATCCTAATCAGATCCCTCTAGGTCTGTCGTCTCAATGTCATCTACCATCGGTCTCACTACTGCTCTAGGTCTGGGAAGGACCCGTGAGTGTCGAGTATAGATGGGCACATCGGCTGGAACACATTGCTCTAGTCCGAACTACCTCTGTACTCGGTCAAAGTACAAAGGGACTATGATATGTGCATATCGTCCTCGCAGTAGGCGGTTCCTCTGTAGACATGCTAACTGTCTCTCCATACCATCCCATCTGTGCATCCGTAGGTAAGGTCTCCACACTGTCACCTCGGCTGTCAGTCTGTCAAAAATCACTCTCCAATACAACAAATCTCCAAATCTCCACTCGCTGGTAAGTGCATAAGCGAACACCCTAGGTCGCTCGCTCGCTGTACTCAGCGGAAAGCCGACGGGCCTGGTGCATGTGAAGTGCTCTAGAATCCACACCTGCAGAAGTGTACATGTCATCAACTTGCAACCCTATCCGAATACGTACTCCTCAAGGTCGTGATAGAGATGTGCAAGCATACTCCGACCCCAAGCATACACTCTCCTATGTCTCTCCATCGCTCTGATACACCATGTGAGACCCCCATGCATGTGTGTCCCTCGCCCATTAGGGCAGATGGCTAATGCTATGATGGCTATCATGAGGTGTCTCAGAAGTGGTACCTCCCCTGTAGGATGTAAGAGCCAGCTGACCATGATGCGACCTCTCATCTCGCTCGGCATGACTCTCCCTATGCAATACACCTGCTCTCTCTGATGATCCTCCGCTGACCGATCGGTCGCGTATGTAACTGTCGCTCCTCTGATAGGAAGACGAAGTATACGGTACACATCCTCGAGTGTGACCGTCAGCTCTCCTACTGGAAGGTGAAAAGTGCATGTGTCAGGATCCCATTGCTCCATCAAGGCCATCAGCATCGCAGGATGAAATCGAATGGCCGGCATGAGAATCACATACCACAATCCCACAATTGATAGTGTGTCTCTCTCTGACTGAGTCAGCCGCGGAATCTAATCTCGCAAAGTGCGAAGAATATGTCCCGCTGTATGCTCTCTCATGTACGGGAGACCCTGCAACACAAAAACATGACCGTAATCAGTACTCGATCATCAAAATTGCAAATGCAAACTATCGCACATTGTATGCTAGCCTTGTAACCCCTCGCCAGGCCCTGATTGGGGACCATGGCGCCCTGAGGGGACCATGGCGCCCTGAGGGGACCATGGCGCCCTGTCAGGGACCATGGCGCCCTGAAGGGACCATGGCACTCTGGGGGGACCAGGGCACCCCACAAGGACCATGGCACCTTGGGTGGGCCCCGGTCAGCCTTCAAGGCCCGCATACGATCACAAAAAAGTCAAACATGCGAAAAATCAAAAGTCAAACGTTCAGTCAACTCACCTCGTCCAGTGGCTCATCGTCGATCACGGCCTGGCGCAGGATCTCGATCCTCGTGGGACGCTCCGGTCGTCGTGAAGGCATGATGATGGCTATGTGGGCTCCGCTGCACTGAATAGTATTCTGAAATCAACAAAGTGATGAATACAAGTGTCACTTTCGAAGTATATACTCTCGTTTGTTTATTCTTACTTTTTGAAACCCTAATTTTCCTCTACCATTCATTTTATCATAACTTGGGTTTGGGAGATGCGATTTTCAAGCCGTTTGTTGTGTTGGAATTGTATTTTCCTTCCCCTACTCTCGGGATGTTCCAAAAAGTGCTCTGATGAAGCCTATTTAGTGAACACCCCTCATCAATACTACCTTACATAATTTGTTGCAAGTAAACATGCTACCCTGTTTCACCTCCCTAATAAGCAAGTTGAAACAGGGGGGGGCATATAGATACTCACAGATTTCATCACTTTCCCTAGTAAGCATTAGGTGATTTTGTGATCTAATGTGTGTTTTGTAGGGTGCGGTTCCTAACTGTGTACTGCAGATACCGCTGGGGGCTTCGTCTGACAACTTATGGATATATCTTTTTTCAAATAATGTTTACTTTTCTGTACTTTAGCTTGCATATGCACGTAGTACTCATATGACCGCTAAAGTGGGGGCTAAATGTAGCGTCGTAAATTGTACGCACTCGCTAGGGTGGTACAATTTCACATCTAGTTTAGCACCCGCCTTAGTGCATTTTACATTCTGCATTGCATTTCTCCTTTAGCACTTAATTAATCAAATTAATTAGGTCTAAGGTCCTATTTCATCATTCTCTACATCATAAAGTTGGGCCCTTTCACTAAAGCGCGCCCTTCGCATTTTATTCCTCCAATACATCACTCAATCAAAAACCCTAATTAAGTCCTATTTCGAACTTGGGGGCTTGGTTTCGGGGTCAAAACATCTCGAAATCACCTGTAACTTCGGGATTCTCTCTAAAATCATCATATCCGACGGCCCTGAAAATTTGGTGAAAAGTTGTCGGGACCATGGCGCCCGGAGTGCACATGGTCCCGGACATTTTTCCCAAAATTTTAGGAGCACGATCCAATCATAAAATAAAGCTTAACCCCAAGAAATTGGGGGGATATTCAATCTCTAGGTCGGCCAAAATACAAATTTACGATCTAGGGTTTCCTACATAAGAGCTCTCTTTCTTCATTTGAAGGGATCTGATTTTTGGTTTTCAGGAACTTCATATGCAGCGAAAGAGCAGATCTTGGAAGACTTCAACAACATTCAACATCATTCTATCAAGCATCTATCAAATTCATTCATCCACTTAGGGCTTGGAAGACATTGAAGAACAATAGGAGATTACTGACTGAAGATTGGCTTGTAATCCTCCCTTGAGGGTTGGATATCATTGCAGGTTTCGGGATTCGGACGACGCCGCGGGATATAGATCCGGAGAGAGAAGGTTGAGACAGCACTCTGTGTCAAGTTGCAGAGCAGAAGACTGGGACAGGGGCGCTGAGCGCCCTGGTCCTGCCAGGACAGGGGCGTTGGGTGCCCTGGTCCCTGGGACAGAGGCGCTGGGCGCCCTGGTCCTCCGGACAGACAGCTTACAGACAGCTTCCCGACAGTGTTTCAGAGTGCAGAACAGTGGTTTCCGGTGCAGTTTTCAGGACAGTGGCGCCCGCGCTCCCGTCCCGAACATTTTCAATCCAATTTTGACTCTAAGTACACATCTTCATTCTTATTTCATCCTTGTATTTACAGCTGTTCATTGTTTAATCTCAATTCTGCAATCTTGTTATTAGTTCATACTTGCATTTTGGATTAGGGTTTGAACTTGTATCATTTTAGCTTTCAATTTCAACAAGGGAATAGAAATCCTAATAGATATCCCGTGGCTCTCTCTTTCACCAAAAGAAGTAGCCAATTGTGCGATGTCTCTAGGCTCTTTCGTATTCCGTAATGTGTGTCAAAAGGTAGGATTAGGGCATGTTAACCTAGTCTCGCTTTTTCCCCTACACAATTACATATTGAGTTTATTATGAACTTGTTTTTTTAATTTTACCAAATATAGGTTTTTCATCGAACATGAACTTCTCTATTCAACGCATTGGGAAAAATAGGAAACTAATTCAAAAAAATTCTGAAAAATATCTAAGCCCTGGGTATTGATGTCTTCTTTCTAACAAAAAAAATAAAATTGAGTTTCGATATATATAGAATAAGTTATGTGTTCAAACGTAAACCTATGTCTGAATTATGACTAGTCGGACTTCAAAACTTAATAAAATGAAAAATATTGAACATATCACTATCAAACCAACTGCAAGCCTTCAATATTTATGTTACAAACCAAAATTTGAAAGAATTGGGTTTTCATCATTTATAGAAAAAAAGTTATGCATTTTGGGAGGCACATCACTCTTAAAAAATGTAGTTTGTTGTTAAAAACTACTTTTCCAGGGAGATGGAAAAATTAAAAAAAAATCCTTCAAACAAATTTGAAAAAATATATATATAGAATCTACAGACAAAATTCTACAAATCACTAATTTACATCATCTTCAAATTCTTAATAGTTTAAAAGTTATAGTTGTCAGAAGTTGAAGATTATTTTAAAATTGTTCATCTCAGTGTCAAAAGTGGCAAAAAAGTGTGAACCATTATTGTGAGTTCACCCAAAGCCATTCTGGACAAAACTTTGAGAGACACTTCCATCCCTACTAATCTGAATGTGGACCAGTTTCAAGCCATGGTGGGATACCATTCCATTCCACACTCCCTTACAATCATAGAAGCTAACAATGCCTCTGTGAGCCAACCACATAATACACCTTTACACATTGAATCCTGCCTACACAAACATCGAATAAAATGAGTCCTGATAGATGGAGGAGCTAGTCTCAATATATGTACTTTGAACACAATAATACAATTGGGATATTTAGCTAAATTTGTGAATGCTACAAACAAAATTACCATCAAAGCATATGATGATGAAGAATGTTCATCCAAAGGCATAGTCACCTTACCTCTCAGGGTTGGGCCAGTTACAAAAGATGTGGTTTGTCAAGTCCTAGACCTGGATCTCACATACAACATATTGCTAGGATGTCCTTGGATTCATGAGATGAGGAGAGTCCCATCTACATACCACCAATGCATTAAGTTTCCTCACAATGGAGTTGAAGTAACAGTTAATGGTGATCCTAATCCATTTATATACTGCAATAACTTGAGACCAAACGCTGAGACAATCATTCCAAATAATAGAGAAGTTATCCCTTCTTCGGCATGCATTGACCTTGAATCATTGAAACCTTCAACATCAAAAAAAGGTGAGCTTAAAGGGAAATATCAGGACAAAGGCATGGGTGAATACACTTTGAATCAAACCATGTGCTTGCAACAAGTTATGAGTTCACCAAAAGAATATGGATGACCACATCCTTCTAAACGGGTATCTATCATTACACTCAAATGGGATCCTACTATCTTCCAAAAGTGGAGTGAAATGGAAGAAGAAGACTTATACAAAATGCTTTAAAAGGACCCTAAAGATGGAACACAATATAACATCAACATACCATACGAAAAATATGGCAAAGGGTTCAAGATCCTACAAAAGCTTGGGTATGATGGTAAAAGTCCTCTCGGTTTAAGAAAGGAAGGTATCATTCAACCTTTGCAACTAGAATTGACATTTAAAAAGGAGCACTCGAAAGGGCTTGGTCTCATGTCTTCTAGGGTAAATACTTGAAAGATAGAAGAAGCATTACAAATAAAGGCTTTCAAAGTTCAACAAGAGAACCGCTATTCCACCAACTCTAATGAATGGGAATGGGGTTCAGATAAATCCTCCGGTGACTATGAAGCCGCGAAGAAATTTAGAGAACCAGGTGAGCCCACAAATGAAAAAGAATTTTATAGAAAATTCAAAGTTGGTCAAGAAACAACCCCTGAGGATCCCACACAGGCTTTGCCTTTAGGTTCTAGGTAGAAATTATGAAGGATGAGGACACCCGTCCTTGAATGCGCTTTTAGTGATGACAATTAGGACTCGTTCACGATTGAGATAGATGAGGAGAGTGCCAATGATGACCTTGACAATTACCTCAACATACCTGAATATAACTGCATCTTCACCCTTAGTCTCGTTGACTTTGAAAACATTGAAGGCCTTCCCCTTGTTCACCAGCAACTTATTGATTGGGACCGTGAAGGACCTATACAGTTTGACACATTCCAAAATGATGAAGCCTATATTGACTATCTATGCATACGAGATGATCTTCCGCTTGGGAACCATAAGGAACGATACACCATAGAACTCAACAATGTGGCATATTTTGGTGAGGGTGTTGGGCTTTCTAGTCGCAAAAAAGTAAAAATAAAAACAAATCATGGGTCTTGTGGTGAAAACCACATTGTGGCACTGTTTGACCCCCAAAAAGTAAAAACAAAGGACATATATGAGGGTAAAAACCTCTCTGAGGCACCTGAAGATGGAAGGCTCAACATTCTCCCGGCATTGAAGAAAAATCATCTATCTTGGTAGAGGAGACCATCAAAACAAACATTGGTACAAAAGAAATTCCACATAACATATCCTTGGCACAATCTCTGATAGATATAGAAAACCAAAGTTCATAAGTTTCTTCATAGAGCAACAAATTAATTTTGTATGGTCATATGCTAATATACCTGGACTGGATCCAGATTTAGTAATGCATCATTTGACGGTTAAACCGGGGGTAAAACCAGTAAAACATAAATCAAGAAAGATGCATCCACAAGTGGCATTATTAGTCAAGGCGGAGCTTGAGAAATTATTGGATGTCGGATTCATATGCCCAATTGATTATCCTGAATGGATCTCCAACTTAGTACCAGTTAGGAAGCCAGATCATAGCATCAAAATATGCACAGATTTCAGAGACATCAACAAAACTTGTCCCAAGGATGATTTTCCATTGCCAAGTATTGACCTGATCGTAGATCTCACAACAGATCATGCGATGTTATCATTGATGGATGGATTCTCTGGGTACAATCAAATAAAAATTGTATCCGAGGCTAAGCACAAAATAGCATTTACTTGTCCCTGGGGAACTTTCTGCTGGAATGTCATGCCCTTCGGGATAAAGAATGCAGGTGCTACATATCAAAGAACCATGACTACTATCTTTCATGATCTCATGCACATAACTATAGAAGACTATGTTGATGACCTCTTGGGAAAATCAATAGACAAAGATACACATTTGGACATACTTTCAGTCATTTTTGATCTGTTGGAAAAATACAAAGTAAGATTAAACCCCAAGAAATGTATCTTTGGAGTAACCTTCGGGAAGCTCCTGGGATTCATTGTCTCAAAAAGAGGAATTGAAGCCGATCCAGCAAAAGTCAAGGTGATTCTGGAGATGTCACCACCACGAAATATCAATCAACTTCGATCTTTGCAAGGGAGACTCTAGTCCATACGAAGATTCATAACACAACTTGCAGATAAATGTCATCCTTTTCAACACTTGCTACACAAAAAAATCAAATTCAAATGGGATGATAACTATCAATAGGCTTTTCAGATACTCAAAGATTATCTTCTAAATCCACCAGTCTTGATGCCACCAGTTCCAAAACAACCCCTATTACTATACATATCAACTACATCAACAGTACTGGGGGCACTCTTAGCACAACAAGACACTTAGGGCAAAGAAAAGGTAGTCTACTACATCAGTCGTACTTTGGTAGGCTATGAGCTAAACTACACACCAATTGAGTGTGAGTGTCTCATTGTACTCTTTGCTTCACAGAAATTATGACATTACATGCTAACTCATAAAACTATGCTGGTGGTAAGGATTGATCCATTGAGATACCTTCTCAATAAAGAGACACTTACTAGTCAACTAGCCAAATGGGTGATGCTCTTGAGTAAATTCAACATTGAATATGTAGATAGAAAAACAATAAAAGGACAAGCTATCATAGATCAGTTAGTAGATTCTCCCATGATAGATGATGCTCCTCTAACTTCAGAATTCCCAGATGAATCCATCTTGATGGTATCACACATGAAGCCTTGGCAACTGTACTTTGATGTCTCATACACAAAACATGGTGTAGGCATTGGCATCATTTTCATCATACCTCAAGGAGATTCCATTCCAAAATCATATCGATTATCATTTCCTTGCACTAATAACATAGTAGAATATGAGGTATTAACAACTAGATTACAGATTGCAGTTCAATGGAAGATCTAGGAACTTCATGTTTTGGGGAACTCTCAACTTGTAATTCATCAAGCAACTGATGATTACCAAACAAAGGATGAAAAATTAATGCCTTAAAAAAAAATGGTGGATGACCTGAAACAACATTTCATGAATTTAACCTTTGAGTAGATACTAAGAGAGAAATATCGAGCTGCAGATGCCATGTCTACTATTGCATCACTGATAGATCTACCATAGAATGAAACCCGTTATGAGTTCTTGGTGGATAACCTTTTGGTTCCCTCATTGGTCTTGATTCCCAGTTATACGGGTCCATTTTCACATACCTTCATAATAATACCCTTCCTCCTAACTTATCCAACAACCAATGTCGCACTTTCATTTACCAATCTTCCTAATACATCATTTTAGCCGATATCCTATACTGTCGAGGTCTACATGGCACTTTTCTTAGATGTTTAGAAAGGGACAAAGCTCAAATTACGTTACGCGAAGTTCATGAAGGGATATGTGGTCCACATTCTAGTGGTCCTACCTTAGCCAAGAAACTCATCAGGACTGGATATTACTAGCCCAATATGGAAAAAGACTCATCAGTTTGTCAAGAAATGTAAGAAATGCTAAATTAATGGAGACCTTATTCATGCACTAGCACAAGAACTGCAACCAATTGCGACTCCTTGGCCCTTTTGCCAGTGGGGACTCAATCTCATAATCAAGATTCACCCTCCTTCTTCCAATTGCCACAAATTCATCATCACTACCATAGAGTATTTCACAAAATTGATTGAAGTCGTGCCTCTTACACAAGTCACTGGAAAAAAGATTGCTACATTCACTCTCAACTACATCATTTGTCGATACAGTATTCCTATTTCCATCATCACCGATAATGAACGTCCCTTCAAAAATCAGGGTGTCTATGAACTTTGTGATCGCTTCAATATTACCCATCATTTCTCCATGCCCTATTATCCCCAAGGTAACAGTCAAGCTGAGGCATCTAATAAAACCATTCTTAAAATCCTAAAAAGGACAGTCAATGACGTTGGCCGCAATTGACATATCCAACTAAATCTTGTACTTTGGACTTATCACATAAGTGTTCACACACCTACAGGAGCCACACCTTATCCAATTGTCTATGGCGTTGAAGCTATCCTTCCTATCGAGGTTGAGTTGCAATCATTATGAGTCTCTTTACAAAACATTATCAGTGATGAAGACTACAGGGTCCCTCGCTTGTAAGAACTAGAACTATTGGATGAACAAAGACAAACTTCTTTTAATCATCTCAAGGCTTATCAACAACAAATGAGTCGCAGTTACAATCATAAAGTGAAGCCTCATACATTTGAGGTAGGTGACTTAGTTGTCAAAGAAAAAGCCAAAAATCAGCAAGACAGAGAGAAGAAGAGCAAGTTTAAACCGAATTGTCTTGGTCCTTACATCATTACAATAGCTTATGGATCTGATGCATATCAGCTCTCAAATCTAGATGCTGAACCTTTGGAGGATCCTATCAAAAACATGCACCTTCACAAGTTTTACACATATCTCTTCAGAGTATCCAAATTAAAAAATACGAAAAAAAATTGAAAAAATTGAAAAAAAAAAAAAAATCATAAAAATAAAAAATTGTTACTTGGTGAAAACCTTGCAAACAAGCACCTTGTGACACAACAATTAAAAAAAAAAAAAAAACTAAAGAAAAATATTTCATCCAACGGTGAAAACCACTTTGGTGGTGCCCTGGGAAAGTACCATGGTGAAAACTGAGTCACTAGTGCCATGTGTAGAGACATTGCTCCTCCCTCCTTCAGGATTAACTTTCATCCTTTCACTTTGTACACACTCACAACCTATCCATCCATAACAAGCACCTATTCCCATCTGTCTTGTTATTGATCTACTTAATATTTTTTAGCCTTTCATTATAATCCCTCCTTTTCACCCTTTTCCATCCATAATAAATCAGCTCCTATCTATGGCTAAGGCAAATCTTAAGTCTAGTGATGGGTGTGGAACTAAAAGCTTCACCTATTTCGAGGACTACAGTTTCTTCCAAAATTTCTTCAGTGTATCCGCGCACAATCTATAATAAAGCAACATTTGCATCACCTATCTGTAATAAAGTATCAGTTTCATGGATTCAATCAGTTTCAAATGAGACACATCAACAACAATGGGCTTCAACAAATCAAATCTTTCAACAGAATCAAACAACATTATGGTTCAGTGCTATCTATCATTTTGTGAAAGTAAACATTGTGACCACAATCACATAGACTTATACAAGTGACAAGAGACACTAAAATTGAGGACTACAATGGATGTTGGTATCGAGTCTTGGTTTTCTTTGATTTTATCTTTTGGTGACATGTCTTTTAGCTTTTCTAGGATGTCTCTGACTAGAGACTCTATCTCCAGGATGTCTTTGACTAGAAAGGCGAGGATGGGGTATCATCACCTATTTTTCTTTGTTGTCTGTGGATTGTCTCTTAGTAATGCTATGACTTGTCTAATCTAGTATGAACTGGGGCATTTCTTGTTTGTGACTGTCTGATCTCCATGCAAACAAGTACAATGACTTTCTGGGATGAACATATGCATCGATTGCCATAACCTATTTGCCATAATAAATCTCAATGATGATAATAGCACAAGAAGTTCTTTCACTTCCATATCTCCCATCTTTCATCCCCCTTTCTTGATTGACCTCCATAGTCCTTCTCAATTATGTGTGGCCCGCTATCACATGACTGAGTATAATGACACAAAAAAAATATTTGCATTTCATGTAGTTTGCACTTGCATTACCACATATTAAGCATTTCATACATACATATAGATGTCATAATTGCATCACATCCTGCACACAAACATGTTAGCACATTTTACATTCTCATCATATTCATTTGCATTTTATACATTCACATTTCCATTACATAAAATATTAAAAGCATAAAAGAATAAAAATATTGCATTCTATCATGTACATATTTCCATTCATATCATAAGCATCACATAGAAACATCACATATGTACATATGAATATAGTCGCAATGATGATTCATCTCATATATATATCAAAATCATAAGTGTTATGATACAATGATGTCAAAATACATATGGCTACAATCACCCGAAGGTGTCTACACCATCATACAAAATGGTACAAAACTAATACATAGGGAGCCCTCTAAGGCTATGACGAATTCCCTCCCTCGGAGCTAGCTGGCCTCAACGAGCCTTAGTCCTGGAAGGACCCATAAGCCCACGGCTAGATGTCTATCTTCTATCTCTCCCTCTTGTGGGTGTCACAGTCTATGATGGTCTATGGAATCTTTTAGCCCATTGATCTAGTGGTACCACTCCATAGTACATGTCTCACTAGTAAGCTATCTTCTTCCCTTCCCATAGAAAATAGGCATATCCAACCCCTATGTCCTCTACTTCATTCCTTCCTGCCCTCAGTGCTATCTTAGCCTTTGTGTAGCATTGAATAGCCTAATCCCTCTCCCGCTTAGTGTCCCTCAGCTGTCTCCTGAGCCTAGTTGTCTCCCTCTCCAGATCCTGGGTCTCATCTGCCTATCCCTGATAGATCTCCCTCAAGGATAGTAACTCCTCCTCTCCCCCCTCACCCTGTCCCTATGGCTGCTCCTATGGCTTCTCCTGACCCTATCCCCATCCCTGTACCTTTTTGGGAACCTATGCTACTGACACCTTTAAAGGAAATCCACCTCTGCCTCTTACTATATGAACCTGTCTCTCCTCTCCACCCTCTCTCCTCGGAGCCACTCTCCTCTCTACCACTATGCTCCACCTCCTCTGTCAACCTCTACCTCCACTATCTTCACTATCATCTCCATCACCTCCACTATTTCCCATCTACCAGCTCCCCTGGATCTATTAGCCATGGAAATGGATGCTCTCCCCAATATACAGTGTACTCTATATCCATCACTGAATCCTCTATATATGCTCACATATCCCAAGGCAAGGGAATCATCTCTACTAGTAGTGTCACTGCCTGATCATAAGATAATAATGGACCCAAATGCACCTAATCTCTCACCATCTGTGCATACATCCCTGACCCACGTGGCATCCGCTGTATCCTATCGAACTGCTTGCCCACCCTATCTACCAACTATCACTCAATAACATATGGTGTCCAACCAATTAGGTACCTACTCCTGAATACATATGGCAGCTCCACTGTATCATCCTCCTACTCCTCATAGTCTCAGTAGGGCCTCCATACCACACTATATATCTCATCAATCACTCGACGCCAATACTCTAGTCTCCCAATCCATGGTTGTGACGTAATCGTATCATATAAATGTACATAGTTGTGCCCATGTCCTCTGCCTTCGAAATGTATTGGTCATGTAATCGGCAGATGCTCATATGCCCATACCTGCAACAATGTCACCCCGTATCCCAATCCTATTGACCCATGATACATAAACTAATGCAGCTCATAATACAAGTGTGCTAGCAGACACGGTCCCCATGTAAAGCTGGTGCGCTTTGTCACCAATGTCTCCAGTGTATTCCCCCATCCAACAGCCAACCCTCGTGTCACCCTATCCGGAGACAAGAACACACTGATCACTCTTGCTAACACCGCTGGTAGCACCAATCCTATCTGTGTCATGGTATCCCAATCCATGTGTCCTGCCCTCATCTCCAGTCCTAGATCCTCAAACACTCATCTCAGTACATCCCTATCTCTATCTTGATCATAAGGAAGTAACTCCCCAATGATTAGTATTTGCAGTATCCTATATACATCCTCTAAGGTGACTATCATCTCACCCATTGGAAAATGAAACATGCAAGTCTCCGAGTGTCATCTCTTAGCTAATGCAGTCAGCAATCCCATGTTTGCCTGAAACTCAGGCACATACAGAATATGTCACAGGCCCATAGTCTCAACCGCTGCTCTATCCTCAAGTGTCAGCTCTGGTCGTAATCTCTGAGTTGAAAGGAATATCTCCTGTGACTCCATCATGGGCAGGTCCTCCTGTAGTCAAGAAAATCAACTTTCTCAATATTAGTAGCATTCCCTATTCATCACAAAGTGCTGCTTTTTGTCCTAGTGCTTATATCTATCATATGGCACTCTATCCTAGTGGTACTCCCTGTTCATCACAAAGTACTACTTTTTGTCCTAGTGGCATTCCTTGTTCATCACAAAGTGCTACTCTCTTTTTTAGTACTCCCTGTTTATCACAAAGTACTACTTTTTTTATCCTAGTAGCATTCCTTGTTCATCACAAAGGGCTGCTTTGATCCTATCTTTTAGGGCACCTACTTGAGTTTATCCGCTTGAGTAGCTTATCCAATTGACAACGTATGTTCTATCACCAAATTGTCAATTTCAGCCTAACCTAATTGGCAACGTATGTTCTATCATAGAATTTTCAATTTCTTTGGTATTCCCTGTTCATCACAAAGTGCCTCAATCTATCCTATCCTAGGGCCTCTTCTTGAGTGTATCCTCTTGAGTAGTTTCTTGATTGGCCACGTATGTTTTATCATATAATTGTCAATCCTAGCCCTATCTGCTATTCTAGTCTTTCCTAGAGGACCTACTTGAGTGTATCCTCTCAATAGCTTATCTAATCAATAGCATATGTTCATCACAAAATTGTCAATTTGGCCTTGAAGACATAAACATGCTTACATATTGCACATACGTGCCTATCCTGCACATACATGCCTGAATAACATAGGTGTGCCTCTATTCAACAGAGACGCACCTGTCCTACATAAACGTGCCTACAAGACACAAACATGCTTGCATTTGACATAAACGCTATTGAATTTACAGATGTGCCTGACATAAACACAAACATGTCTAGCCTACCCAGATGCGCCTGCAACCAACACAAATGCGCCTTAACATTTTTTTATCCCCGCTTGACATACCTAAAGCACATGTATTACCCTACCTAACATGCATTTAGGACAAAAATTAATTAAGGAGGTTTTTTGGTACTCACTGGCTCTCCTGCATCTGCTAGCCTCTAATATCGGCAAATGCAATCGAATCTATGCACCAATGCCATCAGTGTTGACAACTAAAAGGGGGGGGGGCTGAATCAGTTGTCAAATAAATTTAAACCAAAAACCACTTAACCAAACTTAATGCTTAATACCGATAAACCAAACTTAATGTCGATAGACAGTTTATTAGTTAATTGTAGTACTAGTATAGATTAATACATGAAACAAAAAGATAACGACATCCACAACACATAACACCAATATTTGTACGTGGAAACCTTGTAAGGGGAAAAGCCACAGTGGAAAACCTTACCCACAATCAGATGATACTACTACAGATAGTATTTGTATACAATAGGGGGTCTAAACATGTAGAAAGGCCAAACACCTATAGCTCACTACTCAAACACAAATGGGAGTCACATTGAATACAATTGGATGGTTAAATCCAATAATGATGTATTGCTCAAAATAACATCTTCATATGTTGGATTCAGTACCAGTGTAGTACTGAATGCCTTCACAAAATCCTCCTTCAACCTTCAAATGATGTCTGTGTGTATAGCTCTCCTTATTTTCTCATATACCTTATTAAAAATATTTTACCCAATCGCATATTGATCTTACAAATAAGATCTTACATATATACCAAAGCCTAGGACCAAAATGTATAGGTCGGCTTTACAAAAGATATTATAGTAAAACAATTTACAAGTAATAATCGATGCAATATCCAATTCAACATGTTGGCTTAATGCATTTACAAAAATAATAAATCATCTCCATAGCATTTTGTGCTGATCTAGAATAGATAAGCCCATCGGTGCTTATCATGGACCTATTTGCCGGTAACAACAAATATGCAAACACGAATATACCAATAAACAAATCTTCAAGACAAAGTGTCCAAATGATGTCTTCGTCATAGCCAAGTATTTTCCATGTCATTCCAAGTGCCGATGAATAATATATCTTGTCGGTGAACCAGATACCGGTGACTGTGCATAAGTCACTTGTTTGTCGGTGAACATTGCCAATTCTCCAAGTGCCAGAGTTGATAAGTGTTGACATCAATGACAAAACCATATCAACATATCCAAAATACCAACTGATGCTCTACAAAAAGGATTAGAAAATCTGTTTGATGGCAACACACACAAGAGCACAAGAAACAAATGTTAGTGTTAGCAACAAAAGATTATCCTAAACAGGCATATCAAGAGAGATATTAAGCATGAAATAGAAAGCATATAAACATAGAATAAAATAGCTAATCAAGATGCTCATAGTTGCTCCTCCCTTGTTCCTCTCCTCTCTAAGTCCCAAATGAGTGTAGCTCTCAGCTTTTAGCACTAGCCATGGATGCCATATGGAGATTCAAGATGGTTGAATATGATAAGCAAATACCATGCAAGAGTAGATAGTGATGCTATGAAAAAGCTCTATGCTAATGCCAGTATAACAACAATACTCTAAATGCTTCCTTCTTTTGCTTGAGGAGAAGGGTTCTATTTATAGAAGAAATGGGGAAATGAAGGGTTAAGATTGAATGGTTTAATCAAGGGCCAAGTTTGAAAGTTGGGGATCCATGTGCACAATTGGCACCAATAAAATGGTGACAAGTGTCAACATAGGATTGGGTTGAGAGAAGAGGTAGGAGGCATTAAAGGCCTGAGAAGACCTCATGGTTATCTAGAGGCTAAGGGTCAAGTCCAAATTAAGATTACCCACTGGATTAAGAGTTAATCCAAGGATAAACCTTTGTGCAAATGTTTAAGAGATAATCAAGGTCAAAGCATTAATGGCCTGATGAGACCTTTGGGTTGGGTAGAGGTTGAGTCAAAACAAATGTTTTAACCATGTGGGAGGGTTTGAGGTAACCATTAATGGTTATTGGAGACTTTGGGGATTAAGTGGTTGAAGGTTGAAAGCCTTCAATGGTTATCAAAGACTTTGAGCCATTTAGTGGTTGAAGGTTGAAAGCCTTTAATGGTTATCAAAGACTTTGAGGGTTTGAGAAGTGACTTCTTTTTTGGTTAGGAATGTGACAAAGTTTAGAGAAGGGGTTAGGTTATTTAGAAGTGATTAGAAAATTCTAGAAGGGGTTTAGGCATGCAAGTGGATTTTGTAGGAAAATGCAAGTGGGAGAAATTTTGGTATTTTCAATTAAAATAAAATCATTTATTTCAATTAAATGGTGTAATTTGCATTTGGATAAATATTCAAATAAATATTAATTTATTTAAATGAGAAAAATGAAGATAAAGCATTAAAATGCTTGAAGACTTTGAGGGAAACCATTAAAGGCTTGAAGACTTTAAGGAAAACCATTAAAGTCTTAAGAAGACTATAGAAGGAAGCCATCAAGTTTGAAGATTTTAAAGCCATCAAGTTTGAATACTTTAAGGGAAACCATTAAAGGTTTCAAGTGGGTGAGGATAAATAGGATTTTAAATAAATAATTTATTTAAAATAGTTGTGCAACTTGCTTTTGTAGGAAAATACAAGTGGGTGGAGGATAAAGGTGATTTAAATAAATTATTTATTTAAAATAATTGTGCAACTTGCATTTGTAGGAAAATACAAGTGGGTGGAGGATAAAGGTGATTTAAATAGAAAATTTATTTAAAATAGTTGTGCAACTTGCATTTGTAGGAAAATGCAAGTGGGTAGAGGATAAAGGTGATTTAAATAAATGTTAATTTATTTAAATGTGAGAGGTGGGATTTTGGGGGATTTAAATAAATATTAATTTATTTAAATGTGAGAGAATATTTAATTAAATAAATATGATTTATTTATTTAATTAATGGTCTGAATTTGGTTAAGTGAATTAAATCAAATAAATTGAATAATTTATTTAATTAATAGGAGAAGAGGGTTAAGATGAATTAATTAAATATTAATTTAATTAATTATTAATTGATGGTTAAATAATCAAATAAATATTAAATATTCATTTAATTAAGTGGACAGATTTATGTGACTACACCAACAATCTCCCCCTTTGGCATTGATGGCAACACAAGATGGAAAAGCCATCAAAGTGCCAAAATAGAAATGCCATATACCAAAAACCAACAATCTCCCAAAATAGATCAAAACCAGAAATCAAAATTCAGTTATAGAGAGTAATCAATCTCTCCCAAAATAACAATCTCTCCCCCTAGGAGTAACAAGTGTTTTTCCATATCAATCTCTCCCCCTTTGACATCAAATGCAAAAGTAATACAAAAACCAGGTTCAGATACAAAATACAAACCTATTCAGTATACCAACTACTCCCCCTAAGAAGTAGCTCTCCTCATCAAAGCTGGAGTAAAATATTTCTCTACTAGTTTCATCGGTTGATGACAAACATCAACTGTATAAGTCTCTACCGGTGGGGGTATGACCCCAAGCTAATCTCTGAGATATTCAAAAGTCTCTTTAGGCAAAGGCTTAGTGAAAATATCTGCAATCTTCTCTTTAGTATTCACATAAACCAATTTTACTTCTTTTATTACAACATTCTCTTTTAGAAAATTCAGTTTGATAGAGACATGTTTAGTTTTAGAATGTAGTACCAGATTCTTAGATATATAAATTGTTGCAGTGTTATCACAATAGATAGTTATAGGTTCCTTGCATTTTACCTTTATGTCCTTCAACATTTACTTAAGCCATAATACATGTGTACAGTTAGTTGCTGCTGCAACATATTCTGATTCTATTGTTGATAAAGATGTGCAACTTTGTTTCTTACTCAACCAAGAAATTAATCTTCTTCCAAAGAAAAATGCTTCGCCAGTGGTGCCTTTTTTGTCATCTACATCTCCTGCCCAATTTGCATCTGTGTATGCACAAAATTCAAAGTTTTCATCTCTTGGATACGATAGGCCAAGATTTGTAGTGCCTTGTAAGTACCAGAAAATTCTTTTTACTGCTGATTCATGATTTTCTTTAGGATTACTCTGAAATCTTGAAACAATACATATTGCATTAATAATATCAAGTCTTGTTTGTGTCAAATACAATAGACCTCCTATCATAGATTTGTACTTAGTCAGATTAACAGATGTAGATTTATCCCTTAGTGTTAATTTTTCATTTGTACTCATAGGTGTGCTTACTGGTTTAGAGTTTTCCATGCCAAATTTCTTTAGTAACTCCTTCAAGTACTTAGATTGACTTGAGAATATACCTTTATCAGTCTATGAAATTTGCAATCCTAAAAAGAATTTTATCTCTCCAATCATCAACATTTCAAATTCTTGTTGCCTTTCAATACAAAAGTCTTTACATAGTCCATCTTCTCCTCCAAAGATTATGTCATCAACAAAAACTTCTATAACCAAGATGTCATCATTAATCACTTTATAGTATAAGTTGTTGTCAACATTACCTTTAGAAAAACCAATCTTCAAAAGATATTTATCCAATCTAGCATACTAAGCTCTTGGAGGTTGCTTCAACCCATACAAAGCTTTTCTTAACTTGCAAACCATATCTTTGTTATCTGTTAAAGAAAATCCATCAAGTTGCTCAATGTAAACTCCTTCTTCAAGATCTTCATTCATAAATGCATGTTTAATATCTATTTGATATACTTTGTAGTTCTTGTGTGTTGTAAAAGCCAAGAATAATCTGACTACCTCAATTCTAGCTACCGGTGCAAAGGTTTCATTATAATCAATTCCTTCTTTTAGTGAATATCCTTTACATACCAGTCTTGCTTTATTTCTAATTACCTTACCATCTTCATTAATTTTGTTTTTAAATACCCATTTTGTCCCAATTACATTTCTGTCTTTAGGTCGGGGAACTAATGTCCATGTGTTTTTCTTCTCAATTTGTTCTAATTCTTCTTCCATAGCTTTAATCCAGTGTTTATCTTGACATGCCTCATTAATTGATGCTTGTTCAATTTGAGAAATAAGACATACCTCTTCATTTTCTAGTCTTCCTCTTGTCATAACTCCTTCATACTTGTTTCCAATTATCTGATCTTCAAAGTGGTTCAATCTTACATACCGGGGTGTCTTTGTTGGCTACTGTTCTTCAGTTACAATGGAATTTTTAGATGATACCGATGTAACTAGATCTTCATTCTGTATTGGTGTGTTCAATGTAGGTTCACTTGTCAGTATCTCTGTTGTCGGTTTAGAGTCTATATACCTTGAAGTTCTTCTAAACTGTTCATCAATCTTCACATTTGTACTGTCAACAATTTTCTGCAATCTCTTGTTAAAACATCTATATGCTTTGCTCTTAGATGAATAACCAAGAAATATTTCTTCATCACTTCTAGGATCAAATTTTTGAATATACTCATCTCTTCTAATATAGCATTTGCTTCCCAATATTCTAAAATATTTAAGAGTAGGAATAATACCAAACCATAGTTCATGAGGGGTTTTACCAGATTCACCTTTGATGTGAACTTTGTTGAATGTGTAGACTGTTGTGCTTACTGCCTCTCTCCAATATACATGTGGTAGATTTTCTTCTGATAACATACTTCTAGTTGCATCCAAGATAGTTATATTTTTCCTTTCTACAACTCCATTCTGTTGTGGTGTTTGAGGTACTAATAACTGTCTTCTGATTCCATTTACTTCACAGAATGTATTAAATTCCTTAGATGTAAATTCACCTCCTTGATCTGATCTCAGACATTTGATTTTCTTACTAGTTTCATTTCTTACCATCACCTTGAATAGCTTGAATTTCCCAAGTGCTTTTGATTTTTCTTTGAGAAAAGTAACCCAACACATTCTAGAATAGTCATCAATGATTAGCATGAAATATCAATCACCTTGTAAGCTTTTAGTTCTAGCTAGACCACATAAATCAGTATGAATTAAGTCAAGAGCATTATTGGATTTTTTTGGAATACTTTTAAAAGATGCTCTAACTTGTTTTCCAAATTGACATTCCTTACATACCGGATTGTGAGGTTTAACAATCTTAGGTAAATCTCTAACTACTTCAGTTGTACTAATTTTCACAATGCAATCAAATTTACATGGCATTCTCTTATGCCATAGTCAACTTTCATCAATATGTGCAATCAAGCATGTCTTTTCAATATTATTCAAATGAAAGATATTACCTCTAGTTTGATTACCGGTTGCAATTTCTAGATCAGTTCTATTCATAATTTTGCATTTCTCATTCTTGAATTGTAACTGAAATCCTTTTTCAACTAATTGACCAACACCCAAAAGATTATGCTTTAAATCTTCAACATAGTAAACATTGTCGGTATTATGCTTACCATCAAGAGATAGAATACCTTTTCCTTTGATCAAACAGGCTTTATCATCTCCAAATATTACTAGACATCCATTATATTCTTGAAAAGTCAAGAATTTACCTTTATCACTAGTCATATGATGTGAACATCCTGAATCAATGATTCATTCATCCTTAAGTTCAATTTTAGCTGCTAGGGCCTGCTCTACCGATTGAACAGTAGGTGTCGGTTGATCTTTTGTTATAGCAACAAAGACCCATCCATTGTTTGTTGGATCCTCATCAGAATCATCAGTGACTCCATCAACAAGATAACAAGACTTGTCTTTATTCTTCTTAAATCTGTATCTCTAATATTTAGGGTTAGGCTTGTATGTTCTTCTATCTTCTTCTTTCAATCTTGCATGTCTATCAGGGTATCTTGAAGCCATATGACCAATCTTATTATAGTTAAAACATTTAAAGGTTGCTTTACCTTCATACTTACTTCCAACTGGACCTTTGAGCATTTTCCTTGCAAATAGTGCTTCAAGTTCTTCAAGTTCTTCATTTTCTCTCCTGCTTTCTTCAAGTTCTCTTGCATAAAAGGCTTTCCAATTACATTTGTCAAATTATGTTATAGATGATGTTGATGCCTTAAAAGATAAATCTATCTTTATAGTAGCAATAGGACCAAATTTCTCAATTTCAAAAGCTGAAAGTTTTCCAATTAATGTGTCTCTAGTTACGAATGTATTAGGCATTGTTCTTAACTCATTTATATTAGTAATTTTCATTTTGTATGCCGGTGGCAATCCTCTTAAAACTTTTGAAACAATTTCATCTTCACTTAAGGTTTCTCCACAACATTTAATACCCAAAATAATTTCATTTACTCTTTCCATAAAAGCAGAAACCCTTTCATCTTCTTCCATTTTTAGATTTTCATACCTGACTCAGAAGCTTTCAAGTTTTGCAATTTTGACTATGGAATATCCTTCATTCAATGTTTCCAAATGGTCCCAAATAGCTTTAGCAGTAGATCTATCAGATAATCTGATTATTTGCTGATCTGATAATGCACTCAAAAGTGCTCTTGCTTTGCAATCATTTTCTTAATCTTTAGCCAAGCTAGGTGGATTAGGTTGACCTTGAGTAGGAGAAGTATAGCCATTTTTTGTAACTTCCTAGATGTCCTTCCCAATGCAATTCAAATGTGTCTCCATTCTGATCTTCCATATGCCATAGTTGGTTGCATCAAGTTTAGGACTGTCCTTCCTGAAATAGTTAGAAGACATTGGATCTCCTCAAGTTGTTAAACTTCTGTAAAAAGAGGACTAGGCTCTGATACCAATTGTTAGGTCCCAGAAACAACTAAGAGGGGGGGGGTGGGGTGGGTGGGGTGAATCAATTATCAAATAAATTTAAACGAAAAACCACTTAACCAAACTTAATGCTTAATACCGGTAAACTAAATGTCGGTAGACAGTTTATGAATTAATTGCAGTACCGGTAAAGATTAATTCCTAAAACAGAAAGACAATGACATACACAACATATAACACCAATATTTGTATGTGGAAACCCTGTAAGGGGAAAAACCATGGTGGGAAACCTTACCCACAATCAGAAGATACTACTACAGATAGTATGTGTATACAATAGGGGGTCTACACATGCAAAAAGGCCAAGCGCCTAGAGCTCACTGCTCAAACACAAATGGTAGTCACACTGACTACAATTGGATGGTTAAATCCAATAATGATGTATTGCTCAAAATAGCATCTTCATATGCTAAATTCAATACCAGTGTAGTTCTGATTGCCTTCACAAAATCCTCCTTCAACCTTCAAATGATGTCTGTGTGTATAGCTCTGCTTATTTTCACATATACCTTATTACAAATCTTTTTCCCAATCGCATATTGATCTTACAAATAAGATCTTACATATATACCAAAGCCTAGGACCAAGATGTATAGCTCGGCTTTACAAAAGATATTATAGTAAAAAAATTTACAAGTAATAACCGATGCAATATTTGATTCAACATGTCGGCTTAATGCATTTACAACAAAAATAAATCATCTCCATAGCGTGTTGTGTTGATCTAGAATAGATAAGCCTATCGATGCTTATCCTGGACCTATTTGTCAGTAACAGCAAATATGCAAACATGAATATACCAATGAACAAATCTTCAAGACAAAGTGTCCAAATGATGTCTTCGTCAAAGCCAAGTATTTCCCATGTCATTCCAAGTGTCGATGAACAATATATCTTGTTAGTTAACAAGATATTAGTGACTATGCATAAGTCACTTGTTTGCTGGTGAACATTGCCAATTCTCCAAGTGCCAGAGTTGATAAGTGTTGACATCAATGACAAAACCATATCAACATATCCAAAATACCAATAGTGTGGATGACAATGAGGATGTTTTCCCTCATAGTCTATCTTATAGACTACCCTAGCCCTAGTCTCCCGAGTTAGTCTTCCTTATCATGTGACTCTCTCACTCCATCTGGTAAGTCCTTTCTCCCCTTTCTTTCTTATCAAGAGATTTTCTATGATCTTCTCAGACATTTTCATCCAATCTCTTGAGGGGGCATATCATTCCCCTCTTGGGGCAACTTTGTATCAGTTCATATTATCTTCTTTGAACCAACACGACAAGCTGCATTGTCTCAAAGAGGGGCAAAATGTAGACACCTAAAATTGTCTTGTCTAATTAAATAAATATCTTTATTTATTTAATTAATTCATTTATCCTCTTCTAGCCTTATTTCACATTTAAACAAATACATTTATTTATTTAAATTCCCCTTTTCCTAAATTAAATAAATATTTTATTTATTTAATTATCCCACTTCCTCTATTAATTAAATAAATCTTTATTTATTTAATTAATTCATTAGCCTTTTCTACCCATGACACATGTCATTCATCTCTTAATTCCTACACTACCTACCCTCATTATTTTATTATTTTCTCTACCTAACCTCTAATCATAGTCGACCATTTATCTTTTACACCTCTCAATCTTATCCCTCCATTTCTTATAGTGTCTTGTATATAAGGAGATGCTTCCTTCATTATTAACCCCCGACTAATCAATCTTTGAAGCCTTCTAGAATTCAAACTTTCATATGTGATCAAGCCTACTTGCAACCACATTTACATTCTTTGTTGACCTCTTGTGCACATATAAAATCTGAGAGCAAATATATCAAGCAAGATCAATGGAGATAGGAACAATGGAGATCCAAAACCTATTGGATATGTGATGCTATAATCTTTGTGATTTGATTTGATTTGCATTGTCTTAGGTAATCTTCATATGTTATGGTGGATCTTTGTTGTTGTTAGGCTAGTGTTTTGTGGTTGAATCCATTTAGTCTTTCAATATTGTTGTTGTCCACTTTCACCATAAACAATAACTAATTGAGAATCCCCATAGACTCTTGTTGGTAAACAGATTTGTCACTTCGATCGTTTACCTAAAACTGGCCCTGTTTGCCCGATAAGCAGTGATAAATGTTCCAATAGTTGGAGAGATCGTTCTGTGAAACATGATCTTCCTCTGCGTTTGAGAGGGGCAGCTCCCTCATATGATAGGGTTGTTTAGGATTTTTGTGTACTTTTAACCTAAAAGTACATAAAGGAGAAAACATAGAACTTAAAGAAGATAAATAATAGAAACCCCAACAACAGACATACGACCATCAACTGAGATTTCTCAATATTTGCAACAATTTACAAGGGGAGTTTGTAACGTAATATGCTTATCCATGAGATGACGATAAAGAAGAATGACAAATCTCAACATACACAGAGATAATATACTTCAATGCATTCAAACTGAGATACCAAAGGTTGCTTGTGCATCATCACATCAATTGTATAAATCACATATGCATAAAAAGACTGCCAATTTGACATACAAGAAATCGGCAATAATAACACACGAATACATTTAGAAAACATCAACTAAAACATATTCTTCATTATCCTTTTGGAAATATACAAGTCCAAAAAACCTTTCTATACATAGTGAAAATCAAAATGTCATTACAAGTTTCTCTTGGAATTCCAGCAGAGTTTTCCCTTCTGTAAAATGTCCTCCCCCTTAGATTACCAATAGACTTGTATTTATAGGTTTCCTAGAATAACCACCTTAGTAACTAACTTTAATCTTGGGTTAATAACTAACTCTTTTCTGCGTGAATTTCAATGAGTTAGTAACCTGCACTTTTTTGCGCAGAAGAAGTCAACTTCCTAACCTTGGGTTACAGTAAGTGACATAAGTCACTTTTTATAAAAATAATTTCAAACCCACTACATTGAAGAAATAACTCATTGTCGATTTTGCTGAGGTGACCTCCATGTCTTTATCTAATCTATGAGTTGCTTGCTCATCAACAATTTGATCTTCAAACATAAGTGATTTGACTGCTTCTACTGATCATCTTTTCCTCTCAGGAATGTGATGAATTCTCGAATGACGAGGCACTTGAATAGGACATCATTACTTTTCACATACTGGTCTTTGTTGTATCTAATCAATCACATTTGATGGAATATTTATCATTTCAAAATATATTTCATGTCACTCTCACTACCCCATGATCCCTTTGAGAAGAATCGTTACCTCTTCACATTTGCCTCATCTTGCAAGTTTCCAAGGCCTTGTCTCACTAAAGTCTGTTGAATAGTTTTTCCAGTAAGTGTATTCAAATATCCACTTTTAATGAAAGAGTCACCTTTTAAATGCTTGAAATGAATAATGACACATGTTTATATTCCTCCTTGAGCGGACATCTCTCCTAGGCATTTTGTCAAGCAAGGCAAGAAAATAATTGTCTTTAATATGGCTTTTCAAGAGTAATTTGAGAGCCCTCATTGACACAACTATTTTGCACATATTTTGCAATCATTTCATTCAATTTAAATAGATGACATCTTTTTGAGGCTGTAGCATCGTAAATTGTACGCACTTGCTAGGGTGGTACAATTTCACACCTAGTTTAGCACCCTCCTTGGCGCATTTTGCATCTTGCATTACATTTCCCCTTTAGCACTTAATTAATTAAATTAATTAGGTCTAAGGTTCTATTTTATCATCTCCTATATCATAAAGTTGGGCCCTTTTCATTAAAGTGTGCCCCTTTCATTTTATTCTTCCAATACATCATTTAATCAAAAATCCTAATTAGGTCCTATTTTGAACTTTAAGGCCTAATTTTGGGGGTCAAAACATCTCAAAATCACTTGTAACTTCGGGATTCTCTCTAAAATCATCATATCCGACGACCCTAAAAATTTGGTGAAAAGTTGTCAGGACCATGGCGCCCGGAGAGGACCATGGCGCCCGGAGTGCACATGGTCCCGGACATTTTTCCCAAAATTTTAGGAGCACGATCCAATCATAAAATAAAGCTTAACCCCAAGAAATTGGCGGGGGATTCAATCTCTAGGTCGGCCAAAAGATGAAATTATGACCTAGGGTTTCATATATAAGAGCTCTCTTTCTTCATTTGAAAGGATCCAAAATTTTGGCTTTCAAGGACCTTCTATGCAGCGAAAGAGAAGATCTTTGAAGACTTCAACAACATTCAACATCCATCCATCAAGCATTCATCCATTTAGGGCTTTCAAGGCATTGAAGAGCAATAAGGGATCACCGACTGAAGATTGGCTTGTACCCCTCCCTTGGGGTTGGGTATGATTTCATGTTGTTTTCATGTCTTTGCATAAGCCTCATTATATCATTTGTATTCATGCTTTAGATCACTTTGCATCTTGATTTGGAGCATTTACATTATCATTTACAAGCAATTAGGGTTTACTTTCTAGGTTGCTCTAGTTTGCATATTTGCATTTTAGGATCTTGCACACACACAAGGTCTACACACACAATACTTTTACAATACAACTTCGCTATTCGTGGAGGTGGAAATCACCAAAGTGGGGGTTTGACTAAGGCAAAACCCTATATAGCTGCCCACCACACCTTTTCAGATATAAGTGCAGGTTTCAGAATTCGGACGACGCCGCAAGTTACAGATCCGGGAGAAGCAGACGGAAACCGAGCAACCCACCAAATTGCAGAGTAAAAACCCAAGACAGGGGTGTGGGGCACCCTAGTCCTACCAGGACAGGGGCACTAGGCACCCTGGTCCCTGGGATAGGGGTGCTGGGCGCCCTGGTCCCTCTGTCAGACAGCAGTTTTCAGCATTTTTGACAGCTTTCCAGGTTGCAAAACAGTAGTTTCCGGAGTAGTTTCAAGGGCAGAATCAGGACAGTGGCGCCTGCGCCCCCATCCCAAACATTTTCACTCAGATTTTAACACCAGGTACGCATTTGCATTCTTGTCTTATCCTTGTGTTTACAGCTTTCCATTGTTTAAGTTCAATTCTGCAATCTTGTCATTAGTTCATACTTGCATTTTGGGGTTAGGAATTGAACTTGCATCATTTTATCTTTCAATTACAACAAAGGAATAGAAATCCTAATAGGTAGCCCATGTCTCTCTCTTCCACAAAAAGAAGTAGCCAATTGTGTGATACCTCTAGGCTCTTTCGCATTCCACAAGTGTGTGGTTGAAAGTGAGATTAGGGCATGTTTGCTTAGTGTCACTTTTTCCCCCACATAGAGGCATTCTAAAAAACATTTCACATGCCTTGATGAAATCCCATATTCTTCTCCAAAGCACCTTGGATATGCTTCCAAATTCTACATGAATGTCTACATGAGCAGCAACAACTACAAAATATGACTAAATTTCACTGTCCCTGCGCTTGGATGAATATGGTGACAATTTTGTGCATATCCTCCGATCATTGCATCAAATGAGATCATATTTCTTTAAGGCATTCTATCGAACAATTAACTTGCTACACGTGATATTTTTACAAACACTTCACGTGCATTGTCCATGCTCCACATTCTGCCTAAGCATTCTGTCAAGTACCATTTTCAATGGCGATTCTCCTTATTTCTTGTGTTTTGCAATCATGGCTTCTAGAGCTGTTGCAACTACAACATCTGGCACGATTCTTATGTTATGTGCGGTTTGATGAATATCGTGATTGGTTTTGTGTATATCCACATTATTCATCTGTCATGTCCTCTTCTAAAACTTCACGTGTGCTATCCATTATTGCGGTCTGCTCACCCTGCAACATTTATGTGATGACAAATGTTGGAGAAGGAGATATCTGTCAGTGTTGACATATGGAAGTGGATTCCCAAAATTAAGTTAGGCCATATCTGGTTACATAGTTGTATATTTAAAGCTGACGAGTATCAGTAATGAGTCGTATTATTGCAAACTATAATATTCAAAACATTTAATTTGTTGGAGACTATTCACCAACACATTTAACATTATGATAACAGTATATCGATTGGCAAACAAAATAATATCATCTTAGTATTATCTATGATGCTTCACGGCTTATGCTCCATGTGTATTTTCCACACTCCACATTTTCCCTAGGTTTTCTATCAAACAAATCAGGTACGTTGCCTATGCATTCCCTTTTTGGTGGCAAACATTCCATTTTATCGTTGGCAGGGAGGATGCTCGATAGTTTCGAAAACATCTTCAATATACACCATGAGACCACATTTTTTTTTAGGGATATTGATGAATACTAAGAAGGGGGGGTGAATTAGTATGCCAAAACACTTTGCACTAAAACACTTACACTATCTAAAGATAAACCGATAAAGCAGTCTAACCGTCAAACCGGTTACCACACATGCAAACCAAAATGCAAATAAAACATTCACCCACAAAAGAAATACAACCATAACACAAGATATTTGACATGGAAACCCAACTGGGAAAAAACCACGATGAGATGGAACTCACAAGTCACTATCTGCAGAATAGAAACCAGACCGGTTAAGGTCTTACAATGTTCTTCACCAGAACAGATCCTGTTAGGAATCTCAATCTCTGTTAGGAGATAAGTCCGATTAAGGACTACCTTGTTAGAGGATTTTAGATTCACATGTGTGAACCACCTTGTTAGAGGATTTTACAAAGGCTTTGAGGCATACTTGGTTAGGGGCTACAGACTTGTCAAAGATGTGAGTAATCAACAAGTGTTTGATCTATCTAATAGCACAAACTGCTTGGTTAGATCCAATATTGCTCATAGCTAATGCATTCCGACATTACTTCAGTCTTCTCTCTCTCTCTCTCACAATTACAACTTGATCTTCTCAGATAAGATCGTTCTCAACTTCCACCTTAAACCCTAGCTCAACATTAACCCTTTTAGCAATAGCAACAACAACTCGAAAACCCTAGACATGATGTCCTTTTAAAGGAATCTAATTTCATGTCGATCCAATAGGATTACATTACAATTTCCTAGGTTCAATGAATCTAGACATACTCAGTAACACGACACAAGAATCACCATCAATGTGTTGGCACCATCAAACAATCGGTGGATTGGTAACTCATCACAAAATGCCAATTGGTAACTCATCACAAAGTATTACCGGTTCATACAAAATACCGGTTGTCGGTTTGACAAAAATGAAGACTGTTAAGAATGTGTTGTGCCACTTTGCTCCCTCATACTGCTTGTGATCTATGAACCACTTGGTGTTGACATGCCGCTTTAGACTGGGAAACACATTCTGCAAAATCACCACTAGTCTAAAGACTAGAATACAACATACCAGTTGGAACAAATACCGGTTGATCACAAGCTCATACATATAAAGGGGATCTCAATACAAGTGTGTCTCCATCAATGACAATCACAGCATAAACCACAAAAATGCCAACAATCTCCCCCTTTGGCATTGATGGCAACACTTAGGAAAATAAAATTTTGACATCTAAGTGTTTTACAACAGAAAAACTTGCCATTAACAAAATTGCTCCCTAAGCATATACACTATCCCTTTATAAACAAAGTGTATAGCAATTTTGCATTCAGAGCATAATCATCAGAGCATATAGCATATATCACAGCATATATCAAAATTTCAAAACAAATACTTCTCCCTCTGATATACTTCTCCCCTGATATATCAAAATTTTAAAATTTTAAAACCAAAAACTAGATATACTTCTCCCCCTTTGCCAACAATGACAAAGTACCGCTGAAAAACCTATTTCTATATATATAAAAGAGTTTATGACAATAATGAATAATACTTGTCAAAAACCGCTTTATAGTCCTGCAAAAATTATTTCATGGAAAGAGACCAGGACTCAAGTAGGGAGGTCGCCACTTCCTTCTCTGTCTACATTTGTGATACCTATTCCTCCATGGCATCTATTGTGCTCAGTTCTTGTGTGACTGTCAGGGCATCAAGGTTCAGATAGCATTTATGGAGAATTTGTAGTCATGGAAGTAATACCAATTGAAGCTCCTACAAATCCCTAGACCTTGTGCTGATCTCTTGCTCCATCTTGGCTGACTGGATCTGGAACTGGTGAACAGTTTGCCCATATGTTTCAAAGGAGTTGTAAGGAGTCTTGAATGTGCTCAAGTAGGACTGTAAGTCCATTTGAAGTTGTTGCTTCTTGGCTAGCACATCATCACAGAATAGATGAGGTTGACAGATTTTGCTAAGTAGCAAGTTTCCCTCATCCAAGGCACTCCTTATGTCCTTTTGATCCTTTAGCAGTTCAGTCCTAAGCTCATTTAATTTCCTTACTAGAGCAATATTAAGAGCCTTTTGGTGCTCTTTCTTTACATTGGCCTCTGCTTCTTCTTCTAGACTCTGCACCTAATCATCCACTACAGTACACAAAAGTTTAAGTTGTGCTAGTGATGAATCAATGTCAAGAAGATTAGTATCGGAGATTAAACCGGTAAGAGTGTCTACAGCTGCCTGAATGATGTCATGTTCCTTTTTCCTACGAATGATCTCAAGGCACTCTTGAGCAACCTTGATGCTCTACATAAGCTCTGACTCACTTGCAAATTGGAGATTGATAGGACTAGAGAGATCAACCGATGATGGTTGACTTCCGGTTGCCTTCGGAGTCTCCACCTGAGAGCTTTTTGTCGCTTCACGTTCCTTGGCTTCTTCAGCTTTCTTCTTTTCCACTTCTTTTCTCTTCTCTTCTTCCTTGTCTTCCTCTACCTTTTTCTTCTCCTCTACTCTCCTCTTTTGCTCTTCCTTTTCTTCTTCTTCCCTCTTCTTCTTCTCTTCCTCTTCCTTTTTCTTCTTCTCTTCCTCTTCCTTTTTCTTCTTCTCTTCCTCTTCCTTCTTCTTCTTTTCTTCCTTGTCCTCTTCTTCTTTCTTCTTCCTTTCTTCTTCTTGCGTCTTCTTCTCTTCATCTTTTCTTTTCTCCTCTTCCTCTTTTCTCTTCTGTTTCTCATCTTCATCCTTCTTCTTTTTCTCTTCCTGCTCTTTTGCCGCTTGCTGTGTGTCCACAACTTGTTCACCACCCTGATCGGCCTGTTGCCCCTATTCAATTCCCTCAGAAGGTATGTCCTGAGTGACATCTTCTATATCCAAGGCATCGACATCTATGGTGTTGATTAGTTCCTCCACCAGGTTTCCTTCCTCATCAAAAACCTCATCTGGTTTGGAAATAACCAATTCCTTTTCCACTTGGAGGTTGGCCATTCATGCTTTGTGAAAGCTAATAGCATGAGCTATATGCTGATGTGTATCTTTTTCAACATCATCAACTCTCCCTTCCAACAACCAGAGTCTTCTTCTCCTTGTGAAGAAGAGACCTTTATTTTGATCCAATACATCAAATAATTCTGAATTTAAGAGTTCGGGGAAGTACTATGCAAAAAATTTCTCCCTAATCTCTTGTTCCTTTTCAATGGCAATGCGCCATTTACTATCTAATGCCTTAAATAATGAATCCGGTGTCTGAGATTTAATCTTTGATGGTGACCGGTCATTTTTACATAAATAAAGAATGATTTCCTGTAGTACTTCATCTTTTTCTTCACTATTGAATTCATCATAATAATCTATTAAATCATGAAGTAACTTTCTCCTAATATTCTTTACTATTCTTTGACAATGTGTCAAAGGTTTGTAAGAGGAGATATCTATATTTACCGGTGCTGATGTTGCCGGTTCATTCTTCTTCATCTTCTTTGTCTATCTTGCCTTCTTTGGCTGTTCATCAAACTCTATTTCTTCAGAGTCCAGTTCATTTGCCTTAGTCTTCCTCTTTCTTTCAAAGACTTTTGCCAGTGTTACCTTTGGTTTCTTCTTTGCCAGTGACCGCTTGGTCACTCTTGGAGTTGTAGTGGTAGCTGGTGCCGATGCTGTAGGCACTACCTTAGCTTTCTTAGCTGTCGGTTCTTTTCCCTTCTTCTCTGATGGTTCTTCAACTGGTGCAATCCTCTCCAAGTAGGTTCCAGTCCTCTTATCCTTTGGATCAAGAGGCGAGGCAATAAGGGTTGAGGCATACCCTTCCAGCATGTCATACATAACCTCATAGCCCATTGGCTCCACTTCCTCCATTCTAGGCTCAACAGCCTCCATTAAGCATTTGTCCACCTGAATGGTGAAACAAATGTCATCTTCATATTTCTTCACTATGTCTCCTGAGATTCTTACCCTCTAACTCATCTTTCTTCTGAACTCATCAAATTATTTGTTCAGTACCTCAGGGTAGCCGGTTCCAATGGCTTGCACACTTTCCTTTATCTGCTTGGTTACCGATTGGTTAGGGACCACTGGACATCTCCTACACCTGGAAAGTAGCCTTGGAAATAGAAAAACAACCCTACCAATAGTTGTCCAAACTTAAACCTCAGTGAATTGTCCTTTTTGATTGCTTGTAGATTTAATAGGAGTTGCCTCTGCATACCGGTGCATAGGTCAAATGATTTATCTTCTTTAATCATCCGGTAAGCGGCATTTACCACTGTAGCAGATACAAAATTAATCCTGCTGGCTGAGAATGTTTTGTAGCCTATCACCATGCAGGCGTATTTCACCAGATCATCCTTGATAGGATTAACTGTCATACCTCATGAATCACTTGTTGAACTGGTGAGCTTGGTCATTTCCATTTTGTTTACCATTCTCAGGGCTGGTACTTCTCCTGTGTTCCTAAAATCGGTGACTGCATGAATTGCCTCAGGCATGATATCATGCATTCTCTCTACGTACATCTTGTCACCATGGACTCTGCTCAAGATGATCTTGATGTGATCCTCTGTGAAGTCTTCCAGAAAATATGCTGCATTATGGAGTTTCTTCTTCTCCAAGATACTGAACTCTGGTTTGATCCATTTGTCCTTTCCGCAAAATAGACCTAGCTGAGTATGAATGGCTAAAGACCCTAGGTCTTCTATTTTACAATCAATATAATCGAAAATTCCTTCTTCGACTATGACTCCAGTCGAGACTTGTGACAAAGCATTATATTTTGACTTCCTCTGAATAAAACTTTCTGACTCAATTGACGTACTTGAACTGGTATGAGACGCGGAAGCCATTAAAGAGTATTTCAAGAACATGAAAAATACCTTTCAAATGCAAATTTAGGGCTTCCTGATTCTGCTTCACTTCACTCTTCGTCGGATGCCAAATCACCGCTTTGTGTTCTCTACTACCGCTTGCAAACTGGATTTGAATCTCTTTCAAGGTTATTCAGTTTCTTGAAATCTAAGCTCAAATCATCTTTTCTTTGCTCTGCACTTGAAAACTTTTCTTCGCTCAAAAACAAATAGTGAGAAATGACTTGAAAAATGCATTTATACATGTCTCTCACCTACCATCATTAATGCTCCTCTATAAGGGCGTAAACCCTAATTTGCCTTTTTACTGTTTCCAGTCTTCTACCAAGCGACAGGTATCGCATACCAGTTAAGGTCTTTTACCGGTGTCAACCGAGGGTTCGAAAGCATTTCGCCGTTTGCTCCCCCTAGGCCTTTGAGGCTTAGTTTTCCGGTTCGGATATTTCCATACTAGGTGCAGAAACCGGTTCCTCTTCTGACATTGTTGGTTTCTTCCTCCATGTTTTCTTCATGTCCTCTTGAACTTTTTCAACATCGATTTCTCCTTCCTGAGTAACCGATATATCATCAAATATACTTTTTCTACTTCTGCAGAATCTTGCAATGTGACCCGGTTTGTTGCAGTGATAGCAAACAAGTCCAAGTGCTCTCCAAGGTCCATTGTACATGTTTCCATTCTTCCTTCTGCATGTTGTAGCAGTGTGACCATGACCATGACAGATCATACAATTTTCTCTCCATCTAGTTGTTGCTTGATGACCACCGCTTCTTGATTGATGATTGAAGATATTAAACTGGTTGTGGTTCCGGTTCATAAAAGATTCAGGACTAGTTCTTTGGGCCCTCTGAGGATATCTTCCAGTGTTATCCACTACAGACCTACATTCAAATGTTCTATGCCCAAACTTGTTGCATGCATAACAATGACCATTGAACTTATTGAATATAGGTACATTGTTGATAAAATAAGGAAAGTTATTGTAGGCTTTGCTCCTACATACATTGGCAGTGTGTCCTTCTTTAAGACAGTTAAAGAAAATAGGTTTGAATTTTTGCTTACCTTTTCCTTTGAGTGTCGGTTGCTTCTTTGATGCTTCAGCATTTGTTCCTGAGGATTCTCCTTCCTCATGTCTAGAAAAACCGAGACCATTGGTATTCTTTGCCGGTCTAAATGACTCAAGCTTTTGCTCTAGCTTGATTGTACTTTTACCAAACTTAGCAAGTATTTCCTTTGACTCAAAGAGTTCTTTGGAAATAGCAGTGTTTGTCTCCATAAGACTTGCATTTTCAGAGATGGCAATGTTCAGTTCTCCTTGCATGTCTTCTTTTTCCATTCTACTCTCATGAAGGCGAGCAGTTAGTGCACTAATCTCATGTTTCAACTTGGAGATCTCATGATCTCTGTCTTTTACAAGATCTTCAGCTTTTCTCCAGTTCTCAAGCTCTTGACTAAACCGAATAGTCAGTCCTTCCAACTCCTTTCTCAGATTGGAGTTTGAATCATTCAGCTTATTCACTTCAGCAATCATAGCTTCCATGTTAGCTTCATCTTCAGAACTACTTTCAGATAATTCCATCAGCCTCTCTGCATGTTCTCTTCTTTTTGCTTGAGATGCCTTGTATTTGACCATAAGATCATCATAGGCTTGCTCAGACATAGTGAGCCATTGAGTAAGTTCCCTCAAGGTGTATTCCCCCATATCTCTTTCCAAGTGCTTAAACTTATAGAAAGGTTGGCTCTGATACCAATTGATGAATACTAAGAAGGGGGGATGAATTAGTATGCCAAAACACTTTGCACTAAAATACTTACACTGTCTAAAGATAAACTAGTAAAGCAGTCTAATAGTCAAACCGATTACCACACATGCAAACCAAAATGCAAATAAAACATTCACCCACAAAAGAAATACAACCATAACACAAGATATTTGATGTGGAAACCCAACTGGGAAAAAACCACGGTGAGATGGAACTCACAAGTCACTATCTGCAGAATAGAAACCAGACTAGTTAAGGTCTTACAATGTTCTTCACCAGAATAGATCCTGTTAGGAATCTCAATCTCTGTTAGGAGATAAGTCCAATTAAGGACTACCTTGTTAGAGTATTTTAGATTCACATGTGTGAACCACCTTGTTAGAGGATTTTACAAAGGCTTTGAGGCCTACCCGATTAGGGGCCATAGACTTGTCAAAGATGTGAATAATCAACAAGTGTTTGATCTATCTAATAGCACAAACTGCTTGGTTAGATCCAGCATTGCTCATAGCTAATGCATTCCGGCATTACTTCAGACTTCTCTCTCTCTCACACACAATTACAACTTGATCTTCTCAGATAAGATCGTTCTCAACTTCCACCTTAAACCCTAGCTCAACATTGACCCTTTCAGCAATAGCAACAACTCGAAAACCCTAGACATGATGTCCTTTTAAAGGAATCTGATTTCATGTCAGTCCAATAAGATTACATTACAATTTCCTAGGTTCAATGAATCTAGACATACTCAGTAACACGACACAAGAATCACCATCAATGTGTCGGCACTGTCAAACAATTGGTGGATTGGTAACTCATCACAAAATGTCAGTTGGTAACTCATCACAGAGTATTACCGGTTCATACAAAATACTAGTTGCTGAATTGACAAAAATGAAGACTGGTAAGAATGTGTTGTGCTGCTTTGCTCCCTCGTACCACCTGTGATCAGCGAACTGCTTGGGGTCGACATGCTGCTTCAGACCAGGAAACACATTCTGCAAAATCACCACTAGTCTAAAGACTAGAATAGAATATACCGGTTGGAACAAATATCGGTTGAGCATAAGCTCATACATATAAAGGGGATCTCAATACAAGTGTCTATCCATCAATGACAATCACAACATAAACCACAAAAATGTCAATAGATATTGCCAAAGTTAAATGTGCTGCCATGCGTGGTAGACTTGCAGGAATTCTACCAAATAGATAACATGCATACCATGCGTGGTATTCATGAGACCATGTTACTTTGAAGAATATAATCAAATAGTGTTAATGCTAAATTTTGCCAGCCAGTCAACGTGCTATATCCATGCTTCCAGCATTGTGCACCCTTACCACAAACGTGGCATTCGTTTGGAGCATTTTGCTAGCCAATTCATGTGTGTTCCTTGTGCTCTCCCTATGGCATTTCATGAGCCCACATTTCTTCGAGGAAATTTGTCAACCAACAATCATCGCATTTCATGAGACCACATTTCTTTGAGGAATTCTGTCAACCTTTCATGTGCATTGTCTATGCTTACAAACAATGTTTATCTGTCTCCCATTCAGCGTTTGACACAGAGGACGTTTGAAAAGGTTTTTGAAATTGGTTTTACAATTGTTCACTACATTTTCTTTTAAGTTTCTGAAGCTTTTTCAACAAATCTTTCTTGTGCAAATAGTGTAATCGTTGCATTCCATGAGATCACATTTCTATCAAGCATACAGCCAAACAAAACAGTGCCATGTTTTTGTTTTACAATTCTAAAAAGAAAAGAAAAATGTATAAGGATCTCTCATTTCCTGCATAACCGATAATCATAGAATTTTGGGAGATGAAATTTCTATGAGTATTTTGCCAAACATTTTGTGGTTGTGTATATTCTGTGTACATTCTCTTTTTGAGTCATTTTATCAAACAAGTCTCATGCCTTGTCTTGCCTTCCACATTTGTCATAAGAATCAAGCAAAACATTTCTAGCTATAATATGTGACCAAAAATCTCCCTTTTACAACACTTTGATAGCTGTCAATAATTTGTACTTCTCACAACTATGTTGTTTTTTTAAAACTCTTATGGAGGAGGTTAAGAATGCTAAATTTTTTAGCATTTCTAACCTCTCGACAAAGTGGGACCCGCAAGGTTAAGAAATGAGGTTTGAAATGCTCAATTTTTGAGCATTCCTAACCTTTTTGTGATAGGTTAGAAATACGGGTTAGAAATGCTCAAAAAGTGAGCATTTCTAACCTTTTTGACAAAAGGTTGAAAAATGAGGTTAAGAATGCTCAAAAAGTGAGCATTTCTAACCTCCCGCTTCAATGAACAATCGAGTACCTCTTGGAAACCATTGGCCACTGAGAGGAATCAAAGAAGAATGCATCCGATGCTTTTGAACAACTTTTTAAGCACAAACGACCAGACATATTAAAATAATTTAAAATATTAAATTATTATTTTGAGAAATAATTTAAATATTTTAAATATGTTGCTTTGGCTGGAGAAAAATGGCATAACCTTCAAACGGTAAGGAGTTAGATCTTAAAATTTGAAAAACACGTCAATGGTAGGGAAATCAATCCACACAATTATTTATACCTCATGAAGAAACCTTAAATGAGATATTTTAATCATTTGGGGACAACAAACACCAAAAATTGAAAGTTTAAAATATGATAAAGTGTAAACTGGGTATAGGTGAAAATTGGACATGTGATACAAAATGATAATTAGATCTTGACTGTCAACTGGTTTCTGTGAATTTATGGTAATTCTCAAAATTCTTCCAGTTCTTGAGATTTTGATTGGTAATGACCTTGGACAACGCGTTCATTACTTATGCGTAAATGCTCATTGGACCTTTACTTGACACTGAGATTGATTTGAAGGTCAAATTTTTGGTAGGCCAAATATGGGGGCAACAGCTGGCTCTAACTAGGGACAAGGACTACAAACGATGCAGGATGAACTCAAAATCTCTAGTTCAGAGGCTAGTGCACTATTCATTGGGCAACAGAGTCACAGAGGAAACAACAAAGGGAATAGCTAGAGAAACGAAACACAAAAAAAAATGGGATGAACACAACAAAACTTCTAACTAAGGTATGTACAGGGTAGGCAAATCCCACCTCAAACTTCTCCAGGATTGTCATACAAAACCATTCACAGGCTAAGAGAAATAGGCACCTTTGCAGATAAGTGGCATGCATCCATGTAGAACCTGTACGCTCAGCAAGCTGGCAAAATCAACATGTTGAAGATGAGAAATATCTTTGAGTAATGAACCAAACAACCATATCTCATCATAAATCTGCGAGCTCTCTTGAAAGATTTGGGTACCACCTAGAACATTATTGGCAATTTGTGAAATATTTTCAAGCATCCCTATATCCTCTACTTGAATATCTCTTTGATAGTTTGGATTGGAAGAAATCAAGCCTCAAATTGGACAACCTTCATACAATCTATGATGTGAAGAAACTTGAGTAGACGCAACCATTGAATCAGGTTCATGACTATCAGCTTGAAAATCACCTGTAGAAATACACTCACCTGAAAACAAAGGATTGAGACACACGCTTTCACCATAGGAGAAGTCATCATTTAGATCCTTCAAACACCAATCTGGAATACAATCATTATGAGAGTTAACTCCATGGGCTTCCTTCATTAGACCATCCATTACCTCACTCATCTCTGCATTCTTGGTACAGTTCCCAAAACTATCCTCCTTGATAGGGGAGTCTTCTTGATTTAAAGATTCAAAAGGAGGATTTCTTTGAACCTTGGAAACTTCATAAGGCATAGATTGCAATTCCATCAAGATAGGGACACTTGTTGATATTCCTACATGGATTTCATTTTCAACCTTCTCATAGATGTCTGTATTACTTTTTGTGTTCTCTTGTCCCAATGACTCCTCTTTATCACACTCTTCATGGAATTTGAAAACTTCATAGTCAGGTGGAATGCATGATAAAGAGGGGATACTTGATGGTTCATCTTCTTTCATTTGATGTTGGTCTAGGAATTCACTTAAAGTCTCCATTTTTGAAGATAGAGAATATGTCTTCAAAATTTTACCTATGGTTGCTTCTCCATTGATCATATTTGTACAAGGTTGTCCACTAGGTTTTATACCTTTGATTTCCTCGGAAAAGTTTTCATCTTCCACTGTTAGTGATGGATGAATGAGAATATCCTCTCCACATAGAAAGTCATCGTCAAAAGAATTGAGACACCAAGTTGGAATGAGAACTATAGGAGATTCTTCTTTATCACTCTCCTCTTCCACATTTTCTTGAAGCTTGAGCTACATGGAAGTCTTGAAATCATTTATTTCTCCTTCAAGCTCCTTGTTTTTAGGTTCATGGAAGAATTTTTCTTTTCTATGACAATATTCATAATGCTCATGGCATACAGGAACACAATCTTCTTTCTCTAGCATACTCACCTTTAGATCTTTCTCTTGACATGTATCCTTACAAGTAAACATGACTTCATCTTCTTCTACATATACACACTCTAACGAGCTCCTTTCATTACTTTTCTCATAGGAATTTATATCAGTGAGAAAATGATTCTCATTCACATCTTTTTGCTCAATCCTTTGCAATGTTTGAAGCAGAGAAGGATGCACTTTATCATGATCAAGTTGCCTATTTCCATAGAAGCTTTTCAAAAACTTGATATGTGAATCATTGAGAATTTTATTTTCTTGAGAAATAGGTGGAGGAGAATGAGCATCAATATTATTATCCATTATTGATTCAAGAATACAATCACAAGCAAAAATTTGGTTCTCTCTCCCATCTTTTTCCTCAATCTTTTGCAGAGTCTGGAGTAGAGAAGGATTAATTTTATGAGGACCAAGTTTCTTTCCACAATTGAAACTCTTCAAGAAGTTGACCTGTTCAGGTTCATCATGACTTTGATTTAGTTGAACAATTTGTACAGGAGAAAGGTCACTTTTGTCTTCATCTTTCTTGATTGTTCTTGATTTAGGTAAATGATCACGAGCAAGAAAACTGATCTCCTTTCCATCCTTTTCTTCAATATCTTGCAACACTTGATGTAAGGCAGGGTGAATCTTATCAGGAGTAAACTGCATGCCACCATAAAAGTTCTTAAAGAGTTCAACTTGTATGGGCTCATCAGAAACCTGCTTCTTTGAATATATATAATCTTCATCATCACTTTCACTGTCACTTTTCAACTTTCCTTTGTACCAAACCATTGTTCTAAATTCGATCTTTCAAACAAAGTCACCAACCTTCATTCTGAAGAAGGTACCTTAAAATATCTAAGGAAGAAAGCACACTGGTATGTCGTTCTCTAGTAGAGTCACCAAAAATCTATTGGTAAAGAGATTTGTCACTACGGTCGTTTACTTGAAACTGACCCTGTTTGCCCGATAAGCAGTGACAAACGTTCCAATAGTTGGAGAGATCATTCTATGAAACATGATCTTCTTCTGAGTTTGAGAGGGGCAGCTCCCTCGTATGATAGGGGTGTTTAGGATTTCGTGTACTTTTAACCTGAAAGTACATAAAGGAGAAAACATAGAACTTAAAGAAGATAAATAACTTAAACCCCAACAACAGACATACGACCATCAACTGAGATTTCTCAATATTTGCAACAATTTACAAGGGGAGTTTGTAACGTAATATGCTTAGAAATGAGATGACGATAAAGAAGAATGACAAATCTCAACATACGCAGAGATAAGATACTTCAACACATTCAAACTGGGACACCAAAGGTTACTTGTGCATCATCACATCAATTGTATAAATCACATATGCATAAAAAGACTACCAATTTGGCATACGAGAAATCGGCAATAATAACACACGAATACATTTAGAACACACGAACTAAAACATATTCTTCATTATCCTTTTGGAAATATACAAGTCCAAAAAACTTTCTATACATAGTGCAAATCAAAATGTCATTACAAGTTTCTCCTGGAATTCCAGCAGAGTTTTCCCTTCTGTAAAATGTCCTCCCCCTTAGATTACCAATAGACTTGTATTTATAGGTTTCCTAGAATAACCACCTTAGTAACTAACTTTAATCCTAGGTTAATAACTAACTCTTTTCTGCGTGAATTTCAATGAGTTAGTAACCTGCACTTTTTTGTGCAGAAGAAGTCAACTTCCTAACCTTGAGTTACAATAAGCGACATAAGTCACTTTTTATAAAAATAATTTCAAACCCACTACATTGAAGAAATAACTCATTGTCGATTTTGCCGAGGTGATCTCCATGTCTTTATCTAATCTGTGAGTTTCTTGCTCATCAACAATTTGATCTTCAAACATAAGTGATTTGACTACTTCTACTAATCATCTTTTCCTCTCAGGAATGTGATGAATTCTCGAATTACGAGGCACTTGAATAGGACATCATTACTTTTCACATATTGGTCTTTGTTGTATTTAATCAATCACGTTTGATGGAGTATTTATCATTTCAAAATATATTTCATTTCGCTCTCACTACCCCATGATCCCTTTGAGAAGAATTGTCACCTCTTCACATTTGCCTCATCTTGCAAGTTTCCAAGGCCTTGTCCTGCTAAAGTCCGTTGAATAGTTTCTCTAGTAAGTGTATTCAAATATCCACTTTTAATGAAAGAGTCACCTTTTAAATGCTTGAAATGAATAATGACACATGTTTCTATTCCTCCTCGAGCAGACATCTCTCCTACGCATTTTGTTGAGCAAGGCAAGAAAATAATTGTCTTTAATATGGCTTTTCAAGAGTAATTTGAGAGCTCTCTTTGACACAACTATTTTGCGCACATTTTGCAATCATTTCATTTAATTTAAATAGATGACATCTTTTTGAGGCATTCTAACAAACATTTCACATGCCTTGATGAAATCCCATATTCTTCTCCAAAGCGCCTTGGATATGCTTCCAAATTCTACATGAAAGTCTACATGAGCAGCAACAACTACAAAATATGACTAAATTTCACTGTCCCTACGCTTGGATGAATACATTGACAATTTTGTGCATATCCTCTGATCATTGCATCAAATGAGATCATATTTCTTTAAGGCATTCTATCGAACAATTAACTTGCCACACATGATATTTTTACAAACACTTCGCGTGCATTGTCAATGCTCCACATTCTATCTGAGCATTCAATCAAGTACCAGATTCAATGGTGATACTCCTTATTCTGTGTTTTGCAATCATGGCTTCTAGAGTTGCTGCGACTATAACATCTGACATGATTCTTCTATTGTGTGCGGTTTGATGAATATCATGATTGGTTTTGTGTATATCCACATTCTTCATCTATCATGTCCTCTTCTAAAATTTCACGTGTGCTATCCATTATTGCGGTCTCCTCACCCTGCAACATTTATGTGATGATAGATGTTGGAGAAGGAGATATCTGTCAGTGTTGACATATGGAAGTGGATTCCCAAAATTAAGTTAGGCCATATCTGGTTACATAGTTGTATATTTAAAGTTGACGAGTATCAGTAATTAGTTGTATTATTGCAAACTGTAATATTCAAAACATTTAATTTGTTGGAGACTATTCACCAACGCATTTAACATTATGATAATAGTATATCGATTGGAAAACAAAATAATATCATGTCAGTATTATCTATGATGCTTCACGGCTTATGTTCCACGTGTATTTTCCACACTCCACATTTTGCCTAGGTTTTCTATCAAACAAATCAGGTACGTTGCCTATGCATTCACTTTTTGGTGGCAAACATTCCATTTTATCGTTGGCAGGGAGGATGCTCGATAGTTTCGAAAACATCTTCAATATACACCACAAGACCACATTTTTTTTTAGGGATATTGGCAATGTTAAATGTCCTGCCATGCATGGTAGACTTGCAGGAATTCTGCCAAATAGTTAACATGCATACCATGTGTGGTATTCATGAGACCACGTTACTTTGAAAAATATAATCAAACAGTGTTCATGCTAAATTTTGCCAGCCAGTCAACGTGCTATATCCATGCTTCCAGCATTGCACACCCTTGCCACAAACATGGCATTTGTTTGGAGCATTCTGCCTGCCAGTTCATGTGCATTGCTTGTGCTCTCCCTATGGCATTTCATGAGCCCACATTTCTTCGAGGAAATCTATCAACCAGCAATCATCACATTTCATGAGACCACATTTCTTTGAGGAATTTTGTCAACCTTTCACGTGCGCTATCTATGCTTACAAACAGTGTTTATCTGTTTCCCATTCAGCATTTTACATAGAGGACATTTGAAAAGGTTTTTGAAATTTTTTTTACAATTGTTGACTACATTTGCTTCTAAGTTTCTGAAGCTTTTTCAACAAATCTTTCTTGTGCAAATAGTGTAATCGTTGCATTCCATGAGATCACATTTCTACCAAGCATACAGCCAAACAAAACAGTGCCATGTTTTTGTTTTACAATTCTAAAAAGAAAAGAGAAATGTATAAGGATCTCTCATTTCTTGCATAACCGATAATCATAGAATTCTGGAAGATGAAATTTCTTTGAGTATTCTGCTAAACATTTTGTGGCTGTGTATATTCTGTGTACATTCTCTTTTTGAGTCATTTTATCAAACAAGTCCCATGCCTTGTCTTGCCTTCCACATTTGTCATACGAATCAAGCAAAACATTTCCAGCTATAATATGTGACCAAAAATCTCCCTTTTACAACACTTTTATAGCTGTCAATAATCTGTACTTCTCACAGCTATGTTGTTTTTTTAAAACTCTTATGGAGGAGGTTAAGAATGCTCAATTTTTTAAGCATTTCTAACCTCTCGACAAAGTGGGACCCGCAAGGTTAAGAAATGAGGTTTGAAATGCTCAATTTTTTAGCATTCCTAACCATTTTGTGATAGGTTAGAAATACTCAAAAAGTGAGCATTTCTAACCGTTTTGACAAAAGGTTGAAAAATGAGGTTAAGAATGCTCAAAAAGTGAGCACTTCTAACCTCCTGCTTCAATGAACAATCGAGTACATCTTTGAAACCATTGGCCACTGAGAGGAATCAAAGAAGAATGCATCCGACACTTTTGAACAACTTTTTAAGCACAAACGACCAGACATATTAAAATAATTTAAAATATTAAATTATTATTTTGAGAAATAATTTAAATACTTTAAATATGTTGCTTTTGCTGGAGAAAAATGGCATAACTTTCAAACTGTAAGGAGTTAGATCTTAAAATTTGAAAAATGCGTCAACGGTAGGGAAATAGATCCACACAATTATTTATGCCTCATGAGGAAACCTTAAATGAGATATTTTAATCATTTGGGGACAATAGACACCAAAAATTGAAAGTTTAAAATACGATAAAGTGTAAACTGGGTTCAGGTGAAAGTTGGACATGTGATACAAAATGATATCTAGATCTTGACTATCAACTGGTTTCTCCCAATTTGTGGTAATTCTCAAAATTCTTCCAGTTTTTTAGATTTTGACTGGTAATGACCTTGGACAACGCATTCATTACTTATGTGTAAACACTCATTGGACCTTTACTCGACACTGAGACTGATTTGAAGTTCAAATTTTAGGTAGGCCAAATATGGGGGCAACAACTCTCAATTCTATGATTCTCCATTCCACAATTACCTTGATTCATGTTACTAGGGCTTCATATTCAACAATGTTGTTGGTGCATGGAAACATTAGTCTATAAGATCTTGGAATTGTGTGTCCCTCTAGAGTGATGAACAGGATATCGACACCCGATCCATGTTGTGTATATGATCCATCAAAGTATAGTGTCCATTGCTTGGGTGTGATAGTGAGTACATCCATGTCTGGAAATTCCACTGGCAGTGGTTGTTGGTCTAGTGGTGGTGCTTCTTCCAGTTGATCTGTAATTCTTGTCATTTGATAGCCTGACGTTTGATGTACTGGATATCAAACTCACTCAAAATCATGACCCATTTAGCAAATTGTCCTGTGAGAGTTGCCTTACTAAGTAGATACTTGAGAGGATCAATTTTTGCTACCAACTTGATTGTGTGGGCTAACATATAGTGGCAGAACTTTTGAGAAGCAAACACCACTACTAAGCAAGCCTTCTCAATGAATGTATAATTGAGTTCATATCCATTCAAAGTCTTGTTGATGTAAAAGATAGCCCATTCTTTTCCTATTGGATCTTCTTGTGCTAGCAATGCCCCCAATGATACTTTTGTTGTTGATATATATAGAATGAGTGGCTTGCCTGCTATCGGAGGTACCAAAACTGGCAGATTCATCAGATATTGTTTGAGCTAGTGAAATGATTCCGCACACTTGTCTTCCCATCTGAAAGGTACATTCTTATGAAGAAGATGATTGAATGGGAGACATTTATCAACTAGCTGAGTGATGAATCGTCTAATGGATTGCAGTCATCCCTATAGAGATCTTAGTTGGCTAATGTTCTTAGGAGGTGGCATCTCCATGATAGCTTGAACCTTTGTTGGATCTACTTAGATGCCCTTTTGTGATACAATGTAGCCTATCATTTTTTCAGATGTGACCCTGAAGACACACTTCTTAGGGTTTAGTCTGACCTTGAATTGCTCCAATCGTTGAAAGATTTTATCTAGTATTCCTAGGTGTTCTATTTGGGTGAATGATTTAGCTAGCAAATCATCCATGTAGTCCTCCACGAAGGTATTCATCATGTCATGGAATATTGTTGTCATGTCTCTTTGATAAGTTACCCCAACATTTTTCAAGCCAAAAGGCATGATGTTCCAACAATACATTCCCCATGGACAGGTGAATGTGGTTTTATCTTGATCCTCTAGGGCTATCCTGATTTGATTATAGCCAAAAAAGCCATCCATTAATGATAACATTGTGTGGCCTATTGTTATATCCACAATAATGTCAATTCTTGGCAAAGAAAATTCATCCTTTAGATATGCTTTGTTGACATCCCTAAAGTCCGAGCATATTCTGATACTTTTATCTAGTTTGGAAACTAGTACAATGTCTGAGATCCATTCAGCATAGTCTATAGGTCGGATGAATCTGAGATCTAATAACTTCTTTACTTCTTCTTTGACCAACAACACCACATGCGGATTCATCTTTCTTAGTTTCTACTTGACTGGTTTAGTTCCAAGAGTGATGGATAAGTGATTCATGATTAGATTCATATCTACCCCTGGCATGTCAGCATAAGACCAAGCAAAATTAATTTTCTTTTTTTTGAATAATTTAATAAATTTTGGTTGTTCTTCTTCTGTGAGTGATTCTGCTAGATGTATGGTTTTGATTGTTGCTTCAGTACCAATGTTTATTGATTGAGTTGTCTTAATCAATACTGGTGACCTTTCTTGATAATTTTGAGGAAGAGTGTCAAGTCTCCCATCTTTAGGTGCCTCAAAAAGGTTTTCACCTTCAGATACATCATTTATTGTTACTTTTTTGTGATCTAATACTACCATTGACTGGTTTTCACCATTAGATCATTTATTTATTTCATTTTTGTGACTAAGAGACTTGGCACTCCCCTGATTGCAAATATCATTATTTGTTCGCTAGTAGAGCACGTTTCTGAGTTGACTAAATACAAGTATTGGACAATGGATTCATCATTTAGGAATATTGGTATATCATGATGTTCGGGTTCTTCCCAATCTATGAGATCGAGATATATGAGTGGTAAGGAGTCATTTGGTGGGTTGAGATCAATTGATGTAAGTGTCATGATAGAGTCATGGTTATAGTCATTTGGGATACTGGTGAGGTCTATGATATTTTTGATGTCTTTGATGGTATTATCTTTGATATTGCCTTGTTCATATTGTCATTGCTTGTTCTCACTAGCCTCGTAGATATGTCATGGTCCGAATTCAAGCGGTCAAGATTCTGAGCTTCTTCCCTCCTGAGAAATGGGTGTGTATGTGTGGATGGTATCCACCTCAATGTCGTCAGTCACAATAGAACAACTACCCCAATAATATTCATTGGAATTAGTTTCAAAATCACCGTCCCAGGTTACCTCACTGTATCTGATAGGTATGTTGTATGGTGAGAAAAGATCACCGATGATTGACACTATTGTAGCATCTTTTTTTGATTTGGGATTACTCTTTGCATTTGTTCATACACCATTTCTTTTATGTGAGTAAAAATTTATTTAGGTTGCGGCTCAACCTTTGTTTGATCAGGTTCGTGTACATGATGTACTTTCTTATAAGAAGCTTACTCCTTTTGAATAGCGAGCACTTCTTGTCATTTCTGATTTTCTTGATGCTTTTTCTCCTTCCTTGTCATTTTTACTGCTTGGTGTAGTGCTTCTTGCCATGAGTATTCATTATATTTTTACTTTTCTCTCCACTGAGGTTTTTGCTGGTGATTTATTTCTACCTAGGCGGAACATGTTGTTCATACCCAAGTCCAATTTTGTCTTTTTCAAATTATGAAGGAAGTTGCAGGGGTTCTATAATGCCTTCTTGGCACTTGCCAATAGGTCCTTTTCCTTTGTATCCCATTCGTTGCATGATCTAAAACCTGTTTCCATACTATTTTGTTGGTACGACCACTTCTATGGTAGCAGCTCTGACTTCTTCTTCATCCTTGTATAGCCAGTTAAGGATATCTTTCTCTTCTGATTCATCAACCAGTGTGCCTAGTTGGATAAATTTACCATCAAACTTGGTGATGGGTTGTGTTACCTGATGTCTTGATGTGGAAGGTTGTCCATAACATTTTGGTGACGTTGGCAATTTGGATAGACATAAGGGCTCAAAAGAGTACTCCCCCATGGCTTGGTCCTTGATTTTCATCTTTTGCTTGAAGTCTATGGACAAAGACTTGAGTTCTTCTTGATGATGATTGGATGTTGAGGAAGCTTGGGCCTCCCTGTTTTGTGGAACCATGCTATCTTGAGATGCCTCCATAGCATTGTAATTCTAAAAAGGGTTATTATCTATAGATATTGAAATTTCTTGTCAATTGTAGGGGAAATTGATACTTTGATGGTACGTGGAAGGCACTACTTGCATTTCATAGATCCATGGATGACCCAATAGTATATTGTATGTCAATTCTATGTCCAAAACTTGGCACATGGTGTCTCTTTGCACAGGCCCTACATGAATGGGTAATATTACAGTTCCTTCAGACGATCTCTCATCATCATCATAGGCTTTGATGGTGATTTTCTTTTTTGGATCAATAGACTGTTCGGAGAAGCCCAATGCATGGATAAGCTTTAGACTATAGATATTGAGACCAGCTCCTCCATCTATTAACACTCTTTTTACTTGATGTTTATAGACTAAGACTTCAATATGGAGTAGGGTGTTATGTAGATGATTCAAGGATACATCATCGTGTTTATAAAAGGATATGTTGTGTGGTGTCATCATATGGGCCACCATGGCATGGAATTGATCAATATCTAGATTGTTTGGAATGGTTGTTTTGATAAGTGCTTGTTCTAAGATATCCTTATGTTTTGGAGAAAGTTTGAGTAACTCAAGTATAGATATCTGAGCGGGAGTTCTCCGCAGTTGATCAACCAAGTTATATTGAGTCTTGGGGAGAGTTGTCGATGTTGATGTGTTCCCTTTCAAGACATATTTCTGCACCAAGGTTGTCATGTTTATCGACGCATGTTCTTGCTTGTCTTTGATTTTATGACATTTACTTGATTGTAATATATCGAAATGTGATTGATGGTGTTTTAATATATGTGATTAATATGAGCTCCCTTGGTATTGTTTGATGTTGATGCTCCTCCTTTGTCGTAAGTTGGAAGAGGATTTTTGAAGGCTTCATGGTCACCATTTGTTTTATGACCATCAACTGTTAAATCACCCTTGTCTATCATGTCCTGAACTATGTTCTTCAGCCTCATGCAATCATTTATTGTATGCCCTTTATTTCGATGAAAATTGCAATAATGTGTCATTCCCCCAAGGTGGTTTGACTTGGGGTTCAAAGTTGATTCTAGCTGGCAATGTGACGATCTTATTTGCCAATAGTTCTTGAAAGGCTAATTCTAAGGTTTGTCCTAATGGCATGTATATGCGTCGATATGGGAAAGTATTAGTGTTGCTTCTCTTATTTGTGTTGTTTCCCTGGTTGGTTTTATTGTTGTCTTGATGATTTTTGTTGGTGTTTGACGTTGAAGCTCCTTGGTTGGTATTTTGCTAATAAGTGTTAGTGCCTTGATTAGCACTCTTTTGATCATTATTGGATGGTGGGTTTCCTGATAAAGTCAACATTGATAGTTTAGATTTCACATTATTGGCATCAATTACCCCATCATTTACAATATTTTTTTTCCTTGTCCAAAATCTGGATTTGTCTAAAGTGTTGTTATTGTTTTGATTGTTAAAAGTGTTAGTGTTTGACGAATTAACACCTTCCTTAAAGAACTTCAATGTTCCTTTCTTGATGAAAGGGTCCGCTACTTGGATACCATTTTCTATCAATTTTGCAAAAGATGGTATGCATTGGAGTTTGAGTTGATAACTCATCTCACTATTTAGATTGTCGATGAAGATTTCCATCTTTTCCTTTTCAGACGCATCTTAGGGATATCTCGAGACCATGCACCTCCACCGTTGCAAAAACACCATGAATGTTTCATTGCTCTTTTGTTTTGTGTTACACACATCCATCATGATGATTGCATGTTCAATATTATAGGAGTATTGTATTATGAATTTGTTTACTAACTCATCAAATGATTAGATGGGAGGTGTAAGTTTAGACAACCACTCCATTTTCTTCCCTCCCAAACTTCTTGGGAATAATCTCATTAAGTATGTGTCATCATGAGAAAACTCTAAGCTCATGGTACAAAATTCCCAAGCATGATCATAGGGACCACTCTTACCATCGTATTTGTTGTACTTTGGTATATCTGAATTTGGGGCAAAAGGTACCATATTCAATCTCCTATCAAAAGGATAAGGACAAATTTCATCCAGGGAGTATCATACCGTGGTTCCTTCTTACATGTTTTGCATTTGTCTTTGCAGTGTTTGGAGTTATTGTGTAAGAGTAGCCTTGGGTGCATTTGTCCTTCGATGTGGAGCTTCCCCTCATTCATTAAGATTGTCCCGATTGTGGGTATGGTCTTGTTCGTGGGTGTTGTCTTGTTCATGGGTGCGATCTTGGTTACGTATATTTTCTTGATCATGTGCCTCTTCTTCTCTTTGTTGTTCTTGATAGGTATAATTTCTTGATCTTGTTCTTGAAATTTTGTCATCTATATTCCTTAGGATTTTTGTTTTGAAATCTTCAAGAATGTTGACTCCTTTGCTAGTTAGCATGAGTAGATATTTTCCTTATCTAGTTCCATAAGTCTTTCTATGAGTTTTTGGAAAGATACGTTCTCTTGAAATTCTTGGAGAATTTCTTCGGTGATCTTTGTTTCTCTCATATTTGCATGCTCATCAAGAGGATTGGACAGTCTATGACTCATACTTGATTCTGGTTGTGATTCTTTCCTTTTATTTCTTTGAGATTGAGTGACAACGGGCATTAATATATCTCTACAGTCATGAATTCCTCTTCTTCTATTGAGGTTATTGGTGGAGTTGGTGGCTCAAGTCAAGATTCGTTGTAAGTGATAATAAATTTTAGAAATAAAGTAGGGTTAATCCTTCCTCTACTATTAAGGTGTTGGTTGAATGTCGCTTTCTGATTGTAATCCCTACTTTTCAAAGGCTCTTTGCCAAATTCATTTGTTTTTCCTTGGATATACAACCATATATGATGCAAGAATGCATGATGTGTTAGAGTAATTGGATCTTTACTTGATTAATTAAACAATATTTGTTTAATTCTTTAAGTTCCCAATTATCTTTTTATACTTAAGCTAACATTAGGTACATATAATTAATTATTTTAATTAATTATTATGTGCAAGCCTAGGGTTTTCCCTTTTTAGGGTTTCTTGACCTATTAGAGGTTAATTTTTCTTTTCATTGTATTATCTTTTCACAATACATTTTTGGTGAATTGGAGCTCTCATATTTTGAGAATACTTTTCTGTGTTTTTGTATGTTCTTCAGATTTTGCTTCATTGCTTCTCCTTGTAACAGGTTATTCGGATTGTAAAAGATCTTCAGGCTACTGTGGGGTTGTATTTCTCAACTCCTATATGGTATCAAAGCTTCAGATCTGTAGCTACCTGTTCTTGTTTTGAGATTTTTGGCTTTGGAAGCAGATCTGGGGTTTCAGGAATTTTTTTATGTACCTAGGGTTTGACCTTATTTTCTGAGCACTTTGGGCCTAAATGGACCTCACCATCGTGCTCAGAAGGCCCAAAAACCCCTATGGTCATACAAAATTTGACCTATTTTTGACCCCTGAGCATCTGGGTGATATTTTTTTTCTCCCAGCCAGGCCGTACAGTCTTAGCATGCAAATCGAGAAAAAAATTTTAAAATTTTTTTTTTTTGCCTTTTTACAGCATGCAGGCCGAATTTTTGCTTTTTTATTAAAAAAATTTATTGCAAAAAAAAAAAGATTTTTTTTAAAAAATTTGGGAAAAATGTTTTGTGGGTACCGCAGGGTACCGAACTGACAAGCCTGTCAAACCTGTCAGTCCGGCCCCTGCGGCCCCGCCAGCGGCCCCTCCATCCTTCTCTAGCTCCTGCCGCTGTTTCCCCGGCCCCCGGTGGCCCGGTCTTCGACCCCCACCGACCATGCAACTCCCGGTCTCCGGCCCCCGCTAACCATGCAGCTCCCGGCATCGCTGTCGCCGCCCAGCCTGGCCCCAGCCGCCGCCTCCCTGCACTGCCGACTACCCAGCCCAGCCGCCACTTGCAGCATCCCCAGCCTCCTCTGCTACCTATGGCCCCCCCCGCTCCCAAGTCGCTGCTTGCGGCCCACCGCTGCCCGGTCGCCGCTTGCAGAACCTCTGGCCAGCTCCACCACCGGAGCTCCTCCCAGCCACCGGTCCTCCGCTCGGCCCGCTGCTCAGCTCCACTTGGCCCCGCTACTCTGCTCCTCCCTACCACTGGAGCTCAGCCAAGCCACCACCAGTGCACCACCGGAGCGTCGCTCCCTAGCCATCGAACCACCAAAGTGCACCCAGACCCCTTTTTTGGCTTTTTCAAGGGGGGGTTTGGTTTTTTGGCCCTATCTTGGGCATACGGAGTCATTTTTTTGAAAACAAATAGGTGTCAAAAAGCTAGTTCTGAGGCCAACCTCATAGTGTTGGTAATTTTTTCCAATTTTTCTATTTGACTATGCTTTTTTATAGTCAAAGTGAGGTCTCTTTATTGCACTCCGAGAGATGTAGAATGAGCATCTGACCTCCATTTTTTGAAAACTTTATATTTTCGGAAAGATTGTACTGTGTACTTTCCAGAAATATGAGTTTTTTTTTCCAAATTTTGATCCATGAATATTTTATTCAGTTTTTTTCTTTTCAGCACTCTGGTGGATATCGTGGTTGTTTCAAGTCCTGGGATCTCTTTCCCGAGTAGGGTGTCTCTGTTTTGATTCTTGTTTTTTTTTCCAGTCTTCTTATCATTGTAGCTTGTATTTATGAAAACGCACAGAGATAAAGTGTCATCATGCATTGTTTACTTGGAATCTTGCATATCTTGTGTCTTGTTGTACATGCACTATTGATCAAGTGCCATGAGGGGGTTGATGTTTGCCTGTTGTTTGCCATCTTCCTTTGTCAAGTGAGTATTTCTTCCACAACATTCACCTCATGATGATGTGTCTCAACACCTTTGATGTTCTTGGTTCTTCGTCATGCAGTTGTTTTTGGCTATCCTTTTCAGTGTTCCTGTCCCTCTCCCACTTCCACATTATGGGGAGGTTTATCCTATTGGTTCTAATGCTTCCATGGTTCGATTGATCAGCTCTTCAGGCTTTGGTTTCTCATGCCATCTGCATCTTCGATTTCAATTGTTTTTGCCTTGTTTACCTCCTGATTCGAGTAGTGTCATTTGAGGGCACTCATGCAGATTACAGTCTTCTCTACCTGGTCATGTTCTAGTTTAGTGGATGTTCTTCAGATCAACAGTTATTCTTCGACAGAGTTTGCAGGTTCTTCATGCTTCAGTGATATTCTTTTCCATCTCTTTTTGGAGTAGAGTTTTGTTCCCACGTGGTTTTCTCTATTTCTCTAGTTCATAGAGATTTCATTGTATTTGGGTACCTGATCAGGCCTTGTTGCCAGGACCCATCTTTCATGCTTTCAGTAGTTGTTCTAGGTTTTAGCTTCTCCCTAAGTCTAGCTTAAGGGGGGGTGTTAGAGTAATTGGGTCTTTACTTGATTAATTAAACAATATTTGTTTAATTCTTTAAGTTCCCAATTATCTTTTTACACTTAAGCTAACATTAGGTGCATATAATTAATTATTTTAATTAATTATTATGTGCAAGCCTAGGGTTTTCCCTTTTTAGGGTTTCTTGACCTATTAGAGGTTAATTTTTCTTTTCATTGTATTATCTTTTCACAATACATTTTTGGTGAATTGGAGCTCTCATATTTTGAGAATACTTTTCTGTGTTTTTGTATGTTCTTCAGATTTTGCTTCATTGCTTCTCCTTGTAACAGGTTATTCGGCTTGCAGAAGATCTTTATACTACTATGGGGTTGTATTTCTCAACTCCTATATGATGTGATGCAAAGACTTGATGGTTGATATAGAAAAATTTATTCCTTTTGATAAGTGCCTTAGAACTAGGTTGTCCCTTCCCTTCTTCAACTTAGTCTTTTGATGAAGACTTCTTCTTCTAAAAATATAAGGAGTGGTCATACAGAAATGATCAAATTATGATGTTGATGTTGATGTTGGATATGGATACTTTCTTTGAAAAATCAAGTTTACCTTATCAAGTAGAGGTTTAGTTCGATTTGTCTCCACAACAAAGTGTGTCAAATGATATGAGTCAAGTTTCCTGATGTAGAAACTTAAATTGACAACTTGAGAACCTAACTAGGTATTATTTTTATAGGATTTGTTGGATGGTGTAACTTTGACCACTGTTCTGATACTCTTTAGTTTTGTTAGATGAAATCTGATCTCAAGCTAGTTGATGATTAGAAAACTCTTTCTAAGAGTGCTTTTGTTGGATTTAGAATTTTCTCACTTATGATCTTTTTTGAAGTTTTGTTGTTGGATTTGTCAGAGGACCTAAAAGGGTATTTGAAACTGTTGATAAAAGTTTTCCAAAGTGAATGGTTTGCTCTTTTTTTTTCACTAATATTGACCATGCACTATGATAGAGACCTGATGCGCTAAAGGATGTTCTCAACATTCTACAAAATGTTCACTATGTGCTATGTTGCCTCTCCAACGCGCTATTATAGACTATTTGATAATAAAACTGTGGGATAGGTTATGCGCTAATATGTCCTTGTGACGTGTTGATGCTTGGTATATAAGCTCTATAATATGATTTGAACGTGCTAGGCTGATGCTTGTATGCGCTACAATGATTTTGATAAGCGTTATCTAAATTTTTACCAAGATGATACTGGTCATGCGTTAATTTGAGTGATGAAAGCACTAAGTTTTGGTTTGAATGTGCTAGGTTGTTGCTCCTATGCGCTAACTGTCCTGATTTCTTTGTTTGATGCTTTTGTTGTGATGTTTGAAAAATAACACTTGGGATTTGATTGATGATTTTCTAAAAAATGACTTGAAAACATGGCTTATAGAAGAGATAACAACTTGCCTATGGTAAACAAATAGTGTATGCTATTTTGAGGATGTTTTCAAATCCCTGATGTTTTCACTAGTTTGGATTACAAAGAAGACATATCAAGTAGACTCATTATTCAAATATCATCAACAATATCATAGCCGACTAGTATCAATACTTCGTCAGCTCAAATATCCTTGTTACCCCCTAGGGAGTGCCCATTTTTTTTACTTTTGCCAGAAATTAACCTAAAGTGAATTGCTTCACAATTGAGTAGTTATCTTGGGAGATATATGGTGAGTGATCTTGGGGGTGGATTCTTCCCCACCCTTGCACTATGATATTGCTAATATTTGGTGATTGACTCAGTTCAAAGTTTCTAATGCTAAGGTTCATAATCAAGCTTTTGTTCGGTCTTCAGTGATAAACTCCCTTGGGATGCTTCCCAACCTTTAGAACAAAGGCTTTATGTATCTTAAAGATACTAGGGGAAGACTAATCTCTAAGAAAATCCATTGAAGGGGACTTTTGTCAGCCTCCACATTTGATTATAGTGGGTTGGAACACTTAGCGATAAAGTCATTTCCCACTTAGGTCGTTCTCCTCTCACCGGCTATTGATGGCGCCCTAAGGGCAACTCGGGAGGGAAGGCCTTCTAAATGTTTTAAGTTCTTGAAGTAAAAGAAAGCATGAAAGAGTGGTTTGGTGTTTTGGTCACTCAATTAAGGGGAGAGCATATACCTTCCACTTTCAAGACAAGGAAAACAATGTTCTTTTTAACTTTCAAGGAAAACTCCACAAAGCAATTTGTTGTCTAGCTAGAAAGTTGAAATCCTGGTCAACAAAAAGTAAAAAAAGTTCGCTTGAAATGGAAATCACTTTGCAGAATAAAAGGAAAGATTGATTACTTTTTATCTTTGCAATAAAATGAAAATTTGTTGTTCTTTTTATAGCCCAAATGAAGTGTTTTCTCTAATCTTGCAAGAGAGTAAATGTGTTTGATTTGTTGTTCTCTTTTTTACCTTGCAATGAGGTTCTTTTTAAGTCCAAAAGAAAATTTGATTTGTTTTAAGCCCAACATAAAATGAGGTTCTATTTAACCAAAGGAAAATGAGTTCTTTTTAAACCAACTTGAAAAGCTAGGAATAAATCAAATTCCTAAATCTAACTCCTCCAACCTACAAGAAATGATTAGTAACCTGCAATAAAGAGGAAGTTAGTGAAAAAATTACAACTTTAGGCGAGCTTATACAAGCCTAATTTTCTAACTCTGTTACAAACTGTCCTTTTTCTCTATCAGAGTTATGTGCAAGACTTCTGCACAGATGAGCTATATAATGGTATTAAAGCGCTAAAACATGACTCCTACATGCTACTCTAATTCCCGAATGCACTACGATGATACTTCTATGTATAAGAAAGAAATAGAGAAGGTTATGCGCTAAAAGGTAGCTCAAAAGCACTAGAAGATGGGTCTTATGCGCTAGATAGTGTGATGAATGCACTACCATTTGTCACAGATGCGCTAAAGTGTACTCCCAATGCGCTAAATGGGTATTCTAGCGTGCTTGTAATCCTTAGCCTACACAAAAAATGATGTTATTTATGGGGACGTGCCCCACGGTGGGCACCAAAAATGTATGCGGGAAAATGTGGTGACGAAAATGAATAACTTGAATCCAAAAAACCCACACATAAAAAAGACTCTTAGTGCAAGTATATGAACTAATCCAATTAGTTCAACTTCTCAAGGGGTATCCCATTGTTCTCTATCTCATAGGATCCCTAAAGTCAATGTTTTTCTCTTAGATCATTGAGCAAATGACTTAGGAATGACAAATTCAAGAACGAGTGATATTTGATTTATATGCATGAATGCATTCTAAGATATATATGATATTTAAAACTATGATGATTAAGCTAGTATGAAGATGATTATATGATAAAATATTAGCAAATTATCCTAGCAATGATATACTATCCTAGCATGAATATCTTATGATATTAAAAATATTCCTAAATGCTATGATGATATTCTAACAAAGAGAGGCTAAAATTCTTAGTAGATTAGACTATAATGTAGATGCATGAAATATTTTTGATATGAAAATGAGGAATCAGAGCTCTATTTATAAGGAAAATAGGGAAATGGATGGTTAAGATTGAATAATATTAACAAGGGCTAGGATTGAAAATTAATAAATCCATGTTTACAACTCTCACCAATGAAATGGTTACAATTATCAACAAAGGGTTGCTTGAAAGGAGATGCACGAAGCATTAAATTCCTAAGAAGACATGAAGGTTACCCTAGGAGGTAAGGATTAAGGTTAGGTTAGGGTTATCCAATGGATAAAACTTTTACCCAAGGGGTAAACTCTAGTGCAAGGGTTGATAGAATAACCAAGGTTAAAGCCATGAATGCTTGATGAGACCCTTGGGTTCGCTGAGGGTTAAGTGAGAGAGAAAGTCTCTAACCTTGCAAGAAGATTGAGTTAACCATAAATGGTTATGTAAGACACTTTAATGGTTTGGAAGACTTTTAGAGGTTAACCATTTGAAGACACAAAGCCTTTAATGGGTAGTGAAGACTTTGGAGGCTTTGAGAAGTGACTTCTCTTTTCTTAGGAATGTGACAATAATTAGGAGACGAATTAAGCTAAATTGGAAGTGATTAGAAGAATCTAGAAGGGGTTTAGGAGGCAAGTGGGAGATGTAGGAAAATGCAAGTGGGGGGTTTAATAAATAAATTATATTTATTTGTTTGCAAGGATCAATTTAATTAAATGTAAATTTAATTAAAAAGGGAGAGAGGGGAATTAATTAAATAAAGTGATTTATTTAATTAAAGGCTAGAAAAGGTTTAGGTGAATTTAATTAAATAAACTGAGTAGTTCATTTAATCAAATAGATGAAAATGAAGAAATTAATTAAATGAAATTTAATTAATAGAGGGAATGGGGTTAAAATAAATATTAAATATTTATTTAGGAAAGTGGTCAGATTTATACGTCTAGAGATGTATTTAATGTATACTCATATTGAATTCACAAACACATGAAACTGGACAAATTGTACTGATAAAATTTGTACATCCATATTATTTGTCATTAATTTTACATTTACCTTGATAGACTATCTTAATGCAATAACATGTTAACAAATGACATATTGATGTGCTTAGTCTAACTAATGACCTAATTCTTATCTACCTTTACAAGATAATAATAATCAATAATAATGATATTTTATCTAATTCAATTTGTGATTACTGGATTGAAATTATTCAATTGAACTTTTTGATTAAATTTATTATTTCATTATAAGAATATTAAATACATAAGATTATAAAATTATATTAGCTAATGTCAAAAAATAAGCGCTCTAGTACAATTGGACGAGAGTATCTGTCTCCTTTATTATCACGCACTCTTGAACAAACAAAATATTTTTAATTCTTTATTAGAATATGTTTTTATATGCTCTCATTGAAGCTAGTCCTTATGCCATTATACGTAATACATTATGAAGTCGTATTGAAGACAAAGTTATATATGTTATGTTGTAGAGAAAGTAATATGTAAGTTAAGTTGTAGAACTTTTCTAGTAGAGAAAAGGATGAAAAGTAACTAAAGGGTTATAACACACATAAGAAATAGATCTAACAAAAGGGTTGAATTAAATAGTTCAACCAAGTTTGAAAACATCTCAATTATTCAAAATTTTGACCCTTAATGGAAATTTAAATTTTCTAAATCCAAAGAAGAGAATTTTAGAATTTTCATCTCGTTGTCTAAAGAAAATGTTCAATTTCAACTTACACCATGAAAACTACTACACTTCAAGCTTCCATTCACTAAAAAAAATATTTTTTTCTATATTAGCCTCTTATGCTTTCTTATATGCAACAAACCAAAATCAATCAAACATATTTTTTGGAAGCGCAAATTAATCTTTTATTCCCTAATGATTTTGATTTTCTTATTGTCTTTGACCATAAGTCTACTTTTGTTTTCCCTTTCTTTCGATAACAACATTGTGGTCAATAACTAGAGACAATATTATTAATCATTTATCAAAACATATATGCTTAGAGTTTTTAATAGCCTTTGATCTAACCATACAATTTGTTTTCAAATACTCTAGTCTAATTTATTTTTAAGATACTAAATCTTTATAATATTTTAAGTTGATAATAAGTAAATATTCTTAATATCTATGAATTTAAGATTAAAATATTAATTTAATATTCATTGTTTAAAAAAAGTAATTCAAAATAATTTAATACGAACTATTCCATCTTAATATAAAATCATTCTTGATTTATTCCATATCTTATAATCGATAAAATAAAATTTTAAATCAGATTTTACAATTGAATTTTAAACTAGCAATTGCACCTTGGTGTGCAATGGGTATGCCCAAGAGGTATGGAAGGTCAATTTAAAAAAAAATGGTCCACTTTTTGCATATATTTTGTGCAGAAGTGATAGCTTTAAATAAACTATACATCCACCTATCCAGATCCAAACATAAGTTAAATAAAAGATTTGAATTTAAAAGATAATCAGGCTCCATTAATAACAAGCTAATGTCATGTTTCTAATATAGAGAGATGGAAATAGAGTTGGAGGTCCAAAGATATAGAGATATATACAGAAGATGGAGTTGGATATGGAGATAAATATGGAGAGGAAATGAAGAGATAAGAGAGGGGACATGGACAGATAGAGATGGAATACATAAATATATAAAGAAGGAGGAGAGAATGATAAAAGGAGATATAGAAAGCTAAAGATAAAGAAAAGAATGCACTTCAAACAAGAAAATCTAAGTGATCTTGGTCATTACTAGAATAAATACAATACTCAAATACCAAACATGCAAATCTAAAAGTGTAGATCATCAAAATAAAATGAAACAACTTGGGTACAAGAATGTAGAGTATTTGGGAATTCATAGTTGTAAAAATTTGAATTTGATATGGGCATCACTAGTGATTGGGGAATACAATTGACAAAATGTATCCCAACTCAAAGATATCACAAGTCATCTTGATACTAAGTTTTACCTAGTATCACTGAAGAATGATACTTAATTTTATTTAAGTATTACTTCAACGAATGATACTGAATTTTAGTTGAGCATTACTGACTAAGGAATAAAATTAAAAAATAGTCCCCTAAAAAAAGAATGTCTGTTGTATACTATTGAAGAATCATTGTATATAGAGGAAGTATTGAAATTCTTCATTGTATTCTTTGTACTCCAAACACATGCATGCCAATCCAATCAATATTATAGCTTACTCATTTCAATACATAAAAAATGACATCAAACTTAAACATATTTTGTAGTTGTAAAGGCCTCGAATGATGTGATTGCCAATATTTGTATGCCAAAGATGTGCGGAATGTCAAATACCTAGGGAATCTTGGCCCATTTTTGCATGTACATAATTTGTGTAATATATGATATCAATTGATATGCCATTTAGAAAATGGTGTTGTTTTTGAAACAAAAGTCTATATGGAGAAGTAATAAAGAGATATAAAGAGTTATAGAGAGGAAGAGATTGAGAAATATAGAGAAAGAAGGAGAAGGAGGGATAGAGTGTTTGAGAGAATTATATAAGGAGATATAAAGAGAGTGGTGGAGGAAGAGAAAAATAAAGAGATTGACAAATAGAGATAAGTAGAGATGGTAAGAGAGAGAGGGGGGAGATAGAGAATTGGAGGGAGAAAGAGAGAGAAAGAGATATATGAGAAGAGAGAGAGAGGGGGGGGGGAGGAGTGTCTATGTGAGTGATAAAGTTAGAGATAGAGAGTGAGAAATAATGAGTGTGAAAATGAGTGAGTGAGAGAGAGATATTGATATATAGAGATAGAGAATGATATATATATATATATATATATATATATATAGAGAGAGAGAGAGAGAGAGGGAGAGAAATAGAGAGGATAGAGGTGAAGCAAAGAGATAGAAAGATAGAGAAACAAGGAGAGAGAGAGAGAGAGAGAGAGAGAGTTTTGTATATCTATCTATGTCTTTACTTAATTTGTGCAAACATATATCTCAATTGATAAGTTACAACTTGAGATTGTTTTATAATTTGCAAACACAAACATGACACATACAAATGTAGTACTTAATTATTGACATTCTAAAAATTTGAAGTAGAAATCTCCATCTTCAAATGTGCATTACACCTTAAAATTGATTAAAATATATATAAATAAGATGGTAGTTGAGGTTGTAGAATTGAGATAGTCACATATAAGGCTATGTAATATAGTTTTTTGATGAGATGGCTTTTAGTTTTCATTAAACAAAAGAATTGATACATTTGTAAGAAAATAAGATGGAGGCATCATAAGCCAGATATATACTTTTCTTTTTCTGGGGAACTATTTGCTACATACCTAAGTGTTGAAATCGAGTTGGGTGTGAGTTAAATATTATGACACAATTTATGGTGCAACATATCATGGGTTTGAGTTGTCATTAAAATAGGATGAAGACAAGCTAGACAATCACAAATGATTCTGCATTGATGAAGGAAAGTTAAAATTGAGTAAATTGAGATACATTAGAGGTACTTATATTATTTATATGACATAGAAATAATGACCTTAAATTGAATTTTATGATGATTGAAGTTGAATGACATTGTTTATGTTCTGAAAAGTAGATTTTAGATTATAATTTGTGAGGCCCTACCCCGACTCAGTCTAGCATTTCAGTGATTTTTATGTTGAGATGATTATGGATGCTTTATTTTTATGCATTATGGATTTAGAACTTATATGATTCCATGATTTGGATAACATTGATGTATGTTGATGCTTCATTTATATGCTTTATGATATAGAACTCTATATGATTCTAGAATAGGATAAATTTGAGATGATATATGTCACTATTGGATATGCAGGACTTTACTATGATGATAGAAATAGGATGCAAGTTTTATGTATGGGTTAAAATTATGAGAATTATGATAATTGCTTATGTGAGTTATTTGGATGTAAGATGTATTGAATTGTTTAAATGTTATATTATATGTAGAGTGTTTGATGTGTATTCTTATTCATGTGTTTAATATTATATGAGGTTATTTGGAATTACTAATGTGTAATTGAGATGCGCAGGAAAATTATCTATGTGACCATGGAAATATTATGGAGAACCAAACCTAGACCTATGTACATTCATAAAACCAGGGTTTGTTTATTTGGAGAGACAACACCCCATTTGTACAGTATTTTATTTGTGAAAGTGGATGTTGCATGCATGTTAGATTGAATTTATGTATTTGTGTAAATCCAACAAGAGACAAAATTTCATGTATAATTTTGTATAAGTATTTTTATTGTGTCACTTGACACATGTGATTTATGTTTTGATTTTTGAATGGTCCCTTGGAGGGAGTTGTTTAACCATAGTTTTTTTCAAATAAATTAATGTGGTTCTATGTTTTTCTAGGGTAGAGAATCCTTGGGGTGGTCAACTTAGGTTTGATCCGAAAACTAACTTCAGAGGGGTTTAAAAAGGGGTTAAATGGACACCTAGGGGTAGTTTAAAAGTGTTTCCTAAAGCCCATAAGGTATACCTAAGAGTTAGGAGTAATTTTAGGCATGTACCAACTCCCATATGACCATTTAGACACCCTAAAAAGTGGGTTTCCTAAGTTGAGCGAAAATTAAAAATTAGAAGGCATCATCTAAGTTGTCAACCTTCCTTTTTAGATGTGAGATCCCTTTCCCATTTCACCCTATCTTTCCTTTTCAGTTTTGGAAACTTGTGAGAACTCTCACAAAGGCCTTATTAAGCAAGAAATAGGAAAATTAGTGGGTAATCACCCACTCTCCATTTTTGGAGACAATGCAATTTTTGAAAAGAATAGTTTTGGTATATGATTTTGGCTAAGGGTAGAGAAGCAAGGAATTGTGGAATTGGGCTGCTCATCCTCAACAAATCTAGCATACCTTGGGCAGTTGAAGGTTGGTTAAATCTCTCTTTGTATTGTTTTTATATTGCATGTTATGTTGAAAGGAATTGCTTGTGTGAAAAGGGTTGTTTCTTGTGTTTTCCTCTATGAAAATTTATTTTGTGTTCTACATCTTACTCTTGTGTATATTTTGTGTTTTGGGAGTAACCAAGACCTCCTACTCTTGGGAGAGAGGATGGTCTTGTGGGTGGTAGAAGTTTGACAGCCCTTGAGTGAGAGGCTCTCGTTAAGAGAGTGATCTCAAGGGATTCCTATGTGACCCTTGCTGCATGGTTGGTTTATGCATTTGGGGGCCATAAGGAGGGAAATAAGGCATGAATGCCTTGGGGGGCATAAGGCTGTGGGGTTGTTATACTTATGATTTATCATTGTTTTCCATGAGGTGGCCTTGAGTTTTACCATACTTGCAATGTCCTCAGGGTATTTGGTCCACTACCACCCGTGTACGGACATCACATTGTGTGGTGCAATGTAGCCCTGGGATGGGAATATGTTTGTCATTGTTTTCCCTTGTTTATTGTGTTTGCATGTGTGTAACCTGTCTAGGGCTTGGTTCTCCAAGCTCAAGGGTGGCTACTAGTTAGCCTAAGCTAGGAGGTGAGCACTCCATGGTCATAGCTTTTGACTTATTGCAGGTTGTTGAAAGAAAGAAATAGGACAAGTAGAAGTGGCTGGAGTTATTTGATGCAGAAAAATATTTGTAAATTTAATTATTATTCTTTGAAAGTCCTCATTTATTAGAAATGACAGACCTATTTGTAAAGTGACGATAGTGTCTTTTAAATGTACTTTAAAGAAATGAAATATTTTATTATGCTATACTGCAGAAATGAAATGAATATTTTTGGATTAGTTCCTAAAGTTCTGAAAAATAATATCTGATGTGTATATGATAATTCGAAAAGCAAGAAATTTACTTTATTCTTTATGCATTTAAAATGAAATAAAATAGGAAAGGAATGAAATAGCTTCGCATGCATGTAGTAGGCTAGAAATAAAATCTAAAATTTAGATCTGTATATGGAAGTGCATATTTAGTTTTATTTAAATCTGTCATTTATTTAATTGCAGAAAATAAAATCTAAAAAATATATTATAGTCATCTCTAAGGATTCACTTTAATATTTTCTAGATTTAAATAGTTGTTGTTTGAACTTATTTACTTCTGTCAAAAAACTTAAGTACTTGTAGAAAATAAATCTAAGGATTAAATGAACTATCTTATTTTAGTTTTAGCTGCAAGGCATTTAAAATAAAAGGAAATATATGTACATGGATTTTTTTTAAAAACTGAAGACTTTACCTTATCTATTAAAATGGTGTTAAAATAAAAAATAAAATAAAAATATCAGCATAGATTTCATAAAAAAAATATATATATATGCCCTAGATTTAATACACAATTAAAATATATTTATATATATATATATAAATATATTTATATACATTTGTATATGTTTAAATGAATTCATTTTTTTTTTTTAAACATATTTATTTATATAATATATAAATATATATATATATATAATATATTATATTTTTAATAAACAAAAATAATAATTAATCTACGCAATTAAAAATATATTTAAACAAAAAAAAAAATTAAAAAAAGAGAGAGGAGGGTTTCGGGCCAAACCACTGTGCTAAACACAGTGGTAAGCAGGTCGATACCACTATGTTTAGCACAGTGGTTGGTGCAGATGGGGGCGGGGCGCCACTATGGGCGACCACAGTGGTCAGCACCGCCACTGTGGGTGACCATAGTGGTCAGCACCACCACTATGGTTTCCCATAGTGAGCGGCGTCGGGAATGCCCACCGTCACTGCCTCTGGCAATGCTCTCCCCAAACCCCCTATAGAGTTCACCATGGCTGCCGCCCAAAATATCTCGGTCCTACATAGTCCAAAGAAAATAAAATAAAACCCTAGCCCTAGGGTAGAATGACAAAAAAAAAAAAGAGATTTTTTAAAATTGTAGGGCTTTTTAATATTATATATATAATTGAAAATAGGGTTTCCATGATTGATTTACAATAATGAGAAAACATATTTAATTAGATATATTTGAATATATATATATATATATATATATATATATATATATAGAGAGAGAGAGAGAGAGAGAGAGAGAGAGAGAGAGTTTAAAAATATGAATGGATAATTGTAGGTTAAGTATTTGATTAAGTGGTTATAAATTATATATGTTTTTAATAAACATATGGGGTTATGTTTAAATTTTAAAATTGCTTTTGAATTTTAATCTTTTAAAAAACCTTATATTAAATTGGGTAAGATTATTTTGGCTATTGGGAAATATTTACACTTTATAGGAAAATATTTATAATGAATTTATTTGACCCTTTAGCCAATTTAGTTAAAAAATATTTTATTTATTGTTAGTCATTTATAAACTATATGCTAGAACTAAATTAATTAGTTTCTACAATCAATTATTGGCTATCGGAGATTAATTTTATCTATGTCAATTAATTGATTTAATTTAGTTATTGATCAAAATTGATGAATTCATAAAATAATACTTTTAGTATTCCGCATTTGATTTAAGTTATTATCACTTACTTGAGTTAGTGGTTAGAGTTAACTCACACATAGGTAAGACAAACTTGCTAGTACAATTTCATAATTGCAAATTTATATGTTTTGAGTTGTGATTTTAAAAAAAAAAAATTATCCTATTCTTGCCCAAAAGTTTGGGCCTGACATAATTAAAGTTGTTGAATACTTTCTCTTTCCTACCTAAATATTTGTATCTGCATATCAGATACCATATATGAATATGATATTCCCAAATAGAAGATGAATAACATATTCAAATTTATATATATACAAGCCCATGGTTGGGCCATATCCAATATATCAGACACAACACCACACCATCTAGTGTCATATCTAGTTTATGGTTAAAAAGAACATTCAAATATTGCAAAAGATAGAAATCACAACTCACCCAAGATATAAAGAATAATAAAATCTCACCCAATGGAAGTATGCATAGATTGTAGGAGCCAAGCATATTACTATTAATTATATAGTTTATTGCTTCACATAAGTTATAGTGATGAAATCGTCATTTATGGATCATTTTATAACTAATACTAAATTTGGCTTTTATGTGTTAAATTTTGTAATGAACATAATTAACTAAGAACCCAATATCAACAAGTTAGTGACAAAAACTATAAATAAAAATGATGTCATGCTATTAAAAATTTAATTTATGATGACTAAGCTACTTAGCCACAATACAATAAGTAAGATACAAATATATAGGCCATTTCGATGAGTGAGTTAGGATCACAAATGTCCAAAAGGTCATGAGTTAACTTTAATTGTTCAATCAGTAGTTGATTTAACTCAGTCAAATCAAACAAAGGGGGCACTACCATCAATCAATAAAAATCCCCCTCCAGTTATAGTTTGATGGATGTTCGTACTCTATTATAGCACCAATTTTGGAACAGATATGGAGGGTGCTGGAAAACATTGTGGAATTTAGCTTTACACCTTCCAATCATATTTTATTAAATGTTTCTAAAGCCTTTTCAATGAATCCATTATGCGCATTTCGCGTGATCATGACATTCCGTGATACCACATTTCTTTCGGGCATTTTGTCAAACAATCCGCGTGCCTTGTTGATTATTCCACATTTTGCATACATTTCTACTAGAGCATTTCCAACTATAATATCTGAAAAATCTTTCCTTCCATTTTTCTTTGATGAATGCCAATACCTTGTTCCAAAGCTTCCATTTTGAGCAGAGAATATGTTGCTAAAAGTTATGGAATTTGGATTTAGCCTACCAATTGCATTTTCTTGAAAGTCTCTAATGCCTTTCCAACAAATACATTTTGTGAATAATCTATTGTCCATGAAAACACATTTATTTTGAGGAATTTTGTCAAACAAGTTACGTGCCTTGTTTATGCTAGACCATATTTTGCATACATGTCTAACACATTTGTTGCATACATGTCTAACACATACTTACTACATAAGTATTATCTAATTGTGGGTAGGCTTCCCACCGTGGTTTTTCCCTTTACCGAGGTTTCCACGTACAAATATTGGTGTCATGTGTTTTGGATGGATGGTAACTATTCTATGATTTATGTTTATGCTTAATTGCTATATAAGTTATTCTGGTATTTGGTTTATGCATTCTAGTATTTGGTTTATGTGTTCCAATAATAAGGATTTGAATGCTTAAAATTTTGTAGTCTATTGACAACTGATTCACCCCCCTCCTCTCTTAGTTGTCCTTTGGTTATCTGAGCTATCTAACACCAAGTTCATCTTAGGATTCACTTTAGTCATGCATATCACAATAGGGTGCATTACAATCCACATCTACCATCTTAGTTTCAAGGTTAACCCTTACATAGTCTGCATTTCGGTTCATCACTCAATAGAAGTCTTAAGAGCATATGTTTTGCATGGGTTTAAGAGGCGATGGTGATTTCCCATTTGAACCAATCTTGGACCAGACAATGATCAATTGGAAATAATTGATGGCTGGATAATCTTTCTTGGGAAGTGAGAATTGATCTTCCCCAATATGAGGAAGTTGAAGCTGTCATAGATGATGAAATTCCATGGGGGATTCCCTAGATAAGCAATATCATATCACATGTGTTCATATCGGAGGGTTTAATATCCCAAAAATGAGGGTGCAATAGATTTCCAATCGATGAAGATAGGGGGGGTTTTAATTGGGGCTATGAAAAAATGCAATATTATGTGCAAATAGAGGTACTTTTAATTCAAGCTGTGTATTTTGAGGGGGTGGAAAAAATGGAGTTTAGGGCAATATTTTTTGAAAATAGGGGGATTCTTTAGTATGTCATGAACGCAGGTGATATAACCTAGGTTCGCTAAGTGAAGCCCTTATGTGAAATTCTAAAATCTGTCTGCCTTGAGGAAAAAATAGAAAAAGAAATCTAGAAACAAAGAGAACAAGAAGAATTTAGACAATTTGTTGAAAAAATCATAGAAGATAGTCCAATTCCTTGTTAGAGTCATCATTAGAGTATCACCATCTATAGACTGCATACATATCTATTCCTTGCATAAGTCTTGCATTCATTTTAGTATAACATTTGCATTTTAGATAATCATAGCGAGTCATAGAGAATCAAGATCAATTTTGGAAATACATTGATGCCATTAAAAAGATCGCAAAAAGATAAGATGGATCCAAACAACGACCCCTTGGTCAGTCCCACTTGGAATATGGATCTATTCGCAAATCAACAACTGCAAGGTAGAAGACCTGCAAGGTTACCAACAAACACCAATAGGATGCCTTCCATAGATGAAATCCAACATAATCTAACACTAGAGGAATTGGAGGTAGCCCAACAAGATCCAACACTTCTCATGCTTTTGAATGCACTCATCAATAATGATAGAGATCGATATCTCACACTTTAAGTTCAAAATGAGCCCAAGTTTCCTCCAGGTTTTAAAGTTTCGACAATCTTGCCACCAAGGGTAACATTGACCCAAAATGTAACTCAAGCAGCAACAACTCATGCTATAACCACTTCAAATTAATCAACAATTGTATCTTCAAACACTAGTCTCACAACTCAAACCATGCCAAGTGTTACAATGTTGAGCATGTTGAATACTTCAACCCAAGCTACAACAACCATGGCTCAAAACACTATTTTTACAAGTACATCTCAACCTACACAATAAGTTGCCATTGGATCCACATATAGTGGTCAGAATGTGAACCAAGGATCAACAGGAATGAATAGCTCAAGTCAGCCAAATGTCAATACACAATTTGCATATTTCACACCACCTGGTAGAATTCAAGACACATGATTACATGGTCAGTCAACATTTCAGCAAGGTCCAAGATACTCAAACACTATTCCTTTTGTGGGAAATACTTATAGGGTCAACACACCTTTGACCCAAATAAATATCTTGGCTCAGCAAGTAGATAATTTCCTAAAGAAGATGACCAGCATGCAAACAATGAATGACAAGAAGAACTATACTATGGAGGATCTTCATCCTTATCCCTTCGATAGGACTTTGTATATACCACCTTTTCCACCATATTTTGAGATGCCAAGGTTTGACAAGTATAGAGGGAAGGGTGGTCCATGGTATCATGTAAGAGAATTCTTCACGGCATATATAGAAGTGGCCCATGAAGACACATACTTGATGTGCCTATTACCCAAAAGTTTCGGAGGGACAGCATTAGAATGGTTTTCACATCTACCGCCTAAGATTACTTCATGGGATGAGCTGGCTGAGCTATTTATCATAAACTTTTCACACAACATAGACAATCCAGCTACCCTAATGGATATGTGTGCAACTAGACAAAAGGAAGGTGAAGTGTTTGCTACATTCTTGCAAAGATGGAGAGCTCTATACCATAGATGTCTCAGTCACATTCCCGAAGTTGAACAAGTAGATATTTTTACTAAGAACCTTGTTCCTCAATTGAAATATCCATTACAAATGCAATGTTTAGGCACTTTACAAATGATGGGGTTGTAGATGCTTGTGTTGTTAATAGAGCTCAACCAATGATATCACTTAAAGGACCAGTTGATTATTTCAATAGGAATCAAACTCAAACCAACAATGCAAATACCAATACGGTTCAGTCCAGCAATCCAAGACCCCCAAGGATCAATACACCAAAAAGAAATTTGACACCGTTAGGAGAACCAATTGAGTCATCTCTCAAGAAGTTGGTACAAAATAATGCCATAACTTTGCCAGAGGATCGACCCTACGAACTTGGTCCATTCAAGTCTGCTTGGTGGAATGATAATGATTTTTGTGAATACCACTGTTCCAAAGGCCACAAAATAACAAGTTGTTACAAACTCAAGAACCTGATACAAGACCTTATTGATTAGGGGGATATCACTGTCGATGTCAATAAGGGATTAGATAATATAGACCACACCATATTCAAAGACCCTTTTGTTAAGCATGATAAAGGGAAATCTTCTAGTTCAGATGCACAAAATAACATTGCAAATTATACCAATGTCGCATATGATTATGCAATCAATGCAATCAGTGCAGGAGATGACATAGTGGCCATAATTACAGTAAATCCAAGGAGCAAAGATTGTGTTGTTATCACCTGAAGATATAAGGTCACATTATGAGGGGTACCATAAAAACCCTCTCCACCAGAAAGAAACTACAATATGGTTGACCAACTAAAAGGACTCCAACTCAAATTTCATTCTTTGAGTTTCTTCACATCTCACCAACCCACAAGGAAATCCTAGACAAAGCATTACAATAATATGTTGTTTCTAGAGATATAGATGAGAATACATTCCAATTCATGGTTGGAAACTTGGCAGCTTCCAAGGTAGTATTCACTGAGCAAGATGTACCAATAGATAGACCCATGCACAATGATCCCCTACACTTAGAAGCTTTTATTCATAGAAAGAAGTTTCAAAGAGTGCTCATAGATGGTGGAGCCGAGCTCAATATATGCACTTTACATCTGATCAAAGCTCTAGGTTACTCTGAACATCATATTGATCCCACCAAGAGAATCAATATTAATGCTTATGATGATGAGGAATGCCCCTCCAAAGGTGTAGCAACCTTACTAATGCAAATAGGACCAGTTACCACAAACATCACCTTTCAAGTCTTAGACAGATAACTGGGGTACAACATGCTACTAGGGCACCCATAGATACATGCCATGCAGGCAGTGCCACCAACCTTTCACCAATGTGTTAAGTTCCCATAAAATGGCATTGACATCACCATACATGGTGATCCAAATCCTTTTCAACACTGCAATTACTTAAGAGAAAGCACAAATAATCAAGTACCTATCAATCAGGCAGCTCTGCTCTACATACAAATGGAATCTCTAAAGATTGCATAAACACCAGCATCATCATCTTGCATACCTACAATAACTCATCTTCAAATCAGAGATGAAGGGTGTGGTGATTATTCATGTTTCGTAACATTGCCAGTAGGATAGCTGTCTCCCAGGTCTTTAGAGAGAACATTACCAAATCTGACAAACAAAAATAAAGGGAAGGGGGTAAGAGTTGAAAGTTTGGTCCCAATCCCGTGAAAGTTCACAGGTTGAGAAAATTACCCACTAGAAATGAGCAATCGATTTTTACAAATCAAGCGCTCACTTCGCTTCGAGGGCCCAAGCTGTGAATAAAACGGGCGCCCAATTCGTAAAAAATGTGGGCCCGTTTTGTAAATGCTTTTAATTTTTTATTTTTTTTTGGCATTTTTTCCTCATTTTCACTATTCAGAAAACAAGTAAGCAATTTTAGGAAGCACAGGTGCCTATTTTCAGCTTGCCAACCTGCCCCCCAAACCATTGTTTTCCTCATTCCAAGTACATACATTTATTTTTTAATATTTTTTTTCATTTTTATTATTATTTTTCTAAAAACATGTTAATTTATTGTCATTTTTTAATTGTAGCGAGTAGGTTAAAATTTTAAAGTTTGAAAAACATTTTTGTTTAATAGTGTAAAAAAATTATTTAATTTTATGTTTAAAATAGTTGTTTTTAGTTTTCAAATATTGTAGAAAACATGAAAAATAAAAAATAGTTAAAACTTAAAATCCTAGGTAGAAAATAAAAAGAAAAACATAAATGAACAATAAACCCTAGACAAAAAACAAACAAACAATAAACCCTAGACATAAAACAAACGAACAATAAACCCTAAATAGAAAACAAACGAACAATAAACCCTAGATAGAAAACAAACGAACAATAAACCCTAGAAAAAGAATGAACAATAAACCGTGGACAAAAAATAAACAATAAACTATAGATAGAAAATGAACAATAACCCTCTCTCTCTCTCTTTCTCAATCTCTCATTACCTACTCTCTATCTCTCTCTCTCTCAATCTCTCTCATTACCCTCTCTCTCTCTCTCTCTCTCTCTAGATCTCTCTCTCTCTAGGACCTCTTAAGACATTATAGGATGTCTTAATACATCCTAGCACATCTTTTGACCCTGTAAGAAACTGAGAACCCTTTAATACATCCTACTACATCCTTAGACCCATTTTCACCCCAATGCTACATATATTTAAATGTTATACATGTGTATAGTTAGATGTTTAAATGTTTAAATTTATTTTTGATATGTTGAAATGTCACATTCTATATGTTTCTAATGTTATTTATAAATGTTAAACATGTATAGTTAGAAGTTAAAATGATATCCTAGGACCCCTTAGTAGGACCTTTTATGACATAAGATTCCTTAGACCCATTTTCACCCCAATGCTATATATATTTAAATGTTATATGTGTATAGTTAGATGTTTAAATGCTTAAATTTTTCTCTCTATAAATATATATATATCTCACTCTCTCTCTCTCTCTCTCTCTCTCTCTCTCTCTCTCTCTCTCTCTCTCTCTCTCTCTCTCTCTCTCTCTCTCTCTCTCTCTCTCTCTCTCTATCTCACTAACTCTCTCTCATTATCTGTTATCTCTCTCTCTCTATCTCTCTCTCTCACTCACACTCTCTCTATCTCGCTCACTCTCTCTCATTACCTACTCTCTCTCTATCTCACTCACTCTCTCTCTCTCTAAATTCTATCCTCTTTTCTCTCTCTCCCTTTATGAACTCTCATATTTTCTCTCTCTCCCTCATTCACTCTATCTCAAATTACCTACTCTCCCTCTCTCTCTAGCTCTCTTTATTTTAATCGTGCGTAAAATTATGAATGTTTAAATTTATATTTCTAAATGTATTTAATTATGTTTTTATTTGGAAGGTGAAATGTAAATTAAATAGTAATTGTAAATTTTCATGTTTGTATATACATGTGTATAGTTAGATGTTTAAATGTTTAAATTTCTTTTAGATATGTTGAAATGTTACATTCTATATGTTTCTAGTGTTATGTATAAATGTTAAACATGTATAGTTAGAAGTTAAAATGATATATCCTAGGACCCCTTAGTATAACCTAGGACCTTTAATGGCATAAGATTCCTTAGACCCATTTTCACCCCAATGCTACATATATTTAAATTTTATAGTGTATAGTTAGATGCTTAAATGTTTAAATTTCTCTGTCACTCACAGTCTCTCTCTTTCTCGCTCACTCTCTCTCTTTCTTGTTCACTCTCTCTCATTACCTACTCTCTCTATCTCACTCTCTCTCTCTCTCATTATCTAAGCTCTCTCCCTCTTTCTCTATTAACTCTCCCCTTTTCTCTGTCTCCCTCCCCCCCTCTCTCTCTCTCTCTCTCTCTCTCTCTCTCTCTCTCTCTCTCTCTCTCTCTTTATGAACTCTGTCCTCTTTTCTCTCTCTCCCTCATTCATTATCTCTCACTCATTGTCTCTCAAATTACCTAGTCTCCCTCTCTCTCTAGCTCTCTTTATTTTAATCGTGGGTAAAAGTTTGAATGTTTAAATTTATATTTCTAAATGTTGTATTTAATTATGTTTTTTTTTGGAAGGTGACATAAAAATTAAATAGTAATTGTAAATTTTCATGTTTGTATATACATGTGTATAGTTAGATGTTTAAATGTTCAAATTTCTTTTTGATATGTTGAAATGTTACGTTCTATATGTTTCTAATGTTATGTATAAATGTTAAACATGTATATTTAGAAGTTAAAATGATATATCCTAGGACCCCTTAGTATAACCTAGGACCATTTAAGATACCTAGGACCTTTTATGACATAAGATTCCTTAGACCCATTTTCACCCCAATGCTACATATATTTAAATGTTATATGTGTATAATTAGATGTTTAAATGTTTAAATCTCTCTCTCTCTCTCTCTCTCTCTCTCTCTCTCTCTCTCTCTCTCTATATATATATATATATATATATATATATATATATCACTTGCACTCTCTATCTATATCTCTCACTCTCTCACATTACCTACTCTCTCTCTATCTCAATCTCTCTCTCTCTCTCTCTCTCTCTCTCTCTCTCTCTCTCTCTCTCTCTCTCTCTCTCTCTCTCTCTCTCTCTCTCTCTCTCTCTCTCTCTCTCTCTCTCTCTCTCTCTCTCTCTCTCTCCCTAATTCACTCTCTCTCACTCATTGTCTCTCATATTATATATTGTCCCTCTCTCTCTAGCTCTCTTTATTTTAATCTTGCCTGAAAGTTTGAATGTTTAAATTTATATTTCTAAATATTGTATTTAATTATGTTTTTTTTTGGAAGGTGAAATAAAAATTAAATAGTAATTAAAAATTTTCATGTTTGTATATATATGTAGATTATATTCACATAGTGGATGAGTTTGACATAGATAAGCTATTAGGTCAAATGCCACCTCCACCCCCACCTACTCCCGAGTAGTTGAGGGAGAGAATGAGGAGGAATATTGCTTCCCTCTTGAGGGATTTTTGTACTATCATACATGATCCTTATCCTCCTCCGTAGCTAATACGCCTTGCAGATAGTATCCAAGGCATTGTCCATTCTGTACAAACATTGGATGGTGAGTTGGATAGATATCGCACATTGAGGGAGTCCATGTGTGCTTATTATTCTGATGGCTTGTCTTATAAATAGGTCAATGAGTTTAAAATTAAAAAAATGATTTGAAACGTTATTTTGTGAACTCGAAAATAGGTGAGGAGATAGATACCAAGAAGCCACATATATCTATTAGATGGTGTAGGCACCCAAAGATAGTTGTACACTTTTGGGAGCATTGGTGGATGGTATTTGACCATGACACTCTAATCATGAGGTGTCAATGTATTTTTTGAAAAAAATATGAGCTAAATTTGAATTGGGTAAAAATCCCAATTACTTTGACATCAGATCATTCTAGGGGGTTGGTCGAGGCATGCCACAAGACAAGCCAAGGGCCAAATTGAGTGATAGAGTTAGAAATCATGTGCATGATGATCCCCTTGTTCCTCTTCCTGCACTAGTTGTTTCTACACCCATTCATCATCGAGCAGTTGAATCTGCTCTTGGTTCATTGAGTGCCCTTTTGGGCAATTTGTTAGAGAAGTTACACTAGGTGAAGGCTACCCCCAGCATAGCACATGTTTGCCCGAGCTGCAGGGGTATATGTACGGGTCCCCAGAGTGATATTTCCCATGGAGGAGATGGTGATCTTATCGATGCTGATGTGGCTAATGGTAGATATGATGATGCTAGCAAGGGTTTAGATGATGATGTCATCTCTTCATATGTTAATCTCTTGTGCACAGACGACGATCTTCCTATAGAGGTACAAATTTATTTATATAATTTACAGTGCAATATTAAATTTAACATATATACACATATGAACCATAGCACGAGTCAATTTTTCTGAATAGAGGAGGGTTCATACCATGTCATCGAGGGACCCCCATCATCTTACCTTAATACCTCAAGATGTTGGTGCCCCGTTTATGGTATGCACTTTCATATAGATACATTGAAACTAAATTTAAAATAAACATTTAAAACTTGAATTTAATAATGCGTATGATTTTGTTTTTCAATTCTGTAGGGTGTTTTGTGTAACACTGAGGTTGGTAGTTCTTCACGCCCTGGCCCATCGATCATTGAGGCTCAGCCTCATATACCCCTAGTATTTTTTTAATCCATTAATTTTGAGTGTTTATATGATTACTAATTTATGTACAACTCTAATTGATGCCTATTTTTTGCAATTGTAGGCTTTTGGGTTGTCTGATGATGCATCACGTGTATATCCTCACCCATCAGTGACTTTGGCTGCACATCAGACACCATATGTATTATTTTCTTCCATAAACTTGTAGTCTTGATATACTTTATAATTTATGTATATACAAGTTTGATTCATGATTTATATATGTTGTTCAGGTTGACACCACTATCAGCCTTGGTATGGCTACGGGATTGAGCTAAATGCAACCATCAACATTATCATTTGAGGTCATGATTAGAAAAATAAATTCTAATTTGTCTATTGTGTACCTATATCTTATAGGGATTATCAAAATTGATGTAATGTTTTTTCATATAGAACTTGACTACAACCACCTTTTTTGCTCATGAGAGTGGACCTCCTCATACCACTGAGGAAATTACAGAAGCACGATCGTATGGTAATTTATTTTAAATGTTCATTATTTAATTACTTTATAAGTGAATTATGAAAGTCATTTGAATTAAACACACATAACTTCTTCTCATGTTATCTTTTAATAATGTACAAGAGGGTGCATGCACTGATATTGCAGACACACAGGATGGTGCATCTCGAGAGCACATCCAATAGGATGATGCATCTCATTCATCTTCGCATGGAGTGAAGAGGACTACAGATCATATGCACAAGAGATCTTAGATTATATATGTTAGAAAATGTTATGTTATTATATTATGGTCTTTTTATGATGACACTTGTTATGTTACTAGGACTTGTTATTATGTTATTTGGACTAGTTATTATGTCATTTCCTTGTTATTATTTTATCCGGACTTGTTATTATGTTATCAGGACTTGTTATGTTATTTGGACTAGGACTTGTTATTATGTTATTTCCTTGTTAGTATGATATCAGGACTTGTTATGTGATTATATATCATCAATTATTATGTGATTTGGTGCCCTCTAGTATGAATTTTTTGCACTTTACTTGTACAAGACATTTGTGTCTTGTATTGTCATTCTAGGCTCACATATGCATCCTAGGTAGAAAATAATCATACTAAAATTTTTAACACATGCGCATGATATGACATTATAAAACTATTAAAGACAAAGATTATATGACATGCACATATTCCATTCTAGAGGCTCGCACATGCACATGATATGACATTATTAAAGATCAAAGATAAAACTACTAATTATGAAAAGACATTGTAATCTTAACTAGAAGCATAGGTTGATGAAAAATATAATAGTTATGATTATAGAAATAAAATAAAATTCAATTAACTATGAGTGGAGAAAAAATTTAACCTAGAACAATGTGATAGGTAGTTTTAAATCTTGCATGTTCACATAAAGCTCATCAATTTTTTATAATAAAATAATAGAATAAACAATGCAATATAAACTCTAAACTTATTAAAAGAGATGTGAATGATAATTGAAAATGTGATAGATAAGAAATACTGAAGTATTTTCATAATTACTATTGACTTCTCCCTTTGGGTCAAATGATATGTTATGACTAGTGTGATAGTCTAGATCTAATATTAAAATACTATACATATGGAAAATAAAACCTAAGAAAGATGTTTGTGATATTTGAGATGAATACATGTGCATATAGTCTTGTCCACTTGATGTGGTTACATCATTTAAATATAATGATTTCAATGAAATTTAACATATGCTTAAATGTGTGTCAAAGACAAATGGGGTACTAAAAACATATTGCGAATTTATTATGTGTAGAAAAATCATGACACATTGTTGACATTAAGCCAAATCTGTTTTCTAATATACATATAAATTAAAGACAAACATGACATATATGTAAATGCTTATGATAATGTTGTATCTATTGACGTGGATGTAATAAAAAATAATTGGTTCATTCTTATTTTCAATCTAATTTGAATAATTACCAATGACTTTTGAACTTGTCTCTGAACACAAAATCTTAAATGCTAGATCTATATTGGTTTAGCATAAATAGTGATGGGAAACAATTAGCCTTTAAAATTGACATTTTTTGGAGCAATAAAATTAAAATATGAAAAGATAGGATGAAGTTGTTGAATAGTTAACTGAATGATGTAATTTAAAAATAATATACATCCTAAATAATTGAATGGGTCATTTTTAAAATTGAAATAATAATATTCAAAATGAGTACTATGGTGGACTTATAATATCGACTTGTTATCATTCATTATTATATACTTATTTGTTCATGTAATTGACAAGATGAATTGATTTTATGAGAACTACATTAGAGTAGGACATATACATACATATATATAAGAAAACATCAACTTATTTATATTGAATGAAGTTACATCAATTGACATGAAAAAATAACTATCAACATCAAAAACTATCATCATAAATTAGTGAACATAGGGCCAATGTACATAGTTTATTTATTTAACAAAAGTAGATGAATACAATGTTGTGTATGAAACCAAACTTATACCAATGCACGTATGTTCTTCTACGAGGTTCTGCAAAAAAAATGAATGTTCAAATGCCATTATAAATATATATTTAAAAGTAAAGTTCAATTTATGCTACAAAAAGTTAAATGTATTTTATTCAGTATAATGTACCCATGAAGTTGTATCTATGTCATCCATATCATCGAGTTTTACTTGACATCTCAATACCAAAATTTCATTTTACTTTTGTATATAACAACAATATATATGTTAAAGGGACAAAGACAAAAATTTGTCATCATTAAATTGAATTCTAGGACCTCATCTTGTATTACCATATAACAACAATAAAAGAATTACACTCACCTAGTATTACAACTTTGATTAGCTAAAAGTTGTAAAATGCACAAGTTCAGTGTCATCCATGTTACATAAAGTTGTACTTGACACCTGAACAACAAATTAATTAGCTACATGTATAAGAATAAAGAAGACATATATAAATTTACATATAAAAATTTCACACAATTAGCACAAAATTACATGCATAAATTTGATTTAACCTAATGTACCATCTGCATCCTCTCTCTTCTGTAATGCATCTATGATTACCTCATGCTCTTCCATTGAAAGTGTCCATAATACCTTATTAGCAGGTCTCCCTTTGTATCTTTCTAATTTTATGTTTGTTGCCACCACCAAATGAGAATGGTGTATAATCTTCTTTTCTGATTGGTAGTCTTCATAAGCTGGTAAGCCATTCCTTATTGTTAGGTAATTCTGTAGCCATGTGACAACTACCACAACAGATCCAACTAGATATTGAAAAAAATCACCATCTACTTGATGACATATAAACTTTTTCTTAGGTTCTACGCATCTATCTAGCCAATACTCAATTTGGTCATCATTATCCTCAGGTGCAACAACAGCATACACATGTCCTAAAAAACAAAATTAAGTACATGTAGAAATAAAACCTGTTAGGATTTATAATTCAAATACAATCATAAATTATATGACAATACATAAATAATATAATTTAAAGTTATAAACAAGAAATTTGATTGAATTACTAGGTTGGATGAGGTCTAAAACATGATCATAATCTTCTGATGCAAATGCATGATCTAGGTCTTCATTTCTTCTAACATCTTGATAATGTGTCTCACTAGGTGTTAAAGATTTTTGTTGCCGTTCTTCAACCCATTCCGTATTCTCACATTCTTCTCATTCACCTACAACACAAAATTGACAAAAACATGCAAGCTCCCTAGTCCATATAGTCCAAGTGTTAGAATTAGAACTCTTAAATGAATGCCATCTACCTGACCCATTGATTGTATCACAATCATATCTTGGAAGGATATTATCCTCTTCAACTAGCCAGAAGAAATATCTGATTGTAGAGTTCTGACTTGATCTTATGGATAAAGTTGCACTACACAAATTCACAATTGCACTTGCATTTTCAAATTTAGCTTTTTCCTTGAATTTGAGTTGCTTTTTGCAAAGGGTTGTCTTAACACATGCACCGACACCATCATGTTCTCCTTTCCTATGTCCAACCTCAAAAAAACTCCACATGTGTTTGATATTTTTTTTTTTATGTATCCTACTCAACCAATAAAATATTCTAGCATTCTTGAATTGCCCTGTGCAATTATCTGACCATATTAGATGTTGTGTCATCTGAATTTCTCTCTCCCTCAAATTCTCATTAAAGGTCTTGAAGCGATACTAGACAAATTTGATGAGTTTAATTTATTATCACTCATATAGAAATGGTACTCTCACAAAATTTTACGATCCTCTTCTGTACTATCAGGTGCATGCCTATAGATAACACGAACAAAAATTGCTACTTGGACTTAATTGTAATATTGTAATTGGACCTCATCTTGTGGTGCGAGCATGTAGTTCTCTGCAAAGTCAACAAGCGAAAGTATACTACCAACAAGAAATGTATTCTTACATATTCAAAACTGACCATCGAGCCACCTAGCATTTTGAGAGTGTTTAACATATTTAGGTATGATCTTACTCTTAAATTCATTCATTAATGCATGAACACTAACTTTTTCAGTAATTAGATCGCACCGTCTTCCAACCTTTCCATCCTTCTATGGATACTCAACAGTTTTAAATATTTTTACATCAACTAATTGTTGCCCAAAATCAATTGAAACATTTTCATGCAAGCATTCATCCAACAATGCAAGTTTTTCACATATATTACATACACCACAAACACATGCATTGAAAAGAAAATATTGCTCATTAGGTGGGTTACAAAATAAACTTGATATAAACTCCTTTATAGTTTCAGGTGGTATATTTATACCATATTCTTGCAACATTCCATTACTATGCATGGTAACATGTATATATCGAAATACATCATAATGGTAATGAAATTGAACATGAGTTTTGCAACAACATGTGACTCTTTCCTTGTTAATCCAAACATACCAAGGTTTACACTTTTCAAAAGACTTCTGACTAATGTTAGTAGTTAACACCTTATCATCCAAATTTTTTTTGTACAATTCAATTTGAGTCATGTCCAAAAGGTTTTTGGATGTGGATCATAAATTTTTGACCCAACTCTTAATTTAAGAACATATCTAGCATTAGGTGATACTCTTGTATTATCATGCCTGAATGTTTCAATCAAAGTTCTGACTTCACCAGTAAGTTTCATATCAGACCTTGGTAGTCTACCACTAAAAGTCCACAAATTGTTTGTCGGATCACTTTCAAAGTTAACTCTTCTCTTTACAGCTCTTGACAAAGTTTTACGATGAATGTTAAGATATTCACCTATGTTAGTCATCATTCTTTTATCAGAAGTTGTTTTTCTTAGTAAAGCTATTGTTATTGCTCATCGTTCTCAATTCCTATCTTTAGAATGACTTTTCTTTCTGATTGTATCAAAGATGTTAGCAACAGTCGATATAACTTGTTTTAAAGACTCATCCTTCTTCTTGGGTTTGACATAAAAGACTAACTTCTTCATCACTTTTCGCATTTTAATCATTTTAATTAGTTGAAACATTAATTGACATTGAAACCCAAATTTATTATTATAAAAAAATTGTCTAAACAATCTATTTGCATATGTCCTAATCTATCTCCATGAAACCAAGCCAGGAAGATTGTCTAGCACATCACTTTTAATTTGAAAATATTCATTATCATTCAAATGTGTTTCTTTCTCAATTGGTGTTTCCATGTCTACATCCACATTATTGATTTCAATTGCTAATTAATTTTAAATTTTAGTTTCAATTTGACTTTTACTTTCATTTGGGGTTTGGTTTTCAATTGGGGTTTGATTTAATGAGTAACATGCTTCTACTAAATCATCAATTTGTTCATGAGAATAAGCATGTGGCTGCAAAGACATGCCTGTATCCAATAATGGATTAGAAGATGCACCTAAATTTGGTTTTATTGTGTTTCCTTCTTCAACATATATGGTGTCCTCGATGTTCTCCTCTTATGAAACAATTGTTGAACTTGAAGCTCCAACATTGTTCATTTTTTTAATTCTTTCTCTTCTTTCTTATTGATGTTTTGCCTCCTTCTCTCTATTTGCTGCAATGTCTTCAATTGTCAGAACCTTCATTTGCCTCTTTTTATGTTGATTTGATCCGAAGGCTGCACAAAAATTTGAATTCGAATGGATCTCCTTGTCAAATCAATAACAAGACAAGAAAAGAGAATTATTTAACAAAATATTCTCTCTGCAGATCAAACCTATTGGATAATTATTGAATAATCATTGAAACATTGAAATTTGTCCTTTTGGGCCAGTTTTTTGCCCAACGGATCTTTTAAGAAATGGGCGCTCGTTATTGGAATGAAATGGGTGCCCATTTTCCAGTTGGCAAATGCACACTCCAATGAGAAATTGTAGGTGATTGAAGGTATTTTCATTGATGGAAACCTTACAATCATATCATACCAACAGGCACCGGCACTAGAAGACTCTACACTGGCATACAGTTCACCAGCACCGAAAAGATTGATTACCGACACCATGGCCGATAGGAATTTTGTTTAATTATATTTTGTATTTAATTGTAAAATATTTTTCTAAGCCGACATGGTGGATTGTAATAAGACTCATATAAGTATGAGATCTTGTAGAACATTTGAAAGAAGGATATATGGTGTGGATGTGGTTAGATTATTGTAGACCTAATGTGCGAATTGTAAGGCAAACTTTGGATAAGGGTTTATGATTACTACAAAGCTTAAACCGGTACTAGATCTAGCATAGTAGATGCCCTTTTGTAGCAGTACATGACATTGGATTTTTATAATCCACTTTTGTAAGTTAGTGAGACTTCTCTTTTTGTATGTAAGCAATGAGCTTTAGGTAGTTGGCCTTCCTGCATGTGCAGACCCCTATTGTAATAGTAATATTCTCTTATTGGCTAGTAAGCAAATATTGTGGGTCACAAATCCCACTAAGGTTTTTCCCACACTGGATTTCCTCATTAAGATATTGTGTTATGGTGTGTTTTTCATGTTGTGCTTTTTGTTCTTATTTACTACATTAATTTTGGTTTACCGGTACACAGTTTTGGAATGCTTTTCATATAATAAGTTTAGAAAATTCATTGACCGGTCAGATACTGATTCACCCCCCCCCCCCCCCCCTCTTAGTATCTTTGGGAATCCTAACAATTGGTATCAGAGTCTGGTCCTCTATTTTCAAAAGCCTAACAGCTTGAGGAAGACTCTGACACCGGTAGAGATGGAGAACTTGATGAAGCAACTTGAAACATCTCTTGTAGACTATGATGCAGAAAAAGTGAAGAATATCAAACGTGAAGATGATAGAAAGGCTACACAGGAAATCATTCAAGGACTTCAGAAAAATCTCACTATGCTAGGAACAAAAGAAGAGAACTTTCTGAGAAGATGCAGAGTGATGATGATGAGAAAGAAACTCTTAATGACCTTGTGAACAAGCTGAGACAAGAAAATGGTACAATGAAGAACGAGATGCAAGATATGGCTGTGAGATTTAGTAAAGACATTGAAGATAGAAAGAAGAATGAAGATGACTTGGTTAGAAGACTAAATGATGCTGGAAATGAAAACACAAGACTCGGTCATGAAAATGATATGTTCAAGACAGATTTGATGCATACACAAATTGACAGAACTAAACTCATGAGAGAAAGATTTCTTAGAAAATGAGTTAGCTACTACAAATCAACACAAGGAGAAATTCAAGAAAAGTTCAGAAGAACTTGATGACATGCTAAAGAATCAGAAACCTAATGGAGATACAAATGGCCTTGGCTTTGAAGTTGGTGAAAGCTCCAGTACTGCAAACAATCATGATCACAACAAATGGGTAAGATAACCTAATGCTTATAAATTTAATGGGAAATAATTCAACTATACCAAGTATGGTCATAGAGAAAATCAGTGTAGATCTAGAAATTATCAGAACACTAATACACCCACCAGTCGATGTTCTAAGTGCAATAAAGTTGGTCACAATTCAGAGAATTGCAGAATGAATGTAAGATGTTATATTTATGGAAGATTTGGACATCTATCTAATTAATATAGAATACATATCGACATAGGATATGGGAAAGCTATTCAGAAAAACAATGTGACTTGTTATGCTTGCAACAAAATTGGACATATTGCAAAATTCTATAGAAGTAAGGCATCACCGACAAATAACAAAGGACCCAGTTTGAAAGGTAAAGAAAAGGTTGAAGAGGTAAAGCAAGAATTTTCAAAACAATGGATTAAAAATTTTGACATGAATGTTAGTGAAGCTATTCCTTCAGCGGTAGAATAGAGCATCACTCCACCAGTAGGAGATTCTTCATCTAATGGAGAAATAATCCTTTGGGGGTATGGAAATAAATTGAAAACATTCTAATTAACCCTCGGTTGATGGTGAGAAGTTGGATTACTTCTTTACCGATGGATGAGTTAAGTTTTTGACTTAACCGACGGACATTAAATATGGAAGTTGAAAGAAATAACATTATAAAGCAAGTGTTTTGGCTCCTTTTTTATTCACCGAGCATTCAAATCTCCAGAGAGCACGAAAATCCTGAGCGAAGGCATCCTTAGCGAAAAGTGAAGCAATTCATCCTAAATGCTGATTGAGGTATTTATAACTATGGCTTCTTCTTATGTACCTGAATATATCACAAACCCTACTGTGATTGATGTTATCAAGCGTCCCAGACCCGTGTTCAAACTTATTCCTGAAATTGTAAAGAAAGATGATACCCTAGGAGCATTTTCAAAAATACCCAAGGGAGTAGTTTATGCAGAGGATCCTAGAATGTATATACATTGTCATATTGAGGAACTAGGAGCTGAAGAAATAATGAACATGTATAAGACTATAATTTGTGATGAAAATGGTAATGTTAAAGTGGAACACAAGATAGTGGAAACCTTAGGCTTTGTGGATATTCTTAGTATCCTCGATTTTCCTAGAGATGTGATAAGAATAGTCTTGAGCAGATTTCATGGAGAGTTCTTTTGGCTAGATTCCATCCATAAGATCACTAAAGAGGCAGTTAGGGCTATGACAAGCTTACCTTCCACCAGTAGAAGGCCTGACAGAACTAAGAAAGTTTCAAATTACACTGTGATGAACTTAACCGGTGCAACATTTGACAAAAGATCCCTAAGAGTCAATGATGTGAAGGATATCAATGTTAGATTTGCCAGTATGATTCTTGGTTATAAGGCTACATATGCAAACAAACTAAACTCAGTTTCTAGTTTATGTATTAAAAGTGCATATGACATGGTAAATGACAATGCAAGAATTGATGTATGTGAATGGCTTAAAGATGAACTGATAGACAACTTAAAGAAAATCAAAGGTGATAAGAAGAGAACTTTCAGATTTGGTAACTTGCTTGTATGATTAATGTTATATATTACCAAGGAAGTACCTGGTATTGGTAGAAAAGACTTTGGTTTTGATATCCCAGTCAGAAAGCAACTGTTAGACATACTAAACAACATGGGAGATGACAGAGAGAAAAACATAAATGAATATATTCAAACTTTGAAAGCAAGAATGAAGACAAGAATAAGGCTATCTCAAGAAATTGTTGATAAGTATCAAAAAGAGATATGCTCTGTAATCAAGAAAGATGAAATTTGGATGGAGGCAGTTATCCCTAGAACTGTTTGGGTTATAGAGATGGGATATGAGGCTGATGACAACATAATTGAAACTTATGCAAAAACCCTCTTAGAATCCCCTAAGGAATCAAAAGAAAAAGTATTTGGCAATGCTAAAACAATTGAGAGTGGCATTCAGTCTCAGAAAAGAGTTAAGAAGACTGAGCAGATAGTTAGGAGAGGTTCAAGATAGGCAAAAGTAATAAAGGAAGATATTTTGAATAAGACTGGTATTAAGGAGAGTGAATTGGAAGGACTACAACTAGAGACACATCTCTCACCAGTTGCTACTTCTTCTAACAGTGAGATATCGGCTATATTCAAAAGGGTAGAAAGAAAAAGAAAACCCTCACCAACACCCTCACCTACACCCAAAAAGACAAGACAAAAACAATAGGCATTGAGGCCCCCAGCTAAAAAGATGACACCAAAGAAGAGGAAACAAGTTATTCCTACTTTTGACAAACTTTTGGAAGAGATCACTGAAGATGGCAAACTGACAAATTATATCAGCAAGTTCTATAACACATTATCCAATGATGAAAGGGAGAGCATAGAAAATAGTGTAATCTTGCACTTAGACATTTAATAGAAATTTTTGATGGAGATTGTAGATGACATACCCAATGATCTATATAGAAGACTAGAAGCTAGAAGGGTAGCCATTGTGGATTTAGACAAGAAAATCAAAAAAGAAAAGCTACTTGCAGTTCACCCAGTGAACTCCACTTAGGAAATTGATGAGCTGATCAGTGAAGCTAACCAGACAGCATTCCCAATTGGACACCGACATGTAGCATTAATGGAAGGAAGAGTAAATGAGATATCAGAGGAAACATCAGATAAGTGGGACATGTTTTTTATAGAGAAAGAAAAATAGGAAGAACTTAAGAGACCAAAGACTATCAAATTCTACCAGAAGGATAAGGGGAAAGGTAAGGTAGGTGGACCTCCGAGCCTAAAGATAACTCATAACTTGCCCCCACCTCTTTCTGATACTCCATCGGTAGAAACTGTTGACACACCACTAGCAACTGAGAGTATGGAAACACCAATGAGGATACGAATCTTGATTCTAAGGTGTTATACACAATGAACATTGACACTCATGAAGTCAATATTGTGCTAGATAAGGAATCAACTGAGAAAATAGATGTGGCAACAAAGCCACCGGTAGGAAATGTTGGAGTTGAAAACATTGGAATTGGGGAACAACAAACTGAAGGATCAAATGAACCCCCAGACATTGGAAAGTCAAAGACCACATATGTGCATGCTGTTGCATCTACTAAGGCACCGATAACTACTGAAATTGAAAAACCAACAAAGTCACCAGCAATAGACAACACAGAGGTAAATAAAGAAAAACTGGCAGTGGACACTACAGTGAAATCATCTGAAGCACAAATAGAGAAACCATCAGAGCAACAGGCTCTTGCTGAGGAAAATGCAAAGAAATAGGTAGAGCAACAGGCTCCTTCTCAGGTACCTACTCAGACTATACCACCGGCTACATTTGAAAAGACCAAGCCTTTGGTAGTATAAATGCAAACACAAACTGACCCTCCGAAGAAAGAGGAAAGCAAAGCTATCACTACAATCGGCAAACTACAGATTGTGAGAAGAATTGGACAGCCATCCAGCACATCAATGACTGAACTCAGGCCTACAAATGTAACAGAGGTACTCTTGGATTCAATAAAGAAAATAACAAAGTGTAATTCACAAGCTTATAAGACTATAGATGACACTTTACCAATTTTGAAGATGATAGCTCCAAAGTATAACATAGATAATAAAGATTCTTTAAGCCAATTAGACACATTGTCTAAGTATATAACCGACAACCTAATAACACTGGACCAGATAAATGAAGATACATTCAAAGAGAAAATGAATAAGGAGAAAGAAAAATTATTTGAGGAAACAGTGAAGAAGTATAAGGAACAAATGGAAACCTTATTACCGGCATTAGGAAAAACAATTTTGGATTTCAAGAAACTATATAGAGATACCTGCAAAACTGATATTTTGATAGAGGACATAGATTCAGAGATCAGCAAAGCACAAAAAGAAATCAACAATATTGTTGACAACTTAATAGGAACATCAGATTCATTATTGGAAGTTGAAAAGAATATTGCAGTTCTTGAGGAGAAAATTGAAAAGTTAAAAAAAAGATAAAGAAAAGATAAAGTTTAAGGCAAAGGATTTAAAATCCAAACTAGGCCCTAAACTAGATTACCTCATTTCTTTGAGAAAAGAAATCTCTGAGGCTCTGGTTCTAGGACTTAAGACACCGGAAGAGAAAATGCATCTACTCACTGGTACAATTCAGAGAATAGAAGTAGCATTAAAGGACATTGAAAGGTTCAACAACAGTCAAAATTTTGCATTGGCGGACATCTATTAGATTGTAACCCACCGGTTACAAGGATCTAGGCAGGAACCACACTCCATTGATAGTGAATGACAACCTTTATCATTGATGCCAAAGGGGGAGTAGTGCAAATGAGAAAAATGATTAGCATTGACATCATCAGCTCAGGGGGAGCACACATTTTGATAAGACATTTTGGCAGATTCTTTTGGACAATATTTTTTGGACACTTTTTGGATTTTTCTCATGAGTGTTGCCATAAATGCCAAAGGGGGAGATTGTTGACAAATGCACACTCCAATGAGAAATTGTAGGTGATTGAAGGTGTTGTCATTGATGGAAACCTTACAATCATATGATACCGATAGGCACCGGTACCATAAACTCTACAGTGGCATACAATTCACCGACACTGAAAAGATTGATTATCGGCACCATGGCCGACAAGAATTTTGTTTAATTATATTTTGTATTTAATCATAAAATATTTTTGTAAGGCGACATGGCGGATTGCAATAAGACTCATATAAGTATGAGATCTTGTAGAACATTTGAAAGAAGGATATATGGTGTGGATGTGGTTAGATTATTGCAGACCTAATGTGCGAATTATAAGGTAGACTTTGGATAAGGGTTTATGATTACTACAGAGCTTAAACTGGTACTGGATCTGGCATAGCAGATGCCCTTTTGTGGACTTATCTTGTTGTTACATTCCACATTCAGTGGGTGATCCACCTCATGTGGAATATTATATTGTTTCTCCTACCTACCCACACCTATTTCCTACCTACTCTTGTTTCTTATTGAGCCACATGTCATGTTTGTGTGCTCACATATCCATATAGCCTTGCCTATATAAGTAGGCTCATATTCATTGTATGTAATGATTGATGATCCAGTTGATCAGTATTTTCATCTTGATAGAATACAGTTTATTCCTATCAATATTTTGTCTCTCTATTATATTTTTAATTGAGCCCTTGATCTTGGCAAAATCTCACTATTTTATCTAGTTCAATTTGTGATTACTCGATTGAAATTATTCAATTGAACTTGTTTTTGATAAGGTTAAACGGATTTTACAAGGAATCAAAACCTAAAGTTTTACAACAGCCGACCAACAACCAATCGGACAAGAAACAACAGCAAAACAGGGGATCAACCCTAAATAGAAACAAAGACCAAAAAACACATATAGACAAGATAAAGAAAAAAAGCTCTCAGTTGAGCGATAACACCAGACCCTTGTTTTTTTGGATGGATATCTTGTTGATTTCCTCAAGTTCCTCCATGATGCATCTGGAGGTACCCTTGTTGTTTCTTCTGCTCTTCGTTCTCGAACTGGGTCTAGTGGTTTTGTTGTCTCCGGCAGCCACATAATCTCCTCTGAGATATTTCTCTAGGTCACTATGGAAGGATCTATAATCAACAACCATCTCGTTAACCTTTTCAAGCCCCTCAATGATGTTTTTCATGGCTTCTTTACTAATGTCGACTAAATTCTTGAGATTTTTCTTAATCTCAACCATGGATTGTTCCACCTTATCAATCCTCTGTTCATGGTTACATTTCATGACCTCGACATTCTAAGAGAGTTTTTGAGTCATGATCATGAGTTTTTCTAGCATGTTGGGTTTAGGGGAAGCAGTGAAAATGACAATTATTTCCTTAACCCCCATCTTGAGGGTGTCGATTTTGCACTCAACCCATTCCCAGCAACGCTTCTAGCTTCTGGTGGCTTCCATGATAAGATTCATCAGACTACCATCTTTCCCCTGATTATCTTTCTAGACATTGATAGGGATGTCCAGGTTAATCCCTTGGTCCGTAATCTTCGGACTGTGATCCTTCATCGACAACTTTTTCTTTTTGGTGAGGGGTTTGGCCTTGGAGATCAGCTCGTTGTTGGTTTTTTATTTACTAGCTGCCCATCTAGGGGGATCTTGCTGCCGAGCATCTTAGGAGTGACCATCTTTTCCTTTTCATCTGCAGGTTCATATTCAAGGTCATCAACAAGAACCTCACTATCATCCAGGTCCATCTCCGAGTCAGAGACATCTTGGACCTCCGTCTGCAGACCAATCTCGGCAAGCAAGTGCATAATTTCAAGGGATTTGGCATGTTCCATGATGAGGATGATAAGTCCCTCATGAAGAACAGGGTTGCTAGGGTTTTCTAGGTGCTTTTCCAGGCTATTCTCAAGGGAGGAGGCAAGATAGTAGGGAAAAGAGATAATTTTACTATGGCCGAAATGATTTAAAATAGTGAAATGGTAGGAGAAGAGGCTAGCATACCTGCCATCAAGGGTGATATACCTCATTATAAACTCAGCCATATCCGCCCATGGGGCCATGAGGTCTTTTCTATTGTAGCCATCGTCGGCCATCTTGGTGACTCTAGAGCACTCCTTGTCTTTGTCAAAGAAGCTCAACAAGTCCTCCTCCCCCGTTTTTCTATCTCTATAAAACCTTCTTCCAGTCATAGTCTGACCAGTGACTATTACCACTAGAGTTTCATTAATCTGATAATCAGCACTATAAGCCCAAAGACCCCCTTTTTTCCATCCATTAACAAAGGCCTCTGTAATCAGAGGAGAGGGGCCATAAAGCCTGTTCAGATAGGGGATGAGACCGCCATCGACGACTTCCTACCAGACATCTTTATTCTTTTTCCACTTATCGCAAGTAGAGGGCTCTTGTCTCTTCTTATCCCCTCCCATTATGCTTCCGGATGCCAGATAATAGGAGGTCACTATCGCCAACTAGTCATAGAAAATGAGCCACACCCAAAGGATATCAAAACAGTAGCAGAAAAGCCAAACAATGGGATGGGAAAACGGAGGTTTCTAGAATTTTGATTAGGGAAAACCAAAAAGAGTCGTTTCCCTATCAACTCAGTCATGTCATGATGAGGGATCATTGATTAACGTAGTAATCGTTACGTGCTAGATCGCACAAAATTTGGAGGAAAGCATCCTTGCTACTCCACTAGTTGGTTTCCACGTATCCCACTGCCAGATTGGCCAGTAGATCCGCCGCCTTATTGCCTTCCCGATATATGTGTGAGATTTTGAAATTTGTCAAATCGTTAATTATATTTCGGCAATCCCTGATCAGGCTGGAAATCATCCAGCTAGGATCTGTGCGACCACTCAAGCAGTTGGCAGTGTTTAGCGAGTCAGACTCCAACCACACTTTAGTAAACCCCTCTCTTTTAGCCATGTGTAGCCCGATGTGGGTAGCACTAGCTTTTGTGTAATGGTTAGTCTGGGTGCCCAAGGGGAATGCCACCGCGGAAACTAGTAGACCAGAGTGATTCCTAGCCACTCCCCCACACCCAGCCGGCCCAGGATTTCCTTTAGCCATGTCGTCCACATTGATTTTGATCTAGCCCAAAGGGGGAGGATGCCAAACAACAATTTGTCTGCACTTCTTTGTTTTATGGACAGGGTTGGCAATGTTCCAATCAATTTGCCACTGATTGATAGTATCCCAATCCTCCTAGAGGGTAGGAATGGGGAAGTCAGTCTTTTTGTTGGGGCATGCATGGAGAAAGTTCTCTTTGATAGCATTGTGTATTCTAACAGCCAGAACAAAAGGAGGAGAATCCAAGTCCCTGAAGACTCAATTATTTCTTTCTTTCCAGATGCCCCAGGCAATATGAGGAAGAGAAAGATTCCAAAGAACACCTAAGGCCTGATTATCAGAAGGGCATTTCCATTCAAACCACATTCGCTGAGTAGAAGCAGGGAAGACCCAAGCAATGTTCCAAATGTTAAGGAAGTGATTCCAAATATCTTTGGAATAGGCACAATGCAGTAGAAGATGGCCAGCATTTTCCTCCGCCTCTTTACAGAGAAAACATCTATTAGAGAGAGGAATACCTCTTCTGCAAAGATTATCAATGGTAGAGATCTTGCCTTTCATAAACAACCAAAAGAAGATGTTAATTTTAGGAATTAAGAGATTGTTTCAGATACACGTCCAATAGGGGGGAGAAGGATCTAGAGATGAACTTATAGGCATTGACAACTTTGAACTTCTCAGAAGAGGAGTTATAGAACACTTCATCCTCCCCTTGAGAGTGGGGGATGTGGATGCAATTCAACCAAGGTTACATCTAGGTCTCGGATCATTGTCAACAGAAGAGAGGTCCAGCCATTCTCCATTTATAATCTAATCAGCCACCCAAGTGCCAATTTTTCTGAGACATAATTCTTTGTAGGGGGGAGCCCAAATAGAGTCTGATAGGGGGCCCTCACCGATCCATCAGTCATCCCAAAACCTGATACTGATACCATTGTCGAGCATCCATCTACAACCATGGAAGATAACTTTGGAAGAGCCAAAGAAATTGCTCCAGAAATCAGAAACCGCATTGGGGAGCTCATAAGTTTCCAGAGTGTTTTGGATATCAGGGATGTGATCCTTAAGTTTGAATATATCAGTCAATTCATTAGTCTCCTTAAGACATCTTCGTAGCTTCTTGGACATCAGGGCTTTATTGACATTTCTCAAATTCCACATATCCAGGCCTCCCATGAGTTTGGGCAAGTGGACTTGATTCTAGGCCACAATGTGTAATCTATTTTTGGATTCAGTTCCAATCCATAAAAAAAAAATTGAATTCTTTCCAATTTATCCACAATTTTGGCTGGGATTTTGAAAAGACTCATAGCATAAACCGGAAGGCTCTGAAGAGAGGCTTTGAGCAGTTGGAGCTTGCTCGCTTGGCTTAGCAAGGCGCCTTTCCATCCAGCCAATTTGTTCTGGAATTTGTCTATAAGATTCGCCCAAAAGGAGTTAGGAGTCGATCCCTGGCAGAGGGGAAGGCCCAGATAGGAATTAGGCAAATTTCTAATTTTGCATCCAATAATCGAGGCAATTTTAGCTTTCCTATGCTCGGGGGTGTTAAAGAAGAAGATGGAGCTTTTAGCCAGGCTAATTTTTTTTCCCGAACCATGTTCATAAATATTCAGAGTCGTTTTTAAAGTCTTGGCTTCTTTGATCGAACCTTCCCCCATCAATAGAGTGTTGTCTAGAAATTGTTGATGAGAGCAAGTGGGGGCCTGAGAGGAGGGCTGAAGTCCCATGATATTTCCCTTTCTGACTTCACTCTGAATTATTCTACTAAGAGCCTTGCTCATCAGAATGAAAGGAAAAGGGGATAGAGGATCCCCTTGACGAATGCCCCTAGACCCAGAGAAAAAACCGGAGGCACATCCATTAATCAACACAGAGAATTTAGGGGTGGAAACACATTGCTCCATAATCTGGATGAAGTTATCTCCGAATCCAAAGTCCCTGAGGATTTTGAGAAGGAAGCACCAATTAACTCTATCAAAAGCTTTCAGCAGGTCAAATTTCAAGAGAAAACCTAGTTTTTTGTTAATAGAAAGGGAGATGATGTTCTCGTGAACCACAATAGCAGAATCTAGGATCTGCCTCCCAGGCACAAACCCATTTTGATGTTTAGAGATTAAAGAGGTAATGAAAAGCTTAAGCCTGAGCACAAGAATCTTTGTGAAAAATTTATAAATAGAATTACAAAGGCTAATAGGTCTAAAATCCTGAAAAGAGTAGGCATTGAGTTTCTTTGGGATGAGAACCAGGAAGGTGGCATTCAACTCCTTCAGGAGGGAGCAGGATCCAAAATATTCTTGAGCAGCGGTGACCACATCAAAGCAGATAATATGCCAAAAGTTTTGAAAGAAAAAAAGAGGGAAGCCATTAGGTCCGGGGACCTTGTTACCTTCAAAAGAGAAAATAGCATTGTGAACTTCTTCAAGGGAGGGGATTCTGGTAAGCTCCAATTTCATGTCCCTAGAGATGATGGAGGGAATTTCCTGCAAGATTTCGAACTGAGTTGAAGGATCTAGGGGATTGTCCATAGAGAGGAGATTGGAGAAAAAATTGATGGATTCTTGACAGATCTCATCATGCTTGTCAACCCATCTCTATCCAATCTAAATTTTGTTTATTCTGCTAGTAGCCTTGTGTTTGAGAGTTGTCATATGAAAGAACTTAGTGTTTTTGTCAGTGCTTTTAAGCCATAAGGCTCTAGATCTCTGCTTCCAATATTCTTCTTCTTTGGAGATAATGTCATGCAATTTGGTCAAAATATCAATTTCTTTATTCAAGACATCAATATCAAACCCGTAATCTTGGATATGCTCTTGAACCTCCGCAAGTTCCAGTTTGAGCTTCTCTTTAGCTTTGAAGATGTTGCCAAAAGTGGATTTATTCTAGCGTTGGATATTAGACTTAACATTGGAGAGCTTCTTGACTATTCGAAACATATCCATTCCCTAGATATTAATACTCCACCACTCCAAAACATTATCTTGGATATCAGGGGCCATGAGCCACATTTTCTCAAATCTGAAGGGGTACACCTTTCTGCCAGACAACAGAGAGACTGAGAGGCAGATGGGGAAGTGATGAGATCCAACACGAGCTAAGGGGTTGAGTCTGCAAGATGCCAGCCGGAGCCAATCTAGAGAAATAAGGCCCCTGTCAAGCTTGACCTGAATGAGATCCTCCCCACTGCGTCTATTGGACCAGGTGAATTTAGCCCCAATGAGATCAAGATATAAAAGGCTCAAAGAGTTGATCATGTCAGCCATGTCTTGTCTACTATCAATAGAAATTGGCAAACCACCAGATTTTTCCAAATTAGAAAGAGGAGTATTGAAATCACCCAGAAGGATCCATTTCTCATTAGGGAAGAGAGATCGAGCAAGGCAAATGGAAGACCATAGAGATTTCCTAGCTGATCTCCCATTAGGAGCATAGATGTTGGAAATGATCCAAGAGGATCCATCTTTAAGATTAAAGAATCTAGTAGCAATGTGATTGGAAGAAGAGAGGACCACCTTACCACAAAATAATCTAGGATTCCAAAGGGTGGCCATACCACTACAAGCACCATCAGCATCCTCGCAGTGAACACCACAATCTCCAAAAATCGCCAGTTTGAGTTTTTCCACTTTACTACCAGGCATTTTTTTATTTCTTGGACAAGACAAATATCAGGCTTGTGATCTCTGACCAAATTAGAAAGCAGGTTGTTCTTGTGGGGGTGATTTAATCCCCTTATGTTCTGAGAGATGACCTTCATTTAGCATGAGGGGGGGATCGCATCCCCATTTCTAGTAAAGTTCTCTGGGCTCCATCAGCAATGGCAACCCGACTTTGTCTTTCTTTGTTCACTGCATTAGAAGGTCTCCCCAACCCCCTTGAATCCGATCCACATTTTGCTCTTTGTCTGTTTCTGGTTAGGGCCCCCCAAGAAATGGGTTGATTTGGCTAATAGGGGAGTTCCTTCTTTTGTTCTTGGGCTTGACCTCAATAAAAGGAGCGAGGTCCTCAGAAGGAGGATCTTGCAAGGGGTCAGTCTGGGCATTCAACTCAAATGAGTTATCCATGTCAACAATCAACTGAATGGGAATATCCTAGGCAGAACCAGGAGAGGCTCGGGAAACCCCATCAGAGGAAGAGGGAGCCCCAACAACCTCCCTAAGGTCCGAGTTGGCCAGGTCAAGTTCAGCAGGAAAGACTGACTCAGGACAAGAGACAACCAAAACTGAGTCTGAAACAGTTGAGGGACGCACAACAGCCAGGGCATCCACCTTTTCTAGGGGCAGCTCATTGCTTTTCCTCCATTCCTTCTTAGGCTTAGACGGCCACTGTCTAGCATAGTAACCAACTTTATTGTAGTAGAAACACGCAAAGGGAATGGACTCATACTCTACTTTTTGCACCCATCTGTCGAGCTTAGAGAAGAGATCAACCTCAAAAGGTAGATTAGAGGACTGTTTGACGTTAACACAAAGTCTGGCATAGACTAGTCATCTTTTTGCAGCAGTCATTAGGTCGACAGAGATCAGATCCTCGAAGCAAGCAACTATACCTACAAAAAATTTCTTCTCCCCAGAATTCCATGGGTAAACCTAGTAATCTAACCTAGATAGGGGCTTCATTGCATTCCCAGTCTTTGGGATTAAATCCTGGTTCCCATTTTTTGAGGGCCAACAAAGCTTTTCCTAGCATCCAGGGACCTCCCGTCAGGACAAATCGAAAATCTTCTACACAAGAGAAAGAAAAGGAGAAGAAGCCACCAGCCATAGCCACAACATCGGTTTGACCTTTACCTTTCCATTTCCTCGCCACCCAGGAGCGGACAACCTCAATATTAGGACGAGGGCCTATAAATTTCCCAACCAAGACCAGATGCATATGAGCCATATTTTGATCAACAATACTGTCCGAAATGGAGATGGAGCAAGCACCAGAGTCCCGATCAACCTTATGCGGTACCGGCGAAATGACCTTGCTTTTAAATTTTGAGGAAAAAAGAAAGGCCCATTTCTTGTTGCATTCCACAAAGGGAATCTTATTATTGGGGCCCTCAACCTCCCCCATTTTGTCGGAAGTGACAGGAAAACCATTGGGGCCAACTCCAGTTCCGTTCTGACTCCCGCTCCTACTCCTAACATTGCATTTTTATTCAATTGAACTTGTTGATTAAAATTATTATTTCATTATAAGAATATAAAAGACATAAGATTATAAAAGTATATTAGCTAATGTCAAAAAAGAAGCGCCCTAGTACAATTGGATGGGAGTATCCGTATCCTTTAGTATCACGCACTATTGAACAAACCGTCTTGATTGTAAGCTCCTCAACGGCCGCTGTATGTGAATCAAGCCATGGCCCAGGTGACGGATAAATCGTCTCCTTGACGGCCTTGAGGTATGCCCAACGCATCCCACACCGCAGCAGATGCATCCACAATATTATTCCTGCAAGGCGGCTGATAACCGTGGTCGAAATCGCATCCGTTCCTGGAGTCGCACTCGTCCACCACTTTCGCAACTACACTCTTCCCATTAGCTGAGATTCGAATCATCTTCAAGCACCGCCTGCTGCTCTCGAACCACCCGGTAGAAAGCGCCACCACCTTCTCTGTCTTGGAGGCACTGCAACACTCCGCTCCAGTGTCGGTGTTGCAACCGTCTCCTATTTCATTGAACAGCCTTAATTTATTACAGATTATGGTACAAGATGAAATTCAAGATTTCAATGAAGCTACTCCTTATGCCATTATACGTAACACATTATGAAGTCTTATTGAAGACAAAGTTATATATAAATTAAGTTGTACAGAAAGTAATATGTAAGTTTAGTTTTAGAATTTTTCTAGTAGAGAAAAGGATGAAAAGTAATTAAAGGGCTATAACACACGTGAGAAATAGATCTAACAAAAGGTAGAATTAAATAGTTCAACCAAGTTTGAAAACATCTCAATTATTCAAAATTTTGATCTTTAATGGAAATTTAAAAATTTTCTAAATCTAAAGAAGAGAATTTTAGATTTGTCATCTCGTGGTCTAAAGAAAATGTTCAATTTCAACTTACACCATGAAAACTACTACACTTCAAGCTTCCATTCACTAAAACAATTTTTTTTTTTCTATATTAGCTTCTTGAGTTTTCTTGTATGCAACAAACCAAAATCAATCAAACATATTATTTTGAATCGCAAATGTAATTAATCTTTAATTCCCTATTGATTTTGATTTTCTTATTGTCTTTGACCATAAGTCTACTTTTGTTTTCCCTTTCTATCGATAACAACATTGTGGTCAATAACTAGAGACAATATCATTAATCATTTATCAAAACATATATGCTTATAGTTTTTAATAGCCTTTGATCTAACCATACAATTAGTTTTCAAATACTCTAGTCTAATTTATTTTTAAGATACTAAACCTTCATAATATTTTAAGTTGATAATAAGTAAAAATTCTTAATATATATGAATTTAAGATTAAAATATTAATTTAATATTCATTGTTAAAAAAAATTAATTCAAAATAATTTAATACGAACTATTCCATCTTAATATAAAATCATTCTTGATTTATTTCTCATCTTATAATCGATAAAATAAAATTTTAAATCATATTTTACAATTGCATTTTAAACTAGCAATTGCACCTTGGTGTGCAATGGGTAAGCCGAAGAGGTATGGAAGGTCAATTTAGAAAAAAATTGGTCTACTTTTTGCATATATTTTGTGTAGAAGTGATAGCTTTAAATAAACTATACATCCACCTATCCAGATCCAAACATAAGTTAAATAAAATGTTTGAATTTAAAAGATAATCAGACTCCGTTACTAAAAAGCTCATGTTATGTTTGTAATATAGAGAGATGGAAATAGAGTTGGAGGTCCAGAGATATAGAGATATATAGAGAGAAGATGGAGTTGGAGAAGGAGAGAAATATGGAGAGGAAATGGAGAGATAAAGAGAGGGGACAGGGATAGATAGAGATGGAATATAAATATATAAAGAAGGAGAGGGAGAGAATGATAAAAGGAGATATAGAAAGATAAAGATAAAGACAAGAATGCACTTCAAACAAGAAAAGCTAAGTGATTTGGGTCATTACTAGAATAAATATAATACTCAAATACCAAACATGCAAATCTAAAAGTCTAGATCATCAAAAGAAAATGAAACAACTTGGGTACAAGAATGTAGAGTGTTGGGAAGTCATAGTTGCAAAATTTTGAATTTGAGATGAGCATCATAGTGATTGGGGAAAAAAATTGACAAAATGTATCCCAAGTCAAAGACATCACAAGTCATCATGATACTAAGTTTTACCTAGTATCACTGCAGAATGATACTTAATTTTATTTAAGTATTACTTCAAAGAATGATACTGAATTTTAGTTGAGCATTACTCACTGAGGAATAAAATGAAAAAATAGTCCCCTAAGAAAAGAATTTTTGTTATATATTATTGAAGAATCATTGTATATAGATGAGGTATTGAAATTCTTCATTGTATTTTTTGTACTCCAAACACATGCATGCCAATTCAATCAAGATTATAGCTTACTCAATTCAATACATAACAAATGACATCAAAATTAAACATGTTTGGTAGTTGTGAAGGCCTCAAATGATGTGATTGCCAAAGATGTGTGGAATGTCAAATACCTAGGGAACCTTGGCCTATTTTTGTATACATAATTTGTGTAATACATGATATCAATTCATATTCCATTTAGCAAATGGTGTTGTTTGTGAAACAAAAGTCTATATGGAGAAGTAATAAAGAGATATAAAGAGTTATAGAGAGGAAGAGATTGAGAAATATAGAGAAAGAGGGATAGAGTGTTTGAGAGATAAATATATAAGGAGATATAGAGAGAGTGGTGGAGGTAGAGAAAAGTAAAGAGATTGACAAATAGAGATAAGTAGAGATGGTAAGACAGGGAGGGGAGGGAGAAAGAGAATTGGAGGGAGAAAGAGAGAGAAAGAGATATATGAGAAAAGAGAGAGAGGGGGGGAGGAGTGTCTATGTGAGTGATATAAAGATAGAGATAGAGAGGGAGAAATAATGAATGTGCAAATGAGAGAGTGAGATATATATATATATATATATATGGATAGGGAGACAAATAGAGAGGATAGAGGTGAAGAAAAGAGATAGAAAGATAGAGCAACAAGGAGAGAGAGAGAGAGAGAGAGAGAGAGAGAGAGAGAGAGAGAGAGAGAGAGAGAGAGAGAGAGAGAGAGAGTTTTGTATATCTATCTATTTCTTTACTTAATTTGTGCAAACATATGTCTCAATTGATAAGTTACAACTTGAGATTGTTTTATAATTTGCAAACACAAACATGACACATACAAATGTAGTAATTAATTATTGATATTCTAAAAATTTGAAGTAGAAATATCCATCTTCAAATGTGCATTACACCTTAAAATTGATTAAAATATATATAAAAAAGATGGTAGTTGAGGTTGTAGAATTGAGATAGTCACATATAAGGCTATGTAATAGATTTTTTTGATGAGATGGCTTTTAGTTTTCATTAAACAAAAAAATTGATACATTTGTAAAAATATAAGATGGAGGCATCATAAGCCAGATATAGACTTTTCTTTTTGGGCAGAACTATTTGCTACATATCTAAGTGTTGAAATGGAGTTGGGTGTGAGTTAAATATTATGACACAAGCTATGGTGCAACATATCATGGGTTTGAGTTGTCATCAAAATAGGATGAAGACAAGATAGACAATCACAAATGATTCTGCATTGATGAAAGAAAGTTAAAATTGAGTAAATTGACATAAATTGGAGGTACTCATATTATTTATATGACATAGAAATAATGACCTTAAATTGCATTTTATGATGATTAAAGTTGAATGACATTGTTTATGTTTTGAAAAGTAGATTTTAGATTGTAATTAAAGTTGTTGAATACTTTCTCTTTCCCACCTAAATATCTGTATCTGCATATTATACCATATATGAATACGATATTCCCAAATAGAAGATGAATAACATATTCAAATGTATCTATATACAATCCCATGGTTGGGCCATATCCAATATATAAGACACAACACCACACCATCTAATGTCGTATCCAGTTTATGGTTAAAAAGAACATTCAAAGATTGCAGAAGATAGAAATCACAACTCACCCAAGCTGTAAAGCATAATCAAATCTCACCCAATGGAAGCATGCATAGATTGTAAAAGCCAGACATATTATTGTTAATTAAATAGTTTATTGCTTCACATAGGTTATAATGCTGAAATCATCATTTATAAATCATTTTATAACTAATACTAAATTTGGCTTTTATGTGTTAAATTTTGTAATGAACAAAATTAACTAAGAACCCAATATCAATGAGTTTGTGACAAAAACTATAAATAACAATGATGTCAGTCTATTAAAAATTTAATTGATGATGACTAAGCTACTTAGCCACAATACAATAAGTAAGATACAAATATATTGGCCATTCCGATGAGTGAGTTAGGATCACAGAGGTCCAAAAGGTCATGAGTTAACTTTCATTGTTCAATCAATAGTTGAGTTAACTCAGTCAAATCAAAAAGAGGGGGCACTGCCATCAATCAAGAAAAATCCCCCTCCAGTTATAGTTTGATGGATGTCCATACTCTATTATAGCACCAATTTTGGTCAAGGAATGGAGGGTGCTGGAAAACGTTGTGGAATTTGGCTTTACACCTTCCAATCATATTTTATTGAATGTGTCTAAAGCCTTTTCAACGAATCCATTATGCGCATTTCGTGCGATCATGATATTCCGTGAGACCACATTTCTTTTAGGCATTTTGTCAAACAGTTCGCGTAACCTATCAATTATTCCACATTTGTCCTACATTTCTACCAGAGCATTTCCAACTATAATATCTGGCAAAATATTTCCTTCCATTTTTCTTTGATGAATGCCAATACCCTGTTCCGAAGCTTCCATTTTGAGGTAGAGACTATGCTGCTAAAAGTTATGGAATTTGGCTTTACCCTGCCAATTGCATTTTCTCGAAAGTCTCTAACGCCTTCCCAACAAATCCATTTTGTGCATAATCTATTGTCCATGAAAACACATTTCTTTTGAGGCATTCTGTCAAACAAGTTACGCGCCTTATTTATGCTAAACCACATTTTCCATACATGTAACACATTTGTTGCAACTACGACATCTAACCGAATTTTCAAATACTTCACGGGCACCGACTAAACTCTTGCACGTCGCAGCCAAGGAAACGACTCAGCTTAAAATTCTAGCTATGTTGATGCAATGAAAGCTTAAAAGACAACAGACTTCAGGTTGATCAACCGATCCACTTGAAAATGCTTGGGAAAATGCTTAAATAAAAATGTGTAAAGCAAAACCATTTTTCTTTTTTAACTTTCTTTAAAATCTTATTACGTGATTGTGTTCGGACATTGAGAACAAGTCCTTGGGAAGGCGAAGCCCAGGTTCGGTTTTGTTCTAAGATTTACTGAATTACTGCAAAGTCACGTGAATAAAGTGGCAAGTCTATTTGCAGACAATGGCATTAATGACATAAAGACAGTCCAAGAGACACGTAAACTAAATAATGGCCAATAAAAACCGATGAAAATATGAATGCATCAGATTGTGTTGATCGTCTTGCTTCTCTTATGCAGAATTGTCCATCCTTAGATAAAAAAATCAGCTCATCCATTTTAGATAAGGAGTCGCAAATTCACAACATAACAAAACATATTTATCATAAAACGTTTTACCTCTGGAAATTATTAAAATTGATTACGTAATCTATACGCGTATTGTAATCTCATCTTTAAATAGTGCACCGTAATGTTTGTTGCTAACCATCACTAAATGGCCGTATATTTCATTTCTCAACTTTGACCTGCCTTGCAACATAGCATCAACGTTTTTTTTTTTAAGTCATGTGCAAGCTGGCAACAAGAAAATACAAGCTCCATTCTGAACGTGGAACATCAAAGGGAAAACGATTTGAAACAAGATCAACAAGAGATCAACAAGAGCTGCAAGCAGCGTAGTTCCTGCCAAGCATTGGTAGGCAGGGTATCTGGTTGTTTGATGTTGCAGAGCAGCAGTCAGATGACTACAGATTGCAGTTAATTATAATTGAAAATAGCATGCTTATCAAAAAAAGCATACAAAACACTGTAATACAAAGTGAAAGAATATTAGTAAATGTATCTGCTTCCATTCTTTTCTGATCAGATTGTCATATGTTACAAAGTGAAAGAATATTAGTAAATGTATCTGCTTCCATTCTTTTCTGATCAGATTGTCAACTGATTTAACATATGTTGGCGATACAAAGTGGAAGGAGTTATATAATGACACATATTTGCCAAATGTTGATTGTCTATTAACTATGTTGTACATTTTGAAGACAAAAATAGCCAAACCAGTACATTGATAATAAACTGTGTAATTTCACTTGTTTTTTTTGAATTAGTAGTATTTGTGACTGTTTGGAACTTTTTTGTGGGCTTCCTAACTGCTCAGAGGAAAACTAGTAGCTTGATAATAAACTGTGTAATTTCACTTGTTTTTTTTTAAATTAGTAGTATTTGTGGCTGTTTGGAGCTTTTTTGTGGGCTTCCTAGCTGCTCAGAGCTAAACCAGTACATTGATAATAAACTGTGTAATTTCATTTGGTTTTTTTGAATCAGTAGTATTTGTGGCTCTTTGGAGCTTTTTTGTGGGTTTCCTGGTTGCTCAGAGATTTTGTATTCAAAAACCCTAACAACATGAATATTAGCTAAAATATAAATCTATGAGGCAAAGTTTATTTGTAATTATAGATCAGATACCTAAAGACAGGCAATATTTCTTCTCTACAAAATCATAAAACATTTTCAAATAACTTCAAACTCAGATTTCAATATAATTATAAATAGCTTATCTGCAGCGATCTGGAGCTGCAACCTATATCTGGAGCTACTTAGAACGCCCTGTTCTTCTACACGTTTGGAGCTCCTTGCGGCTGCACAAAAATTATTCCTCTATTTTGCCTAGCTCAACGAACTTGTTGTTGCATATACAAAACTCATCTAACTGTTGGAAGAACATTCCTTCCTTTTGTCTCATCTTGTCCTTCACACAAAAATTCCCTCTTGATTTCAATAACTTGGGAGTTCTATATTGTTAGTCTTTCCTCGGTCAACTAGGTAAACTGCTCATGTCTTTAATATATACATGGATATTATAGTGCCTTGATTGAGTAATCTAGAGATGCATTCCATTTTAGATTTCATTAAACTATTTAGATCTACTTCACTAATATTTGAATGACATATCCATAGAATAATAACATCATTTAGATTTGTTACGCCCTTGCGAATTAGTTTTCTAGCTGAATAAGGGCACAATTACAACCAACTTAACTAACTAAGGGGAGAGGTGCAACTTAGTTAGTTATGTAAGGACATAATTATGACTGATTTGATCATATTATGAGCGAAAACACTATATTTTCAAGGTAAAATCACTTTTATTTCACATTCATTTATTCAAGGATCTCATAAAATCATCAGTATCCTGACAATCAAATCAAGAAACTAGATGGTGGCACTACAAGAGAATTCTAGTTGCTACAATTTGAAAGCTTCTATTATCTTACAATTACAAGTATTATAGCACATGAATGGATGCTTATAGTGTAAGCTTCTCATTATGAGAGAATAAGGGCATACTATTTTTCTCCATAAGTTACAGAGAATGAGGTCAACAAATAAATGGCATACATTTGAGAAAACACAAATATAGACTTTAACCATAAAAGAATTCCATGTGATAAACACGCTCATAATTTAAAAAATATGCTCCTAATTATGTAAGTACATCAAGGTAATCTCCAGTAATATTCGAAAATTTAAAAAAGCCACAGAAAATTAAATTTCTTCTATCTAGAAAAAGCTGTCATATGTGTTGGACAATCAAATTTATTTGTTCAATTAAATTATACATACATTTCTAAAACATTCATCCTGCAGAGTATGGTGGGTGTAGTAACAAAGCAACCATGGCCTAAAATCTGTTTGCTTGAAGTTGACTTGAGTTTTTTGAATGCAATCCAAATTATCAGGAGTTGAAAACTAATAAAGTCTATTATGTCAATTACCTAAAACTCCCAGGTAATACGAAAGAGGTGCATCTGTAGGCCTTCAGTTCAAGGAAATAGCTTTAAAAATGTTGTCTACAACTGTTGCCAATACAATTTAAAATTCAACAAATGCTATGTGATATTTTTTTCATAACTGAAAGTAACTTTTGATCATGACTGAAACCATCCTCAAAAACTTCAATCCAAGTATAATCTGAGAATGCAACATTTTACATAGCACATCACATGGTTAAAAAAAATACATTTGTAGTCTAATACAAGTGACATGAATATATCTGAAACACTTGATTCAAACATCCAGCGTGAAATGAAAGCATAAAGTAGAAATGTTCTCGCATCGGATTACCCAACACACAGCTTCAACATAGTTCTATAATCAAGGAGTAATTGTTGGAAGCCTTACAAAATTTGAGTCTTCTTGCCGTAGGGTCATTACATTCTTTGAAATTCTATTTGTTCAATTTTTTTGTGCAATGTTTTTTCTTCTTGATTTTCATATCAATTATGGCTTATAATATTAGAAAGAAATTAACATTTATGTTCGTGCATGGTCACTTTCTTCAGTATGACCCTTCTTGTGCATCTAATTGTATGCTTCCTTTATAAAATTAACTATCAAGGAGTTTTATAAAATTTGAATACCAGACGGTTCTTGATTATTTCTTCTTGTTTCATTAATATTATGGTCAAACTAATTGGATCACATAAATGTCTCAACTTTGCCAATAAATTAAATCTAAGAACAGAGTTTCAAATTTCAGCCCTTTTTCGTTTTCTAAGAAAATTTGGCTATCATCTTAAATTACTGGCAGCCAAAGCTGTTCTGGTTTGGTAAAATTAGGCAGACAATTAACACTTTTAACACAATCTTGTTCAACATTTTTAGTTGCAGATGGCTGAGATTTCCAATGGCTTCTTTTCGGCTCACAAGCAAGGGGATATATGTAGTTTATTGATGGTAATGAGATCAGATCTCAAGTCATCAATGATAGTTTCAAATCTCACAATCAAGCACACAATATGTGTTTTCGAGTATTATCAAGTTCAATGTTCTCCAATATGTTTCCATAAAGAAAAAAATATCAAAGAGAGCTTACAAAGAAAAAATAAATGAAAAAAAAGCTTATCCTTGTCAAGCTTCATGGTCCTAGAATTTATTGTGCAGAAGAACAGAGATGGATAAGTTATGGCAAGTCTCTCGTTTCTTCCATGTAAAGGCTATTACAAAGTAATTTCTAACATCAACTTCTTGAAAGTTTACATCAAAAAGTAATGAAATAATATTTTTCTTTCACCATTATGGAATGACTTCTGTTCCTTGAATGAAGCACAAAATACAAAATTTTGGATTTGACTCTTTATTTAAATTTACAAGATTTTTATGGGATCAACTGCTATAGATGATACCAGAGGATAAGAAAGTGATTTTTAGTGTGAAGATTAATGTTACCATTTTGTTAGTGATGTTATTTTTCATTTCTAGTTGGAAACTTATCAAGGATTGAGATCATACGTGTCAAGGACCAATATGCTTTTACTTTCTCAAGTTCAAGTTCTTGAAGAATCACAGAATCTTTGAAACTTATCAAGGATTGAGAACATACGTGTCAAGGACCAATATGCTTTTACTTCCTCAAGTTCAAGTTCTTGAAGAATCCCACAATCTCTATAATACAAGCTTCAGTACACTTTGAGATTATCTTAGTAAAGTATCCCGTTGCTTTGCTATGCATCCTTCATGCATTACTCCATATAATGCAGTCTATTTGGCAGCATTAACAAACTCCAAAAATGAATTTTGTCATAGAAATATACGACCTGCTTATTGTAATTAATAAGCAAACAATGAAAACAAAAGACCTTTCATTAATTAGCAATAAATAACTTGAACAAGAAATATATGACATGGCTACCGCAATCAATATAACAGCCAAACCATGCCAAACTATCCATGAAAAATTGAGAGCTTTGTCGTTACATCATTACTGGTCAACATTGCTTCATAGCCATGATCAAAAATTTTACTAATATTTGCAAAACAGCTACAGGCATTAAGTCCAAAAAAAAAGATATTGTACAATTAATAAACTGTTCATTTGTGGTTTAGAAGTTTTTAAACATCCCATCAAAATAAAGCCAAGCATTGAGACAAAGTTTTTAATCTGTGTGCTTTTCTCTCAAAGGTAGTTTACACAGTAGACATCATGGTAGAATGTACTAAACCAAACCAAGTGTTCAGGTGATAAAACATGATATAGTGTGCTTGTTCACATAAGTAAAAGAGGAACCGTAAACGTGTTAATGAATTCATTTACTCTACAGCTGGAAAGGCTAGCCGGATACACTAAAACCTGTGCCTTGGGACGACCCTCGATTTGTTGCAGCTTAACCTGGATCACCTTAGAATTATCACTTCCAAAATGAGCTATACTACCATGACAAAATATTTAGGGGTTTATGGAATTTGTAAATACCTTTGATAGGCTGTGAGAATACTTTATCGATTACACCGGTAGCTTGGGGGAAATCAAGATTAATTTATAGGTGCACTTAATCATCCTCCCTTTGCTACTAAATTGACCCCTATGTACAGTGTTCCTTCTAAGCCGACCCCAACAAAATAAATTGCCACAAAAGGAAGCTGGCCAAAAGGATTGTTACAAATAAATTATATAATTTCATTACGCAACTCGGCCAGTCAAAGAATATCATTACAAACAATAGTCAGCTCAAAAGGAAAGAAAAGAACAATCATCAAATTGTCACGTCATTCATGAGTGTCCATACCCTATCCAAGTCTCCCATTTTGGCATAGACAGGGAGGATACTGGCAAAGGTGGCTCGAGTCTTGCTTTACGCCTACCAATTGCATTGGCTTGAAAGTTTCTAGAGACTTTCAACTAATCTATTTTGTGCATATTTTGCAACCATTGCAGTCCATGAGACCAAATCTTTATGAGGCATTATGTCTAATAATTCACACGCCTTGCCAATGCATTTGCATTTTGCAAACAGAATGTATGAAATTAAAGAAGACCTATCGATAAATTTGGTCTCTTAGATTTGTAACTTGATTCCATTGTTTCCAAGCTAGCTCTGGCCTCTCAAGTCCAACATCGGCCTATCTAGGCTGCAATGCCTACTAGTCAACCCCTTGTGCCCAGACAAATCATTAAAATCCAACCTTTATCGATGTCATAAGAAATCTATTATCATCATCACGCCACAAACCTAAAAACGAGTGTTATATATCAATTAACTAATTTCAGATTAAAAAAAAGCAATATTTGTGGCTTAGTTATAAATTTGGTATTGGAGATGTGTTTGGCATCACGGGTGACCACACCACATACTTCTTGATTAACATCTTAAACAAGTTTTGACAATGCTCAACAGCCTAAATGTGTTTTCCAAAGAAATTTTTGTTTTCAACATTTAAGAGTACAAATTCAAGACTACAAACTGTGAATCAGATAATGCGGGAAGGAAAATCCAAGCTAGGCCTCAATCAACAAAATTTTAATTATGCTAGATTCCAAATGTTAGAGCTTGAAGATGAAGTACAAACTTAAATGTTTGAAAAGCACTCATCAAAGAGGAAATGTCAAGGTGAATTGAAACACATTTGAGGGAGCAAAATAATTCGATATTGAACAAAAAAAATAGTATTTGCATTATTTCTTTTGAATTGTTAACCTTAGCCCTCCTAGTTTGAAATAGTATATAACAGACGACAGTAATCAAATTTTTAATCTTTTGGGGGAAGGGCACACCCTCTTCCAAAGCTCCCACTTTGGCATCTAAAATTGGCTCTATACCTATCACCTAATTGCACATCTGCGTCTGATATATACAGTTTTCAAAGATGAGGTAAATAATGGTAATACCACGCCTGGCAATATTTTTTGGGGATCTCCCGTGCCCTGTTCCAAAGCACCTGTTTTGGAATTGTCAGAGAGGATTATTGCAAAAAGTTACTGCAGTTAGCAAAACAGAAGATCATACAATCTCTGGCGTTTACCAACAAGCGTAGCAAAGATGCAATCCACATCTAAGCGATGGATTTTGTCAAACAGACACAGATAAAGAACGACATTGACATTTGTAAAGCCAGACAAAAAATGACAACCTTTTTTAAAAATTTCAACAATGCAATCGATGCCTGCAAAGACAAAAAACAATACACACATACATTTTTCTCAACGGGGCTCAGTAAAAGATGAGGGTTATAGATAAAAAGAACAAAACTTTGCTGGAACAGAGCAGATTTCGCTGCAAGATCTCTGAAGGGGAAAAGAAGGCCACGTCGTGCTCCAGAATCGCTGAATGTTTAAAAAACTGTAACATGTCTTTATAAAATTTGTTTTACACTATTCCTTTGGCCTGCATGCCCAAAACGAAAACCCTACTAGCCATCTGTCTGCAGGCTTTGTTCCTCGCGCCCATACTCGATTTTCCCTATATCTGACCTCTGCAACAGTCGACGATTCTTCTTTGACAAAGCCCTACAAACCCCTGCAAACGGCCAGTGTATCCAATACACCAATGCCAAAAAAACTTGAGGATAATAATTCACATAAATAATTCGCATCTTTACAGGGAAGGAACCAATGAAACAGGAAAATATTTGCATCAAAACTAAATATGATTGGTGGTTTGATTAATAACGAGTTAACTATTATAGCCTCCGCTATAGTTTCCTGCAGGAAGGAACTAAAAACCGAAGTGAGTACACGTTGGGTGTAGGGACATTTAAGACAACGGGAGAGGTTTTATTCACAGCTGAGGAGTAGACTATCACCTTACGAAGTGATAGTCATATTATTTGTGTTTGTGAGAGAGAGAACATTTATTTGGAAGGATTTAGGGATTTGCAGCTAAAACAAGTGCTACAGAGCAACGAAGTTCATGTCATAGTGGAAGAATGGTTATAATTTTGAAGTTCATGTCATAGTGGAAGGATGGTTATACTTTTGTCTGTATTGTGTAACTGAAGATTTTTCATACTTTCAATTCAGGCATTCTAATTAATGTGGCCAGTAAAACCTTAAGCTTCACCAGCTTCAACATGGAAGGAGAGCACTTCTCTTGCTTTACTTAGATGGATTTTTCTTTTAGATACCTTGGTCATAACAAAGAGACACTAATAGCTCATGTCGTGCTTAAATATACATCCAAAAAGAGAAGTGGTAGTAGAAGAGTAGAAAAAAAAAACTATATCTAATTAAATGAAAGATGAGATGACATCACATTAATGAAAGATGTAATAAAAATTATTTAATGAATCCTAAAGATATACAATGTGAGACGCCACAAACAAAGATGATATATCTAATAGAAAAGAGTTCGAATTAAGTGAATTTGAAAAAATAAAATGATCTTATTGTAAAGAATCATTGCAAGCTCTAAAAGAAGCATGAACTCTAAAGTTTCAATATATAATAATGCCATAGAAATATCAAGGCATTTCATCTAACTATATTGCTCATCCTAAATTTACTTATCTCCACACAAGATGGAATTGAATGAAAACATATATATTTATAAATGGTAGGTTAGAAGAATGTAGCAAACTGGTGTAGTTTGCAATACATTGTTGTCTCATTTGATAAGATTCACAAACAAGCTAGATATAAACAAGGTCCTCTAGTATGAATTCATTTATTGATTTTTTTTTTCCATAATAACAACATATTATTTTTTATTGATTTGAAAAAAATAATTACAACCAAAACAAATAAGTATAGAGTGGAAGAGATGTAAACCCCACCCAAAAGAATAATTTTTAGGTGCTTTTAAATTCAAGTTATCAACTAGAATATGTAATATTGACAAAATAAAATTAAAGATACCTCAAGCAAATATATAAAATTATATATGGTTGAGAAAATATCCTCAATACCTATTTGACACCATAAGAATCATAAAATTTCAAAGGTTTTGGGAGAAAGATATGAGCTCATAAAAAAAAATAGGTGATTGGACTTCAGCCAACAATAAAATTAACTAACTAAAAAACTTGCACCAATAAATAAATTTCACAACATATTTTAACACATTCATTTTTTAAAATATAATTCCATATGCCCTAGTTATTATCCATGCAATAAAGTAAAATAAATAAATAAAGTAGGGTCTAAATGAGCTAGGTATTATCCTCCTATGTAAATACCTACTCGATGCTAAGGGATGATCATAGATAGATTTTTAGTAGAAATGGTACTTTAAGAAGTGGTAGAAACATTTTTTTGGCATTTTTACTTTAGTGCAACCCACAAATAATAAGCCCCATAGGACTATTTGTGGTTAGTTTCTTTATTGGTGATAAAATTGAGGGATTCAATATCTTAACACCTATAACACTAACCCCTAGTTATTAATTTCACTAGAGCCAAAATAAACTCTGAAAAGTTTCTCCTCCTAGGTGATATCAATCTATAATACAAGAAAAAATATTTGTGTAAGTGTTTCAAAATGATTTTGTAATGATTTATTGTGCAAGTGAATTTAAGATTAATACAAAATTAATAATTATAGGGCACAAAGATAACATACACTATCATACAATTATAAAAGTTTACTTGTATAGTTGTATGGCTTTTTGCAAATAGAAATTTTATGATCTAGAAGAAATCACTTAAATTTTCTAGTCTCTAATTTAACATTTGGATAAGTGATCCTAGGGTTTGAACAATGTTTGACACATTATAGATTCTATTTTGACCAAGATGCATTTTTTTGATATATTTGATAGAATTCTCAAGAAATAAAGGGAATTATAGATTCGCATCACTAATACAATGTTAGATATATTGATTTAACTCCACAACTTCAAATTCTAAAATCAAAACTCTCTTTCACCTAAGAGAGAAGTAATTGATTTACTATGAACTTTAATATTTCATTAAATGCAAAAGATTGATGAATATGATGAACAATATGATATCCTCATTATAGATAAAATGATATGCTATATGTTTGAATAGCTGAATGTGCCTCTCAATCATTTTTTTGTAGCCTATAGGCATCTAGAATGAGACCCCATATCTAGATAGTTGGGAACATATATGTGATCACTTGATTGAAGAAGTCAAGCCACTCTCATGTAACACTATAATCATAGAGAAAGGGATGAATATTAGTAATAAATCATGAAAGATCATAAACATTTACATAAATTAAAACATGTCTATATCATCTCTATATAAGAAATGAAACTCATACCTAGGTCACCAAGCTACCAGTCTAGATAATGCAGTGTGGCTTTACTACCTAAAGCCCCTGACATCTCTCTAAATTCAGCCACTAGAGGAGCCTAGGTATGAGCACCCTATTGCAACATGCCTATGATGGCTAGGACTGCTACTAGGAAGGATACCCTCATTAAGCTATGGTGCTCATAATACACATATGATCGAAGGTCGATACCTATAGGAGAATCTAGGTCATTAATTTATGGTATTCATAATAGACATACCACCTTGGGTCGTGATATAAATGGGCCAACATACTCTGACCCCAGGCTTATATAGTCTAATGCTCTTCCATGTCCCTAATGTGTCTCATGAGGACCATGTGCAAATGGGAACCTCATCCATCTATGGAAACATGGAATGCCACTGTAGCTATTATGATCCTATGCACTAAGGACACTACAACTCACCCTACTCAAGCCACCTAAGGTAAATATGCCATGTAGGTTCTCTAGGGACAAGTTATGCTATTTTTGTAGAGTTGTGCATCTCAATCATCATGGGCCATTTATTCCTTCTCATAGATAAGTATCATAGGAATGTTATCAATTGTATATGTTGATGACATAATATTATTTTGTTTTTGATAAGGATAAACGGGTTTTACAAGGACTCGAAACCTAAAGTTTTATATCAGCCGACCAACAGCCAATCCAGAAAGAAACAACAGCAAAACAAGGGAGCAACCCCGAACAGAAACAAAAAGAAATGCAAACAAACAAGACAAAGCAAAAAAGCTCCCAGTTAAGCGAGAGCACCAGATCCTTGTTCTTTTGAATGGAAACCCTATTGATTTCCTCAATCTCCTCCATGATGAATCTGGAGGTACCCTTGTTGCTTCTTCTTCTCCTGGTTCTGGAACTGGGTCCAGTGATTTTGTTGTCTCCAGAAGCCGCATCATCTCCTCCCAGATCTTTCATCGGGTCACTGTGGAAGGATCTATAATCAGAAACCATCTCATTGATCTTTTCAAGCCCCTCAATGCTATTGTTCATGGCTTCTTTACTAATGTCGAGCAAATTCATGAGATTTTTCTTAATCTTAGCCATGGATTGTTCCACCTTATCAATCCTTTGTTCATGGTTACATTTCATTACCTCCACATTCTGAGAGAGTTTTTGAATCATGATCATGAGTTTTTCTGGCTTGCTGGGTTCAGTGGAGGCAGTGAAAATGTCAATTATTTCCTTAACCCCCATCTTGAGGGTGTCGATTTTGCGCTCGACCCACTTCCAGCAGTGCTCCTGGCTTCTGGTGGCTTCCATGACAAGATTTATCAGACTACCATCTTTCCCCTGATTATCTTTCTGGACATTGATAGGGATGTCCAATTTAATCCCTTGGCTCCTAATCTTCGGGCTGTGATCCTTTGTCGCCAGCTTTTTCTTTTTGGTGAGGGGTTCAAGTTTCTAGATCAGCTTGCTGTTGGTTTTGTATTTACTAGCTGCCCATCTGGAGGGGTTCTTGCTGCCGACCGTCTCAGGAGTGACCATATTTTCCTTTTCATCTGCAGTTTCGTATTCAAGGTCATCAACAGGAACCCCACTATCGTCGAATTCCATCTCTGAATCAGAGACGTCTTGGACCTCCGTCTGCAGACCAATCTCAGCAAGCGGGGGCACAATTTTAAGGGATTTGGCGTATTCCATGATAAGAACGATAAGTGCCTCATATAGAATAAGGTTGCTAGGGTTTCCAGGTTCTTTTTTAGGCAATTCTCAAGAGAGGAAGCAAGATAATAGGGAATAGAGATAATTTTACCATGGCAAAAATGATTTAAAATAGTGAAGTGGTAGGAGAAGATACTAGCATGTACCTGCCATCAAGGGTGATATATCTCATTTTAAACTCAGCCATGTCAGCCCATGGGGCGATGAGGTCTTTTCTATTATAGCCGCCATCGGCCATCTTGGTGACTCTGGAGCGCTCCTTGTCTTTGTCAAAGAAACTCGACAAGTCCTCCTCCCCATTTTTTCTATCCATGTAAAACCTTCTTCCATTCGTAGCCAGACCCATGACGGTCGCCACCAAAGATTCATCAATCTGATATTCGGCATCATAAGCCCTAATACTCCCTTTTTCCATCTGTTAACAAAGGCCTCTGTAATCAAAGGAGAGGGGCCATGAAGCTGGTCCAGGTAGGGAACGAGACCACCATCGACAAGTTCCTGTTAGACATCCTTATTCTTTTTCCACTTCTCGCAAGTAGAGGGCTCTTGTTTGTTCTTATCCCCTCCCATTATGCTCTTGGTCGCTAGATAATAGGAGATCACTATCGCCAACCAGTAGCATAAAATGGGCCACACCGAAAGGATATCAAAACAGTAGCAGAAAAGCCACACAATGAGATAGGAAAACCAGTCGCTGAGGAGGTTTCTAAATTTTGTTTTAGGGAAAACCAGAAAGAGTCATTTCCCTATCAACTCAGTCATGTCATGATGAGGTATCATTGATTAACGCAGTAATTGTTACGTTCTTGATCGCACAAATTTTCAAGGAAAGCGTCCCTGCTACTCCACCAGTTGGTTGCCACATATCCCACCGCCAGATTGGCTAGTAGATCCGCCTCCTCATTACCTTCCCGGTATATGTGCGATATTTTGAAATATGTCAAATCATTAATTATATTTCAGTAGTCCTTGATCAGGCTGGCGATCGTCCAGCTAGGATCCATGCGACCACTCAAGCAGTTGACAGTGTTTAGCGAATCGGACTCCAGCCACACTTTAGTAAACCCCTCTCTTTTAGCCATGTGTAGCCATGTGTAGCCCAATGATATTCTTTTGTTAGTTTTGTATACCTTTGAGATATGGATAGCTAGATGTGTTAGTACTTATTGTGGGTGCTATTTCAGCTATGGATATTATACCTTGGTAGCTACCAATGTATATTTATACATTTGGATTGAGATATTAGTTGACATGGAAATTATCCTTCTTAATGACATATGGTGTGGCTTCTCTTTGGATGGATTCTTATCTTTTTGTGCTGGCATGATGGAGGATGAGAGCATTTATGGTTGGCATGATGGTCCCCTTATTTCTTATTATAGGTTTCTTGTTGGAGCACATGGAACACTTTGTCATAGGTATTCTTGGAAGGGTAGATATTTCAATAGTAAAAGAGAAAAACCATACGTATTTTCAAAATTGAAACTTCTATTAATAAATTTATGGATTAAGACTAGTAATACAATTTTTCAAAAATAAAAAAAATTCATAAATTATTATTATTTTTTGTTTCCATCTCCATAAAGCATATAACTTGGATTGCATAGAGAAAGAATGGGAACCATGAAAATAATGGGAAGAATATAACTTGGATTGCATAGTTTACTAGAAATAATTATTATACACCTTTTGAAAATAACATGACCCTACAACAAAAGAATCACCTTTTAACTCTAGAACCAATCATTTATGATTATGATTAGTACATATACTATAATTGAGATACTTACTATCATGGGGATCAATTTTTATCATTGGGTTCATAAGGTTTTGGGGGATGAGATATATGAGTGATTTCAAATCAAGAGTTTCTATAAGGTGTCGTATTCATCATAACTCATCTAGGTGTCATGTGTGAAATCTTTGATGGATGGGAAGACAATAAAAGCTACTATTGTCAATTCTAGGTATGGGAAGTGCCCTACCTTGATAGGGTAAAAGTAATAGAAAGATATAAAAATCAAACCTTAAAATAAGTGTAAACGATGCAATATAATAACAATGAGATATTATAATTATACAATGTATTGCATAAAACATGTCAAAATGTGAACTTGAGGGGTATAAATGAAATTAAGCTATTTATTAGCGCCTTAAAAAAATGCTATGCTATTGGTTTATTAAGTGAATCCCTTAATGCAATAAGTTTTTCAGTAAAGGTACCACTTTACCTCCTTTTATGTATTTTATTAGTTCTAAAGTGGTCGATTGGGGTAACTTGAAAACATCATTATTCCTGAGAAACCATCATGAAAATCATTAATGTTTGCATGTATTATACTTTTTTTATTAATCTTTTTAGAGAATCAAAATGACATTGTTTGCCTTTTTGTTTTGATTTCAATGTAACGAGGTTTAGTTTGATGTGTAGAAAGATTATTATTGACGGAGTGCCCATATGGAGGAGAATATAACAAGAATTTTTATGTTCTTTAATGAATGTCTATGTATTTTCATGATTTATTGGAAAACAAAATTAAAGCATACATTAAAATGTATGCTCATGAATGTAATGGTCGCTCATAAATTTACCTACATGAGATTTTTTAATTGTGATTTTACTTACATGTGTGTCGACTTGAATTTCATCCTCAGAATGCTACCTGTAACAAGTTAGTTTCACAAAATACCAATGGAAATGCTACAAGAAATCCAAATTCAACCAATGAAACTACATGAAATACATATGAAATAAAAATACTGATATTACCTTCATGGTTTATGTCTCATTGTGTCCTAACTCCATTGTTCCTGGTTGCAGATGGTGTGCTCTTAGACAAGCACTGATAGCTTCCAAGATGGCATATGAATAATGGACTGATAACTGATAGTTTACAAATGTTATATATGCAATGCTACGTGATTATGCTAAAATGCTAATTGCTATTTGCTTCAAGATTAAAACTCACAGATGCATAAGTTTTACAAATGATTTGGCTTACAAATTCACTTGAAGTCTAACTCTCTCTCAACTAAAACTCTTAATTGTATAGACCTTGAGAGGACAAGATGGTGTGGCTCAGATCAATGGTCATGATCATATCTACAGATTTGGATGGTTGTGAGAAAAGGTGAAGGTTGAGAGAAAGGGGGAAGGAGAAGACAAGTGTCACTCATCTCACCTTGACTGGGTTGTTGATTGAGGGAATCTAGGGATGGTTGGAGAAGATTTAGGCATGAGAGAACAAGTGGACTCAAGTCCTTCCTAAGATGTAGGGGGTGTTGGAGAGAATATAGAAGGAGGTTATGAAATATGTGTACGTACACAATATTTCATTAATTTTGGAGGTTGAAGATAAATGATGAATTAATATTTAAGAAATATTATTTTTTTTAGCCACATGATGGATGAGTTGGCAAAGGGAAGATTAAGTGGAGATGGAGGGTGAGTTGGATAAGAGGGATTAAATAATTTAAGAAATTACTTAATATTTGAAACTATAGGATAGAAGAATAACCATTAAATATTAGATATTTAATTAACTGATTACAAGAATAATTAATATTAGATATTTAATTAATTAGAGGAATAGGATAGATTAATTAATTAATAAAATATTTCAATTAAATTAATTAATAGAAAGACATGAAATGAATTAAATAATTTAATCTTTTCAAATTAACTATTTAATAGAAGAATAATTATTAAATAAATATAAAATATTTATTTAATTGCTCATAGCCATTTTTATGTGTATACATTTTGCCCCTCTTTGAAATGATGTTGAGACAACATTGTTTCAAAGATTAAATCAAGTCTCGATAGTGTGCCTGATGGAGATAAAAATCCTGATTTTGTGTCCCAGATACTGATTTTTGGATATTGATTTGTTTGATGATGCCCCCTCAAGAGATCGTTTGTGCATTAAAGGCATGGATGATCTCTCGATACAAGAAGAATGTTATATGAAAGATAGATGAGTGAATAGATTGTAGATTGATCAGATGAATTAGATTGATAAGATTGATTGGATTGAGATCAAGTCTGGTTTCAGGAAGGACACATCCCGTATAAGACAAAAGATTATCAAAACGTCTGGTTTCGGGAAAGATACATCCTATATAAGACATGATAGATGATCAAAATGTCTAGTTTTGGGAAAGATACATCCTATATAAGACATGATAGATGATAGTTGAATTAATGATGAAGATATTAAATTGAAGAATGATTCCACTGGATGATGATGTTGGTGCAAGTGTTTGAGGTGATCTAGGTGTTAGACCCACAAGCTCAAGAGGCAGTCATGATTCTTGACTTGATTTGTATTGATGAGGCACTTGTATTTTTTATCCAATATCATTGTATACTTGGACTTTTATTGTTTTATGATAATCTATATGTAGACATGGACTCTATATGATGATGATCTTGTATTATGAATGTTATTCTATATGATGATGATCTTTATTATGCATTTTATATGGATACAGTGATGATATGGATGATGTTATGATGGTGATCTTTTTATTTCTTTTACTTATGATTATGATCTATATGAAAATGCAAATAAATGATTGATTTGTTTTTTATGCAATTGAAAATGATTACTAACGTAAGTGATGCAAATGCAATGATCTATATGATATTCTTTTGATTTTTATATGTAATGCTTATAATGATTATGAATCTAAGTGTAAAGATGCAACTAAATGATCTTTAATGAACGTTTAATGATAATGCAAATAATAATGATGATACACTACATGATTAATGAAATGCACTTAATTGAATGCAAACTAATGCAATGATTAAAATGCAACTAAATGAAATGGATGATTCATGATTAAAATTATTCTAAAAAATCAATGCACCTACAATGATCAAATGCAAATTGTTTTTGTTTGTCCAAGTATACTCAATCTTTATTCATTGACCATTGATCTATGAATGAAATGAGATGCTTATTATGCAACTGACATTGAATGATTATAATGCAAATGAATAATGAACTAATCTAAAATGATCTAACTAAAAATGATACTGCCATTCTTCATATGCTTGCCTTGTAACAGTGCTTGATTTCATCATAGAGCTTTAAAATGTTGTAAGAAAATACAAGCAACTTGACATAATGATCCAAGATGACCTAAGTATTTCTTACATGGATTTTGATATAGAAAGTTAATACAAGCAACTTGATATAATGAGTCAAGCTGACCTGAGTATTGCTTGCAAAACAGACAAGGATTATCTCCTTTCATGCATGACTTGGAAGGTCCTCCTTGATCTTTTGTCGATCATATCATGAGACAAGTACATACCTTAATAAGAGATAAACCACAGACAACAATCAAAGAAAATAATCACGCCTCATCATAGCTTATCTATTCATGGACATCCTTGAGTCGCATAGAGTACATGATTAGCAATAAAATCAAGATATAAACATTGAATCTTGTATGTCATTCACATGTTCTTATGGTCATTAACTGATATAATCATCTTGATGAATGATCTTTGATAATCCTTTATTACTTGTTGGTTGATTCTTCGGTTTCTGAGTTTCATGATTCAGTTGTTGATGAAATGCCTTGATTTTTGTTGCTTTGTTGCTCGTTATCTGTTTCAAAACCCTAGGTGTTTTTTGGTTTTTCTAAGTTTTCCGAATGTTTTGGATTTTCAAATATTCAAAATATCACCTTTGCAAAAGGAATTAGGATTTTTCCCCCAGCGGAAACAAATCTTTATTATGGATATATGAATTGATCAAGATCCAAACCATGGCGGGATACAAATGCAGATTGATTGATTCTGATAAAATCTAAGACAGTGACTACGACAAGTGTGTCAAAGATTGATAATTGTTGGTAAGCTGCATATTTTCTACTAATGGTTCAGAGCAATGGATGTGAAAGATGAAATGGATAAGCTAAGATAGATGGAAGCGATAGAATGGATATTATGGAATGGATAAGTGCGCAAAGCGATCTTATAGATGGAAGAACTCACTTCTTAGATAGCGCCTGTTTACCAGGTTTTCACCATCTAAATTTATTGCATTTTTTGATTTGTTTTCATTTTTTTGTCTTTCATGATTTTTGAATGATGAAACATGTCCTGCCATCAATTGATAAAGGTAAGACTACCCAGAACAAAATCCAGTAGTCATATTGATCTATGTCATTTTTTTGATTTATTTGATGATTGATAAGAATGTCTGGTTTTAAAGAGTGAGTACCCCGTGTAAGACCGGTCTATCTAGTTTCGAGCGTACCTATCCCTATATAAGACATGTTGATGTTGATAGATGGATTGATTAACTAGACATGTGATCAGTTTGATTGCGGACTTTGAGAGTTTTCCTATTGTTGATATTATTTGATGGATGGTCCATGTTGTCAGGCTTTGATTTTCAATTTTGTATTTGATTTTGTCAATTTTTTTAATTTTTAGTTTTTGTACATTTCGTGATTTTTTTTTTTTTTTTTGAGCTTTTGAGACTCTTTTTTTTTTTTTTTTGAACTTTTTGGATTAGAAGAAATGTGTATTTGGTTACCCCAATGTATAGAAAGACAAGGAATGAATGAATTGTTGAGCTGAAGATGAATGGGTGAAAGATGGATGCGTCTTATTATGGAACATGAAGAGACATGTCAATAGCTTCTTAAAATCATGTTTTTGTCTTTAATTTTGATCAAGATGAAGGATGGCAAAGAGGATATGGATGGAGATGAGCTATGGATAGCAGAAACAAGATCATAGATAGTGATACATGATGAAAGAAATGAATAGTTAGGATAGATGGTATAGATTAGCATGAAGAAAGATCGTAGATAGCACTAGATGAATTTAGATAGGGTAATGGATACTGGAGGAAGAATAATGGGAGATGTGGTATGAAGAATAGAGTGGATGAAACTTTGACCCCAAGTATAAAGGTCTTCATTTGTAAAGAGGTGATATGTAAGATTGTCACAATATTTAGCACCACCTGAATAAGTGTTCCTGAACTTTTCAAAGATAGAGACCCAACCCACACTTAGAACCTCTAATAAATTCAATCAAACATATCTAGCAACTAGGAAGTAGACTCAAAAGGGAAGAAGAATCCCAAACTGTATCAAGATTCTTAGTCTTTGTTTACGCATGTGTGTGCAATTGGGTTCATTCTTGCTCATATGATCATTGTAATCTTCAAAATCCAACATGGCTAGCTACATGAGTTACCTTGACTTCAAAAGCATCCTAGATAGAGCCTCACTGCTAGAAAGAATCCATCGCTCCAACGAGGTTATCACTGTAATATCACAAATGTTTCTCCATTGCCAGCCAGATGTCCATAGCCCCGATGGAGTTATTCGCATATTCCCATAGCCAATCTTTTGATATTTCATTTTTTTTCTTATTTTGGATATTTCTTTTCCTGATCATGCTTTGGATCTTTTCATATTGTCTTTTTCTTTTCTTATTTTGATTGCATTGGCTTGTAAGTAATGACACTTACATGGGTTTGATAATTACAGTGGCACTGAAGCAAGATTTTAGATTTTTCACTAGCCATGTCTTCGACTAAGAGATCACAATGATTTTAGAGAAATTGATTTAAGTGTATGAGATATAGTAATCAAAATATGTCGGTACCAAGATATGATAAGTGGTTCTTTTCTGGATTGAATGTGTATCACAATCAAAAGATAATGTTAAAGAGGAACAACCTCAGATTCTGAAGTGTATCATGAATAGATATCTAGGAAAATGATTGAACATGAGATTCGAGCATGGGCAAGCATGTGACAAAATGACACAAATGCCTATTTCATAGATGATGAATTTATGCAAAGGATTGAATGAAAGGGATGGAAGGATAGAAAAGAGGTGTTGCATAATAGATAGAATGTTTGAAGATTTGTGCGAGGATAGTATTCAAGATGAGTGTTGGTACACAACTTAAGAAGTAATGAAGATATGGAGGAAAATTGAATTTTGGGACATAAGAACCCAAAATAGATAAAGAAAATAATGGAAGAATAGTTTTGAAAAGATGTTTAGATAGATTTTTGAAAGAAGTTCAAAGATGTGTGCCTTTGTTGATCTTTCTTATGAATCATTTGAGGTGATGAAATGATGGATGGAGGGAAGTAAGGACCCAAGATGGATGGAAGGGATGGGGAGTTTGACTTTGGAACGAAAGGACCTAAAATGGATTTGGGGGATGAAGAGTTTGACTTTGGAATGAAAGGACCTAAAATGGATTTGGAGGATGAAGAGATTGACTTTGGAACGAAAGGACCTAAAATAGATTTGGAGGATGAAGATATTTCTTGATCTTGATCTTGACTTGGAGTAGGATCATTTGAGTTTGTGCTTTTCTCTTGATTTTGAATTAAACTAGTAAAGGAGATGGAAGGGATATCATGCTCTTGCTTAGGAGGTGGATGTTGAATGGGACTTCGCTCTTGAGATAAAAGGGGATCATCATGGATGGAATACCAAAATTTTAGGGGTTCATCATACGATTCTTGATAGGTAGGATCTTGATCAAAAATGGGATTAGATTGTAGAGCCATGATATCTTGATCTTGATTAAGGCTAGGACACATTTCCTTTGAATAAGCTTCTTCTTTTTCAAGTGATAAGCGATGGTCACATGAGTGATCAAATTTTCAGTTTAGATAGGTTGATGTTGTTGAATTGATAGATATTTCATTTCGGATACTCAAGCTCACTAAGTTGAATAGAGGGTTTGTTCGATAGGCCCTTATGACAAAGTACGTCAAATGATATGGATAAAGTCTCTCAATATAGAAACTTGATTTGACTAACTTGAATACCTAGCTAGGTATTGTTGTCATCAAGATAGTTGGATGATAAACTCTTAATCACTTTGTTTGATACTCCCCTAATCTTGTTGGATGAAAATCTTGCCTAAAGATAGTTGAAAAGTCGATAACCACCTCAAAAAAAAAAGTGCTTTGTTGGATTTTGAAATTCTTTTCTCTAAGGTTTCTCTTTTCTGTTTGTTTTGAATTGATTGTTGTATTGGTTGATTTGCAAGATAATTCAATGCTCATAACAAGAAGACATAGCACACATGAAAATAATGATCATCCCTTTTCTAAAAATTGAGTGTATGTTTTTGTGAGGATATTTTCAAATCCCCAATGTTTTCACTGTTTTGATTTACAATAAAGGACACATCAGATAGACACTTTATTCAAAGGTCATTGACAATATCATAGCCCATTAGTCTCGATACTCCGTCAACTCAAACAGCCTTGTCACCCCCTAGAGGGCGCCCATTTTTTTGCCTTTTTCCAGAAATTAACCCAAAGTGAATTGCTTCACAGTTGGGTAGTTATCTTGGGAGATATATGGTGAGTAATCTTGGGGGAAGATTCTTCCACACCCTTGCACTATGATATTACCAACGTATGGCAACCAACTCGGCTCAAAGCTTCTACCTCTATGGTTCATAGTAAGGATTTCGTTCAGCACAAAAAATAATAAACTCAATTAAGAGGCTTCCCAACCTTTAGAACAAAGGCTTTTTGCATCACAAGGATACTAGGGGAAGGCTATCAAATACACACTTCCGTTGGAGGGGATTTTCATCAGCCTCCATATTTGATTATAGTGGGTTGGTAAACTTGGTGATAAAGTTGTTGCCCACTTGGGTCGTACCCTCACTAGCCTTTTCGAGGCTTCGGGAAGGTAGGCCCTCTAAAGGATTTAATTGCTTAAAAGTAACGAAAACATAAAAGAGTGGGTTTGGCTTTTTGGTCACCCAATTAAGGGGAGAGCATATACCTACCACTTAAGACAAAGCAATCAAAGTTCTTTTTACCCTTTTCAAAGCAATTGTTGGCTAAGTCCTATTTGGAGATGTTGCTCCAACAAGCATGGTGTTTATTTTAGCCCACATAGAAAATGATTTTCTAAACTAGGAATTGGAAATCCTGGTCAACAAAATGAAAGTCGTTACAAAAATTAGCTTGCTTTGTAAGAATGGACAAGTTGTTTGTTCTTTTTTACTTGCAAAAAAAATAAGATTGATTGTGTTTTTTACATTTGCAAGAAAATGAAAGATTATTGTTCTTTTTAGAGCCCAAAATTTGAGGTGTAAATCCCAACTTTGCAAGAAAGTAAATGTTTGATTTGTTGTTCTTTTTACCTTGCAAATGTGATTATTTTTTAGAGCCCAAAAACAAGTGAGGTACTTTTTAGAACACCAAATTGAAAAATGAAGTTCTTTTTACCCAAAAGGAAATATGAGTTCTTTTTAACCAACTTTGAAAAAGCTAGAAAAGAAATCACTAAATCCTAACTTAACTCCAAATCTGCAAGAAACTGTTAGAAACCTGCAATAAAAAAGAAGTTAGTGAAAATCCAAAACCTTAGGTGGGATTCCACAAGCCTAATTTCAAATCTTGGTTACAAATTTTTCACTTCTAATCCTGAAATGCCCTGAAATTTGACTAAGTCTGAAATTTGGAAGATCTTCCAAAAACTAGATTTTGCATTATAACTCCTAGAGGTTTGAAACCCCTCTCAAACATCCTGAAAATATATGTGGAATATAACTTAAATTATAAGAAAGAGAAAAGAGAAGAGGAAATGTCACTTATACTTTAATGTTATATTCCATATATATTACCCTTGCACAAGCCTAATTTCAAGATTTGATTAAAAATTTTGCACTCTGTTTCAAATGCGCTATCTTAGAGAACATATGCACTAAAACAATTGTCAAATGTGCTAAACCATCTGTCAAATGCGCTAACTTGCGTCACAAAAGCGCTAACCTATGTTCAGAAGCGCTAGCCTGCGTCACAATGCGCTAACCTGTAAGACAAATGCGTGGATTCTCGGACAAAAACACTAACCTACATGACATATGCACTAACCTGTGATGAAAATGTGCTAACCTATGATACAAATGCGCTAATCTGTGATGTAAAAGCGCTAACCTATGATGTAAAAGCGCTGTCAGAATTCACACATGCGTGAATTTGTATTACAAATGCGTTAATTTTTCTTTTAAAGGTATATGCAAGGTCCTCTAGCCCCACGGTGGGCGCCAAAATGTGTCGACTTGAATTTCATCCTTAGAATGCTACCTATAAAAAATTAGTTTCACAAAATACCAATGGAAATGCTACAGGAAATCCAAATTCAACCAATGAAACTACATGAAATACATATGAAATAAAAATATTGATATTACTTTCATGGTTTATGTCTCATTGTGTCCTAACTCCACCGTTCCTAGTTGCAGATGGTGTTCTCTTAGACAAGCACTGATAGCTTCCAAGATGACATATGAAGAATGCACTGATAACTGATAGTTCACAAATGCTAGGATATGCAATGCTACATGATTATGCTAAAATGCTAATTGCTATTTGCTTCAAGATTAAAACTCACGGATGCATAAGTTTTACAAATGATTTGGCTTACAAATTCACTTTAAGTCTAACTCTCTCAACTAAAACTCTTGATTTTATAGACCTTGAGAGGACAAGATGATGTGGCTTAGATCAATGGTCATGATCAGATCTACAGATTTGGATGGTTGTGAGCAAAAGTGAAGGTTGAGAGAAAGGGGGAAGGAGAAGACAAGTGTCACTCATCTCACCTTGACTGGGTTGCTGACTGAGGGAATCTAGGGATGGTTGGAGAAGATTTAGGCATGAGAGGACAAGTAGACTCAAGTCCTTCCTAAGATGTAAAGGGTGTTGGAGAGAATATAGAAGGAGGTTATGAAATATGTGTACGTACACAATATTTATGAAATATGTGTACGTACACAATATTTCATTAATTTTGGAGGTTGAAGATAAATGATGAATTAATATTTAAGAAATATTAATTTTTTTAGCCACATGATGGATGAGTTGGCAAAGGGAAGATGAAGTGGAGATAGAGGGTGAGCTGGATAAGAGGGATTAAATAATTTAAGAAATTATTTAATATTTGAAACTATAGGATAGAAGAATAACCATTAAATATTTAATATTTAATTAACTGATTAGAAGAATAATTAAATATTAGATATTTAATTAATTAGAGGAATAGGATAGATGAATTAATTAATAAAATATTTCAATTAAATTAATTAATAGAAAGACACGAAATGAATTAAATCATTTGATCTTTTCAAATTAACTATTTAATAGAAGAATAATTATTAAATAAATATAAAATATTTATTTAATTGCTCATAGCCATTTTTATGTGTATACAACATGATATTTACACCGAAGGTGTTTCTTATATGAAATGAGCACCTTATTTTTTTAAATAAAGGGTTGAAAACTATCAATAGGGTTGCAAGATGAATCAAACAATCTCAACCATTAAACCTATTATAACATCATTGTTTTAGGCTTTTAACAATATTATTAGAGGTGTCATTTCTGTCAGATGCGCTTTCTTGTTTGAATTGTTGTCTTTTTACATTTATAGGTGAGAAAGAGTCATAGGTAATTTGACATTCTCTACTATAGGAATTACCCCGATTCCACCACCCCTACACCGATGAGAAACAATTCTATTGCTAGAAACAAAAGGATTATGATCTCTATTTTAGCAGAGGATTGTGAGACTATGCAAAAGGTCACTAGTCCAACCATGCTAATATGTAAAATGATATATTATATTTGTATTTATATTATTTAACATTCATATAATTATTATTATATATTATTATGGTAATAATATATTAATAATATATGCAAATATGTTTTTATAAATATTAACAATAGTTAATAAAATTATATTATTATTCTCTCCATTATCTTCCTTTATGTCACTCTCATCTCTGTTTCCTCTCTCTCTCTCTCTCTCTCTCTCTCTCTCTCTCTCTCTCTCTCTCTCTCTCTCTCTCTCTCTCTCTCTCTCTCTCTCTCTCTCCATGCAAACATAACATGAGCTTGTTGGTAATCGACTCTAATTAAAAAGTTTTGTTTCAGTCATATTTGGATCTCTTAGGAAATGCATAGGTTATTTAAGCCTATCACGTTTCCATTGAGACCTTTATTGCACAAATAGTATCGTTTGTTCAATGTCCTCCCAATTGATCTTATGTATTTTTTTATATATTAAAGATAGTTCACAAAATACAAAATATACGCTTATCAGCAATGTCTTTCCAAAAACAACTGAGCAAATAAAAAAACTAAGTCTACAGTAACTAATCAGTCAGTAGCTATATAAGTATTACAAGATCAAAATATCAATAATGAAAGTTTAGAATTATCAGTATTAGATCTTCGGTCATCATGCTTCCCATGACCCAATAATATTGTTACTTCCCTTGGCTTTATTAGTGTCAAATCTCCCCAAGGGGAGATGAATATTTGGTTCAGCTACGACTTCCCAAGTAGGAACATCAGGCACTTTGGTTGTCTTGTTTTTAGTTTCAATATCTTCTTTGGAGACACCTTTATCTTCTAGAAACTAATTTAGTAACTTCAACTCATCTTGGCCCAGCATATTTTTGTAAGCATTAAAGAAATGGGCTGATCTAATGTCTAATTTATATATCAACAAAACACCTTCTTGTGCCAATATCATAAATCTTCTCTTGGGAATTTCCAACACTGTAGATACCTACAACATGATAGTAACATGTGTATGTTTAATATTAAAGTCAGCAAGGCTCCTTCTCTTTCCCTAAAAGACCTCATTGTTCCTCTTCATCCACAAGAACCACAAAATTTCACAAAAGAGAATAGACCAAAACTTATTCAATCTATCATCAAACTAATCAATATAACTAGCAAGGACTTTAATCCAAGATAGACCCAGACGGGAATTCCAAGTTACAGGATGCCCAAGAAATAATGATCACACCAATTTAGCAAATCGAAACTCAAAGAAAAGATGCTCCACGGACTCAGGAAGCAAGCACAAGGGACCAGAAAGGGGGGACAGACCCACAGAAGACAAAACATCCCCAACAACAATTTTGTTAAGCAATATAAGCCAGGGAAAATAGGTTTTCTTAGGCTCATATGGTTGGTGCCACAAAAAGTTCAAAACAAAATGCCATTTGGAGTCATTGCCTTTCCAAGCAAGCTTATTTCCACCTATTTTATCTTCTCTATTCTCCACCATATTGAATTCTCCTATGAGGATCTAGTGATATTTAGGGAGGGAATTTGTTGGCCAATCCCATAAGACAACCCTCTCTCTATAGTCATTTGGGGCATATATGTTGCATATACCTATTGTTATCTTCTGACTCTTCAATAAAGCCCAACATGCCCTATTACAAGGTGAGACTCACATAGAATCAATTTTATCAACCCACCTAAGGCCAATCAACATAGTAGTTCCTCCTTTCCCCCTGTCATGATTGGTGACAAGACATGTTGTTTGATTCCATACAAAATTGAGGGTGGTGGAAGCATGAAACCCAACCACTTTCACCTCTTGGAGGAAAATGATATCCTTTTCCTTTATATATTTACACCAGTCTCTAACCACATATTTTTTTGTCCCTCATCTCAAGCCCTCTAACATTACAACTAGCAATATTCAACATCATATTATTTGGATTGGGGGGCATGGGGGGTTCCAATTCTTGTAGAGTCTATTGAAGCAATCTAGAAGATCACCTCCTTTCTTAGAAACAGTATTTTCCAAGGTTAAATTGGATATAGATCTCGTCTATTTGAGTTCTTTCTTTTCTTTTTCTTGCCCACCTCCATGAAAGGATGGACATCATCAGGTTGATTAGCCTATATCATCTCAACTTCAAAGTTAGAAAGAATCGATTCCTTTCCATAGACCCGATTAACCAGCACTAAGTTGGATTCAGCCAATAGGGGGCCATTGTGTTGGGAGGGCACTTGCCCTGAATTTTTAAATAGCTCCGCTCTTTCATTGATAGTGGTCAAAGCTAGTTCCTGGGCATTAATCTTCTTAAGGCTATCATCTCCATTAGGGATCTTAGGATGAGTCCCATCATGGTGATTATCTTTACCCACCATATTAGCAAGGATAACCTCTAATTCATCCTTGAATAGAGGATTAGACGATGAAATGCTATAGTTATTTGGTCCTTTTATCCCCTCACAACAAGAACTATCACCTTCACCTTTATTAGGTTTAGGGCCACTATCATTAAGGGCCATTGTTTCCATATTTAATATCTCGAGTACATGATTAAATTATCCTCCACTAGGGTTTTCTCCACCAAGAGGATCCATTCTAGTCATCACATTAAATGTTCCATTCTGAGGCTTTTTGAACAATGGACAATCATGTCTGGTATGTCAATTACTTTTAAATTGATCTTATGTATTGCACAAATGTATACAAAAAATTTATCAAAATTTTCTCTAATTGACCTTTCACAACTCTTCATTGTACCATTATATATCAAAGTGCAATTGTATGTATTAAAGTCGGCAAAATGTAATGCTTACATTAGTACACATGTGTCATTTGTCATTTAATTTTGCCTTTGCCTTAATAAATTATCTTAATGCAATAACGTGTTAACAAGTGACATATTGATGCGTTTGGTTTGACTAATGACATTATTCTTATCCAATTTTATGAGATGACATTATGAGAAAAGGAAAGATAAAAGATGTAAAAATATGTTGGCCAGTGCCAATAAGAAGGTGACATTTATTGGAAAAAAAATAGTGTCGTCTACTTTGGATCTTCACATTGACTTGACTCGAATAAAATATCTATAACCAAAATTAGAATGTCGTGATATTTGGTACAAAAACTGCTAGTTGCAAATTATTTGTATCGGTAGTTATCGGGGGTTATCTACTAAGTGTATTTCATGATCGCTTAAAATAATTATCTAGCTGCATAAAAGTCAATCCGCTATACAAAATGAGTAGCAAGCCTGGAATTTGACAACCACCCCTACCTGTCATATGGATTTTTTATGACGGTTTTGTCATTTCAATGCCTTTCATTTGACGTTTTAAGAAAAATATCAACTGTCAAAAAAAAAAAATACAAAAGATACATTCTTAAAAAGAAATGAAAATCATTGTCCTCTCTTTATTCATTTCACATATGGATATGTGATATATATGTATAAAAAGAATATAAACAATTTAAAAGCAATGATAAATTAGTAATATATGCAAAAATCTTAAATTTACTAAGTTTCTAAATTTATGAAGATAGAATATATTATAAAACTTATATTCTATTTTAACAATTATATTCTATTATTTCAATTATAACAAGTTTCTAAGAAAATTTATATTAAAATATTATAAAATTAGAAACAACTATATCTTTCCATTTCAAAATATTCTAAATAAATTTATATTTTTATAGTAAACATTTTAAACTAATATATATGAATATTGTATGATATATATTACTTACTATAATTTTTTACGGTTTATTAAAATTATTAAGTGTCATATATACGGTTTTAGAAAGAAAAAAAACATATCAATGCATACGGTCCCATAATTTTTTAAGCTTTCAAATACGGTTCAAAAGTGCAAAAACGGTCATCTACCCTGTCAAATTCCAGACCTGTTGAGTAGCATGACCTTATTGGCTTTATAGGGCCACTAGAGAAATTATATTTGAAGATATATGTTTGTTTGTATGTTCTAGAACAATTAGAATCATTCAAATGCATGATATTCAAGGCCCAGGATTCATTATGTGCTTTTTTAATATAAAATTCAGTTTTAGATCTATTTTAATATAGATTTGTTTCCTCCCCCCACACACACATATGTTGTAAATTAGTAATATGTAATTTAACTCAATAAAAATATAGATTTTATCCCATCAACATTTTAATTGATAATTTTTTATTTAAAATTGGAATTCAATTTTTAATTTCAATTTCCTAAGTGTAGATAAATAGACTATCTTTCTCTATGATCTTAATTAATTTATGATAATAGATGAAGAACAAGGCCCCAAACAACAATAAAGTATCTTTATTTAGATGATTAACTTATCACTATATGTTATCACTAAGCTAGCTCTTAATATACTAATAAGTTTCATTCAAAATAAAATTATATAAAAGTTAACTTATACAAAAAATTTAGTAAAAAATATTATGAAAATGAAGTAAAGGGCTATAACATGGAATGCAAGTAGGTAGTGATAACTTTAAGAAACCTCCTCACAAAAAAATGTCTAAAATCTTGGCGAATATTTATTTATTTTTAAATAATAATAATTTTTATTGGTGAATCTTTCATTTTTTTAAAGAAAAATATTAATTTTATTGACAATTTTTTTAATATCAATTTTTTTTAAGTAGAAAATATTGTTGAATCTTGGAAAACAATAGGAGTATGCATTAGTTATTATTGCAAATACTTTCATTTAAAGAAATAGTTTTTTATAGAAAAGTAAAGGCCTAAAGGTGGAAATCATTAATGAGTTTAAGGGGTAGACTCTACTTTATTTAGTTCCTACTATTAATTTAAAATAATCTTATAGCCCTCATTTGTATTTTGTGAGATAAAATGTACCAACAATTTGCAATACTCATCAAGCCAACAATTGCTTTTAGACCATTGATTTTCATTGAGGTCAACAATTCAAAAGTAATTTCAAACCCCATGAGCATTACAACTTGTAGGTACAATTTACCTCATGGAACATAACGAAGGTCATTAGATTATATTTTAAATCAATGATGGCAACTAAAGATTGTCTATATAACCCTAAAGTAACTAATATTTTTGATATATTATAGGTGAATTAATTTAGATTTCTACAATAAATTATAAAATATTGGTGAATTTGATCCAATCATGTATCAAATATTGTGGCGAATCTTTGAGTTAAAAAAATTAAGAAAATAAATTCTTTGACGATTTAAATAAATACTACAATAACAATTTGTTAAAATGTGGTGATTCAGGTCACCTTAAAAGTTGAACTTATTAGCCAAATTCTAATTCCCAAATTTCAAAAAATAGGCAATTGGTGAATATTAGCCACTAAGAATTTCACTGAAGTGGGCCTAACAAAAAGCTAAAACTAGTCAGTTCAACCAAAGTCAAAAAAATTAAATTGATAACTTTGACCATCAATGAAAATTTAAATTGTCTAAAACCTAATAGAATTTTTTTAGTTTGGTCATATAATTATCTAAACAAAATTTCAATATCAATTTATGCCATGAAACTACTATAATTCAAACTTCTATTCGCTAACTAAATTTGTTTTTATCTATGTTCACCTCTCAAATTTTACTATATGCAATAAACCAAAATTGTACAAACATATTTTTTGTAATTACAAATGCAATAAAACAATTTTCTCACATAATGAATTTATTTTTCTTATTGTCATTGACAATAAACTTTCTTGAAAGTCTAGTTTTTCTTTTCCTTTCTATCTATAACAATATCATGGTTGATAATTATAGACAATGTTATTACTCATATGTGAAAATATATATACTAAGAGATTTTTTCAAACTTTGATCTAATCATGAAATTATCTTTCAAAAACCCTACTCTAATTTCATTCTTAATATATACAACATTCGTAATATCTTAATTTGATATAAATAAAAACTCTTAATAAATATGAATTTAAGATTATAAGTAAATATACATTAGTAATGTCTTTCATATTATATTGACTTTACATTAATTTCTAATAACAATTTTAATTCAATATAATTTAAGATGAATTATTTTGTGTGAACATGTGATCATTCTTCATTTATTCTATACCTTTTAAGTAATAAAATAAATTAGTACAAATCATAAAAATAAATTATAAATCGTAATTTTTAATCAAAATTTCAATACTTATCAACGACATAACATTAATGGAGGAGATCAAGACTAACCTTAAGAATCTGGTAGACATGAGCAAGGAGGTCATGAGAAAATGTATGGAGGGGCTGGAAAAGATTAATGCCATGGTGGCAGAGTACAGATCCAATTTTATTGAAAGTGATTATCCTGGTGACAGTAATAGAAAGAAAGATCTGGGTGGTCAAGGCTCTGTTGTGGGTGGCAATAAAACTACGGGCCCTAGTTCCAGGACCAGAAGCACCAGCAACAATAAGGGTACCTCCAAGTTAATTATGGAGGACTTGGAGGAAATCAACAAGGTTATCATCTGGTGCACTCGCTTAATTGAGTGTTTTTGTGTGCTTTGTTTTGTTGCCTATTGTTTCTTTTTGCTTTTGTGCTCGGTCTGGGGTGTTCCTCTGTTTTGCTATTGGTTTCTGTTTGGTTGGCTGATGGCCAGTTTCTGTAAAACTCTTGATTTCAGGTCCATGTAAAACCCATTTATATTTATCAAAAACAACATAACACTAATCACTTCTCAAAATTGAAATTGAACTTCACAAACATAACAAATACATTTATCATAATAATGTTTAACCTTTGGAAATTATTAAAATTGATTATGTAATCAATACGTACATTGTAATCTGATCTTTAAAATAATATACTACATTGTAACGTTTATTCCTAACCATTATCGAGTCGCCCTATATCTCGTTTCTTGACTTTGACCTGACTTGCAACTCAATATAAACATTTTTTTAATTTTATATTTTGAATACTTCTTACTGCATTTAGCTAGAAAATAGGAGTTTCTTGTCGATAATGTTTTAGCTTTTCTGCCATGGCATGTGTAATTGATTTTCTATGAAGCTTAAGATATCATTAGATTAAAGTAATCATATTATAATATAAAATGAGAAACCCTTGTTATAGTTTAAACAATAGCCCCAGATCTAGAATGATGTAAATTGGAATCATTAGCCTAAGGTTTGGTACATAACTACAAAATTTGAAAAATTTATAGAATTTAATACATTTTATGGTATAAATTATATTATACAAGGCTTTTTATTCAAAATCTTATCACAATAGAACATCATTAATTCCTAACTATAAGAAAGAAAAAGTTTTTTATTCATATAATAGCGGACATAGAGTATCTTAATACCTTATTTAATTAGGATCATTTAAAATTTATCATATTTTAAATAATTCTATTTAGACTAAGCCATTGTAATACTTTCAAGTTCTTCTAATCCATTTTTATTTGTTAATACATTACTTAAGACCGGGTGTACACACAAGTACTCCCCTATAACCTTCCTACCCATTATTATCAATGTTAAACCATAGCTAAAGAGCATACCATAGCTAAAGAGCATATCTCAAACTATTGAGGGTTTCTTTTGCATGAATTTGGTGGTGTCAATAGGTTTTTCATTACTCTTCTTCCATAAGTTTATTTAACTCAAATCCATTTCCATAGTCTTAGTATTAGAGAGATACACTTCTTTTTTGAGGTAGGTTGGTTCTATGGTTTCCCTTTGATTTAGACTACTTTATTTTCTTCCACTCTTCCTCTTTGACATAAAGCCCTCAATCTCTCCATTTAAAGAAATGCAATCATTAAAGTTAGATTGACAAAATAAGTCTATTCTATTGTATTCCCTATGAAGTATTCTCATATGCCTTTGTTTTTTAACCCTAATCCAACACCATGTATAATGAACTCTATTAATATTTTAAAAATTGTATCTAAAATTATAAAATTTTCCAAACTAGCAATGATATAATCAATAGCACATCATCCTCATAGGAGAAAAATAAATATTTTGAACAACATTTTTAAAAATAATAATTCATGAAAAAAATTATATTAAAGAATTAGTTACATTTCCTTGAGTAAATTAATATTACTAAATATTCTAAATTAAGATGAGATAGCACTATATGCTTGATGACTATAAATTAAATCACCCAACTTCACTTTATAAAATAGATTGTCCAATATTCCATTTAATTATAATATATAATAATCAATTTATGATTAATAAGGTAAAGATCTATCTATGCAAGTAATAGATAAAGCTTTATCTATGATCATACCATGCCATATGATAATTGAGTGTAAGGTAATTTCTATTACTTTCAATGTATCATATAACCCTAAATACCCTCTAGCTAAATATGCATCTAGTTATCAAGCAACCTCTTAATTACCATTGATTAACAATGCACACAACTTACACATTAGCTTAGCCAACAAGTTTTATAGTACATCAGCACATATTTAATAAGACTATAGGTCATTTTTTTACCACTCATAGCTCATATTGGCTCAACATATTCAAGATAATACCAAACACAACAGAGTTCAAGCAATTCATGTCCCCTTTAGAAATGCTAATTTGAGCATAAAAATACATATTTGATCATAGATTTGTAATTGGACTATTAATATCAACATAAAATATGTGCAAGAAGTCTTCACAACTTGGAGGAAGAATGTTGTGTGTGACCATCTCACTATTTTTCTTGATGTTGCTTCTGAGGTTGATGTTGTTTCAAAGGATTCTAATCCACCCACTCTTGTTTCTTCTCCTCTTGGTTTTCTTATTTTCCCAGTACGAGTTGTTGCTAATAATTAAATTGGTAGTGTTGGATCTACACTCTATGCAATTGATGTTGTCAATGTCTTTTTTGTTTCTTCTACTCGTAATGTTACTACTACTGGTAATGTTGATATCATTGTTTCTACTAGTAATATGGATGTTCTTGCTGGTAATGTTGTCGTCTCTATTGTTTTTGACCCACCTTTGTGTTTGGTTCATCATGGTTTTGATTGTATAAATGGATCTACCTATATAGTTGTCCAATGTAAAAAGAAGTTATCTAAGATTAGGATGGTTGATAAGCAATATCAAAGTTCAATTTAAAAATAAGATGTAATATGTTTGGCTCTATCTTTTTTGTTTAGTTGGTTGCCTCTGTGACTAGTTGTTCCAATTTTGTGTTTGATGGTGGCTGCTAAATCTATAATGGGTTGGGGCCCTTTCCCACTTACATTAATAAGAACATATGACATTTTTTTCTTATATCATCTTCTAGATTTTAGACATATCAAGTTGTGAATTTTTTATTATAGACAAGATATATAACTCCATCATACTTATGAGCATGTCTAATGTATACTGAACCTAAATATTTCTACCCAATATTCATACGAGTTCATAATTATGAAAGCTAATTATGAGTTAATCTACTAATATTTTATCATCTAACAACATGTAAAAAGAATTATGTTTTTTCTTTCATATCCAATTGTCTACTTTACATAAAATATCCACATTATAGTTTATTCATTCAAAATATATCTCTTTATAATAATGTGCAATAGTCAGCCTCTTCACTTTTCATTTATAATATACTCACTAACAATGATCAATGTGGATTGATGTCTAATAATTTTGTTTGTGATTGTAGGTATAATAAAATATGATATACTTAACTTTAAAAATATTCTCAATTTTATTCAACATCATAGAGTTGGACAAGTTAAATTGTGGCTAAGGTTTTATTCTTTATTGTTGTAAAAGAAATACAATAAGTCATGTACAAATATAGATCAACCAATGACTTAGGCTTATTACATGTGATTTCAAGCTCTCATTTAACTTGAGAAGTATTAAACAAACACTTTACATACATAACAACATCACAATTTATAAAACTCAGTGTATATTAGTCTCATACCTAATTTTTACAAAATAATATAATTTATTATTTGACCTAATTGTATTAGCCTCTTTCTCATTTTTACATTGAAATACCATATAACATATTAACAAATTTACTTTAGTCCAATATTAATTTGTGAACACATAGCACCACATATCTTAAGACCATAAATTTATAGGCCCAATATTTTGTATGTAGATATAGACTACTATTACAAGAACATTTTGTACCTGAATATTTATTTAATAATTAATTTGATATTTTTAGTGCATCCATGCATATAATGTGACTTAAAATACATTCTTATGGCCTCTAAATTAGCATGTGGAGTTGAATGATTATAAATTGCATACCTCTACATCTTTATGTATACATACAAATATATATATGTATATGGATATAAAATTTACCATGAAAGAATTATTATAGAGATTCCAAAGATAATACTTGGTTTGATTTCAAGAACCCCATATAGCTCTAGTAGAAATCAAAACATTCTTTAAAAGGAAAGAGAAAACATAAAATCTAAACAACACAAAAAGAAATTGAGGAAATAACAATAAAAACTACTTGTGAATTTGCACACAAAATTTGGTATTAATTTGTGTTAAATAATTGAATAAAGTGACAACACTGAGTGGATGATAGGTCACATCTCATGTTAAAGGTTTTAAAGTCAAAGGTTTTAATTCCATCATGTTAGCATGGTAAGCTCCAAAATTCTAACAAGGTAACATATCATCTAAAAAAAATCATCAAGGATTAGGGTGTTGGAGGAACATATATAGTCATATTGGGATGACTAATTATGACATACCATTGAGATTAGGTTTCCTAGGAAAAAAGGGGCAAGTTTTAAGAATTTAAGGCTGATATTACTATCATGCCCTAGGATGATGAACCTCAAGAACCAAAACAATCAAAAGAGAAGGAAAATAAGGAAAACAAGCTAAACAAATGGAAATATGTAGAAAGGAAAGTAAGAGCCATAAAAAGGCGGCCTCCATTTTGAAAGTCAAAATGGGTTGTGGGTGTGAGGCATTAAACTATCTTAATGGGAGTTGCTAAAATATAAGAATTCTCTTCAAATTTCCTTGTAAATTTTTGTTCTTCATTATTTTTAGTGAAAAATGATTCTTGATGGGTTTACAATTTGGAAATATCATTTTGAACTCAATTTTCTTTTGGTTAATTTTATAGAAGATATTTCTTATTTAAAATATTTCATTCATACACCTTGTTTTTATACATTTATAATACCTTTTACTACTATTTTTTTTTCAAAAAGGTGTTAACTCTCTTACTAAAGAATTTCTTTAGGAAAGAAATTTACACTCTTTAATTTTATAGTACCTTCTACTACTAATTATTTTTTTTAATATTTTAACTCAGAAAGATATTTATACTAGAAGAGATGGAACCTCATTAGTTGTGAAGAACAAGTTTATAGATTAATATAAAATGGAGATATTAGTCTTTTTTAAATAGTCAAACTTTAGTTGATAAAATTTATTAGATATAGTGCAAGAAGGAATATTAGCTTTGGGAGAAAATTTTAAACTATAAATATTTATTAAGTAGTATTGTTGCTAAAGTTTTCACATAATGATTTTTATCTGATAAGGATTTATAATTTGGAATGCTCACAAAAAAATGTTATTTACTCGTTATCTTTTATGGATTGAAAATTTTAGTAATAGTTCTTTTCTTGGTTAGTATTTTTAATTTTTAATTCTCATCATTTATTCTCTTGGACTAGTCTAAAATAATAAACTTTAATCTTTCTCATTTGTTAAGGGAATCTAGCATTTATTTTTAGAGGGATATTAATTTATAGTTTATAGGTGGAGATCTAAAAGATTTGGAAACTGTATCTTCTATTATAGTTAAGTGATCATATTGTTTTCTAGATAAAATTGATATACTTGCATGTGGATATACTCTTTATGACATTTATTTATCTTATAATAGATATTAGATTCCATATCAAAAAAAGATTACATCTACAAATTCCGTTCGGTGAAAAAAGATCTCTAAAATAAATTTTCTTGACATATACATACACATAAACACACTTACATAAGACAAAAGAAAAAGGAATTTTGCAAAGCCCTTCCAAATAATGTTATTTTTTTATGTTTCTTATTGAATGCTACTTCTCTGCATACTACACTTTTTCTTCATTGAATGCACTTCTCTACATACTATTGAGTTAGTTTTAGATGCCCTCTTTCTTCAATTATTTTCTTTGGCCTAATTATTTGTGATTAATCAATTGCATTTTTCAATTGGATTAGTTATTATAAACTTACAATTTCACTACAAGGACATTAAAGATGGAAGAAAAAGACTAGCAAATGCCATTTAAAGAAGTGCCACCGTAGAACTGGACGTAATATGTAGTTTTATTACCGTGCATTATTGAAAAGACAACCGCTTTCTCTGCAAGTAGATATAAAAGGGCTTTAGGTGGAACTAAGCCATGGCCCAGGTGACGGAGAAATCATCACCTTGTCGGTCTTTGGGCACGCCCAACGCATTCCACACTGCAACAGACGCATCCACAATATTATTCCTGCACGGCGGCTGGTAACCGTGCTCATCATCGCATCCATTCCTGGAGTCGCACTCGTCCACCACTCGCGCCACCACGCTCCTCCCGTTGGCGGATATCCTAATCATCTTGGAGCACCGGCTTCTACTGTCGAACCACCCGGTGGAAAGCGCCACCACCTTCTCCGAGTTACTGTAATACTTGTCTTCGCAGCTCGAACGCCCGCCTCCGTCTCCGCCATCGGTGAAATCGTTGAGCGTAAGAATGGCAAGAGTGGCAGAGGAGACTGTGGGAGAACAGTCAAACTTTGGGTAGCTCTTGGAGGAACTGCAACACTCCGCTCCAGTGTCGGTGTTGCAAGCGTCCCGAGTGGGCGGGTCTCTTCCCCGCAGCTGACCACTCGACTTGCAACTGCCGCCGCCGCCACCGCCTCCGCCGGTGGTGGAACAAATACGAGTTCCCACGTCCGGATCGTCTGTGCACTTGCCACCCGAACAAATCAACTGACCGGGACAGTCGTCCAGTGTTTTACAGGCTTGTCCACATCCATTCTTCTGCGATATGGAAGGGATTGCAAACAAAATGAGCACCGCGCTTGCAAGAAGAAGAATTCGCAGAATATTATTAAAGCTTGTCATTGCAGAATATTATTGAAGCTTACAAGATGAGGGAAATGGGCATGCGAAGACCGTTTTTATAGCCCGGGAAACATTGCAGTGCCGTGTACATTGGATCCTCACATTGACTTGACTCAAATAAAATTAGTATTAGCCACGCTACAAGGCCGTGTAATATAGTTTAAAAACTGGTAGATGCCGATTATTTGTATGCCTAGTCTTTGTGCGTTATCCGCTACGCGTTTTCAATGATCCCTTTAAGTAATTATCTGTCTGCATCTCCTCTAGCGATTCTTACCGTAGTCTTCATTCAAATTATATAAAATGTAATAATTATTTCTCCCAGTCCTGGCCTTATATTTTCGGCTTTTATAAGTTGGCGTTTTATTCTCGCTATTGTCAGTATCATCTTCTTGGCTTTATACGGACAACATTAACGCATCATATTTGAAGATTTTATTTTATTTTTATGTTATAGAACAACTAGAATCATATGAATGTATATTTTTTAACTGGACTAAAAAAGAACAAAATTACACGGAGTTACAGGTATGGCGGGGAATCAGACAAAACAAGACGAGATGACAAACAGAGCTGAGACATTATTTACAGTCAAACAAAACCAGCTCTGTATACATGGCATTCACGGCCGAGGGTTCTTTATGTGCCTCCTTCACTATGAACTTCAGTTTTATTTATTAGACCTATTTTAGATATAGATTGGCTTGTTCGATTCCTTCCAGATTATTCGTTTTAATTACGTGTTTCTTTTATTTAAGTAATATGTAATTTTATTTAATAAAAATATTTTATTCTTTTCAACATATTAAATAATAATTTAATTTATTTTAATTTAAAAAAACATTTTTTAAGTTTAGAAGTGTAAATAAGTAAATTATCTCTTTGAAAAATTCTAATTTATTCTAGTTTATTATAGTTAATAAAGAAAAAGACTTCAACAGCAAAATACTATCTCAATTTAAATGATTTTGTAATGTTTTCATTCCAAAATTTATTGAAGAAAAATAACCTCAAATCAAATATCATTTCATTTTCAAATAACGATTTTTTTAAGTATTTAAGAACTGATTTATTGAAGAAGAATAATGAAGGGTTTTCAATAGTAGTTTTGTTAGAACTATTACACCCAAATTTACCCCAATACCCTAGGCCTTCACTTATTGACTCATTATATGCTACTCGTTCATGTATTTTAAGAATTTGCCAACATATATAGCAAAAAATGACACAGTTCTAAAAATAGCTTTCCTTCAATTACAATTGATTATCTTTAGAGAGGAAAATATTGAGACAAGAATATCGTTGATGAACATGAGGCTCAATTAGATCTGCATAAAACACTAGAACAAAACAAAGCATGTCAATCATTCCATTCAAAGGACTCTACGAGTACAAAAGAACAATTGCTATTATCACAATCATTTTAGAATACATTTTGGGTCCATTCTCCTTACTCGTGACTCTCTTCCTTTGGATTTAGTTGGGTATAATATTGTTGTATGGTGAAAATTTACTGTGTATAATTAGAGAGCACATATTTGTAAATGAGTGAAGTTAGTATACAACCAGAAAACATGACATGGGTAATCAGATGGATCCTCTACTTACCCTACACATAGCAATGGAGTGGCATAGGAAAATTTTATACCATGATAAGGTTTACAATTCCTTTGTGAGTTGTCACGCATACAAAGTTACCATTTGATAGAAGAGAAGGTAACAATAGAAGGCCTAATGAATCCACTTTACATATTGGTTTTAGTTGTTATAACTTAACTTTATTTTATCAATACATTTCCACATATTTTAAACTTTCTTTAAAAATTAAGAGAATCATTTTCAACAATTAATGATAACAACATCAAAGTAAAAAAAAATCTATGAAATACTTGGGAATATGCAAGTGCATAAAATTTTAAATCAATATGAATCAATTTTCAAATTGGTAAGAACTTTCATATCATCCCAAGAAGTTTATTTGCATCAATCAAAAGACAAATATCTTTTATTTCCTATACTTCAGTTCAATTAACTATTAAGAAATGTAAAAACTAATAGTACAACTTTGCCACTATGATTTAGCCTCTTTCATGTTCTATTACAAATTCATAATTGATTTATGTGATGGAATTGTCCTCACTAAATTTAAAATTTAAATTTGATCAACTCTTTCTCTTATCGTTACCACTTAGATTTAGTAAATACAATTTTGCATAATGTGTGACTATTTTCTTGTATTTAATACATTCATTATGGATATTCATAATTTGAAAGCTATATTCATATATCATTCAAAATATACAATATTTTATTATAATTTTAGTGAACTAGATGCCTCAATATTCATGTTTATGAAATTGAATGTATCATTTTATAATGGAATATAACATATTCTTATGGTTTGTTACATTAAGTTGATTAAAAGTAACTAATTAAACATAGTTCAACTTAGAATTATTATGAATAGTTAAGATTGATAAATCTAATAGATACAAATATCTATTTTATGAAAGTAAATGTAGTAGATATGTGTACTTGGAAAAAGGTGATTTGTCTATTAGTGACAGATGACCTTATGCTCATGGACTTGTCCTCCCTAAATTTTAAAATTTAAAATTCAAATTTGATCGACTCTTTCCCTTACTCTCATCACTTAGGCTTGACAAAACACAAGTTTGCACAACCTATGGCTATGCCCTTTTATGTACAAGAATTTAATGCATTTTTTTTTAACATCCAAGACATGCGAGCTATATACACATAGCATTCAAATTTGACACTATTTTAGTTTAGATACTTATTTTTATTTTATTTCAATGGACTAGACACCTCGATAATGATATTTTTTATGGAATTGAAATTATCTTGTTGTAAAGAAAAATAACATATTGTTATGGTTAACTTAGCTAATTAAGCATAATTCAACCTACATTAATCGATGATGGCTAGGATTGATAGGTTTTTAAAAAATAAATTAAAATAATTAAACATAATAATTGATATCCAGATATTAATGTGCAGTAGCTTTTAATTTACAAAGAGTGCATCCTTATAGTTTTGAAGAAGTTGAAGATCATTTTTCTAGAGCTCATGGTATTTACCAAGGGACAAGTGTTCCCAATTTTAAGGGTATTGTAGATAATATTAAAGAGGTTTGTGCTTTCAATTTCCTATATTTATTTGTTTCATTATGGACCATTGTTCTAAATCTAAAGCAAATTTGTCTTCAATATATTTTACAATTTTATGGCCATTCATACAATCCTCTAACTTTCTCTGATCAAAATCATGATATCTATTTGTAGATGCATATTCAGGAATTTGAAATAAATTAGAACCTTGACAAAACCACTAAAAGAAACCTTTAACAATCTGTATTTGATTTATAGTTTGAAATTGCCTTTCATGTCAAATCTTCTACATATACACTTTGTGATTGTTTTTTTGTCCTTGAAACTTAGAGTGCATATTTTTTTCTAATGAGAAATTTGATTTTTATATTAATTTCGTAAGATTTTTTTTTTTTTTACATAAATTGAAATTATTGAAGTTTTTAATCCTTACCTAACCTTAAAGATAACTCTAATTGAACCACAACCCATCTCTAATACTAATATATTTAAATTTTACTTTTATATTTAAGTAATAAATATTATTCATTTTGAAATTACTCAATAAATCTATATTTATTAAATGATTCTCCACTTGTTTAATTTTTTACCTCTTTTACATAGAATTTTAAAAATATAAGTATGTTGTACAAGAATACAAAAGATAACTAAAATTCTAAATTGAAAATCAGATAACGCCAATAGAAGTGTCGTTTCTTTTTTATCATGCATTATATTGTTTAACAACATGTCGTCTTTCCTATAAGGAAACATATATATCCACACCGGGACAATCGTTCAGGTTTTTACAGGGTTGTCCACATCCATTCTTCTGCGATATGGAAGGGATTGCAAACAAAATGAGCACTGTGATTACCAGAACAAGAATTTGCAGAAACTTATTAAAGTTTGCCATTGCAAAGGAAGCAAGATGGGGAAAATGGGCAAGTGAAGGCAACTTTTATAGACAAAACATTAGCTATTGGGTCGTCTACTCTGGTTCACATTGGCTTGATCGGAATAAGATAAAGTCGAGCAACGCGCTATGTTATATTTAGTATTATTTGTGTTTGAATGCGCAAAGTACAGATCCATCGGTGAGCTTGCAATGCATTCAATTGACCGAGCATTGAAAGTATGTAATACACAAAATTTCTCAAGGATAACAAGTTAAAAGAGCATATAATCCTACCACTTAGCTTTGATGTCATTTTTTCATTTACAAGAGTTCCTTTCCTTGATAATGTTGAGTTACAAGATTACCTTGTGCTTGAGATCCATGTTTCTACTTCAAAAGAATGACCTATTAATAGATTAATAAGATTTCTACAAAATATTACCTTCTCCTATTGTAGCTAACCTACATAAAACATTTTGAAGAAATAATCCTTTTAACTCCTTTCCTCTTAAACCTAAATAGTGAAAACACTATGTTGATGTCATCAACATATGTTTGCCTCTCCATTTCAATAGCATTACTAAGTGCATACCTTTTAGTGAAGAACATAAAATCAACACCCCACTCTCTTTCTTTTGTATTGTGCTAATAACGAGATCAAATAATTCTCTTGGCCGTCAAGTTTATCAAAGATAACCCACACAAATTTCTACCTGCATTCTTCTCATGATCACCACCTAACCCCTAAAATATCGTATTTTAAGGCTGAAGCTATTTTGGCTCCAAAACAGACCTTTCATACAACGTGATAGCAACGTGTTAGTCAATTGCAACCGCTTATTACAAAATCGACGATATAAAATGCATGACTAACACGCATGTTAGTCAATCTGTACTGCCGTTTTGAAACCAAAATAAACGCATCCGTATTTTAAAGACCTTGATCAATAGACTATATCATATTTTAAAGACCTTGATCAATAGACTATATCATATTTATGACGATGATATCATTGATTTGAGATATCCACCCTCACCAAAGTTTTCAAGAAATTCTGGTGCACTGAAATTCAAGAATCAATGTACTCACATATTTCCAGTTATATTGCTTTCTTTAGTCTTTTGGTTTATCCTGTGGCACGCTCTAAAAGTACATATGCATTCTCATCAAAAGTCCTACTACAACAACCACAATAACTATTTTGTACGCAAACGTTTGGATTCTAATAAATATAGATAGTCTTTTTAGTTTTAAATTAAATATAAATATAATTTAACTGGAATACGGTGAAAGGTACTCCCAAAAAATTTAACGCAAGCTAATATCTCAGAAATATTTGAGAAGAGGCGTCTTTTAAAATACGGTTTTAGAGCATGAGTTATAAATGACTGACTGGAAAGTTATAGTTGAGGACCCACATTTTATAAAACGTCGACAACTATTAAATGGTCGTCAATTTAAATATTCTGACCAAAAAACAAACCTTTTCAGAGAGAACTTGAAGGCTCGATGAGCAGACTTATATTAGAGGCCCCTTGCAATCGAAAAAGTTTTTAAAATTTATTTTACTTAATGATAAAATTTCAAACAAAATCTTGGATATTGTAGGACGTGTTTTGAAATCACTGTTGTTCTCTTTGTAGGCGAGTTTGAGAAATATAAAATGTGTAAGATAAAATATTTTATAATTTATCATTTTTAATTGATTTTTTTTATTTTTTTTTAATTATTTATTTTTATTTTTTAAATATTCATGATTCATTTAAATATAATTTTTTTTAATTAAGGAAATAAATTAGCAATCGAACTTTGGTGTGCAATGGGTATGCCAAAAAAGTGTGGAAGGTCAATTAAGGAAATTTTTGGTTTATTTAGAAAGGGGTTTGAGTGAGAAGAGAGATGGTGAGGGGATGGAGGCGGAGAGGGATAAAAAAACAAGAATAGAGAAGATAGGGATAGATAGAGATATAATAGATAAATATATAAAGAGAGAAAGAGAGGGATATAATGAGAGAGGGTATCTATAAAAAGATATAGATAGATATAGGAACTTATATATTCATAGAGGTGGATCTAGAGAGATTGATATAGGGATAGAGAAAGATGTAGAGATAATATGATAGAGATAAAAGGGAGAGATAGAAGAAAATATAGAGATAGAGATAGAGAGGCAAAGAGATTTAGATATAGAGGTATAAGAAGGAGGAGGGGAGAGGAAGATGGAGCGGGGGAGAAAAAAATAGGGGAGAGAGAGAGAGAGAGAGAGAGAGAGAGAGAGAGAGAGAGAGAGAGAGATGTGTAGGGAGGGAGGGAGAGAGTGTAACAGAGGTAGAGAAATATATGGATAGGGAGAGATAGAGAGAGGAGTGACAGGGAGATAGGGAGAGAAATATAGTAGAGATGGAGTGAGTAAGAGAAGGGAATGATATAGATAGAGGGAGATATAAAGAGATAGAGATTTCATACATTTCTAATATACATATATATCACATTTTTTATATTATGCCTTGGTCACAATATGGACTTAATCATAACATATATAAAAAATACTTCGATCCAAATCCTCTATTCATTTGCTATCATCTTTAATTTTATAAATTGAAATTAATCTTCTTCTTTAGTTTATATCGTAAATTTATACAAATTTGAATGTCACAAATTAAACATATCATAAAGCTTAAAAATTATAATAATTGTCAATGCCACTATTATTTCCAATTATGTAAATAAAAAAAATTGCAAACTAGTCAAACTACAATAACAAGTGAAAAAGATGTAGACAACTTTATTAAAATATAATTAATAAAAAACCCTATTTTCCAACATTTTAAAAACACATGCTAGTCAGATAAATATTTCTCCTATACCTTATGATTCAAGAATACAAGATCTAATCAAAGTCTACCTATTAATTTTATGAATACAAGATCTGGTCAAATTCTACCTATTACTTTTTTTAGTTTTTTTAAACTAAAATCCATATTTATTATCTAGTATTACTATTGAATATAAATACACAAAGAACGATCCTCCTACTACAATCTTAAAAAACACTTTCATAAAGGCGTCCCCATCTAATTGAAACTAAATATCCAATACCAAATCTTGAAATATGGTGTGAACTATTGTAATAATTATTATCCATTTTCATGCTCATTTCGATCTAATCTTTATTTTAGCTTTGTCATGTCTCCTAGTGTCTTATTTTTTTGTGTATGCAATGTGTTAGTTTGTTAGCTTGGATAGTTGTTTGTCCATTTGCTAAATAATTAGTAAATAATTGTTTGCTAACAAATGTAGTTAGAGTTCAAACAATTCTTATTAATTATTTGACTCTTTTAGAAACTTCTAGCAACCAGATTGGTTAGGGTTGTTTAGTTGTTTTTAATCTCAGCCATTGATTGAGAATTAATCTCGGTCGTTGGTTTTCCAATGAGAGTAGTATATAAGGGGGTTAGGGGGCATTTGAAAAACAATGAATGGATGAATGAACGGTGTGAAGAACTTGCAGTGTTAGCAAGGGCGCAGTGATAGCGCTGGGATAGTAGCGGGGTGGAATCTCAGCAGGAGAAATTGGGAGGTCATCGAAGCTCTGTCAGTAACAGGCAAGCAGTATTTGTATCTCTTAATTTGCTGAAGTTTTAATATAGTTCTCATCCACAGTATTGGTTTTCCCTTTGGGGTTTTTTCAGGGACAATTGTCCGAAAATATTGTGTTCATTGTGTTGCGCATTTATATGAGTTTGTGAAATTGCAGTAGTGTTATTTTCCAATATTTGTTGCTCAAATAATCTATCAAAGATAGAAGGATAATAATTAATAATTGTAATAGATTTTTCACACAATAGAATGTAAGATGTTTTTAGACAGAAATGTAATAACAACCAACCATCACCAAAGTATTCATTATATTACACATTGCATTATTTATCCTTGCCTGGCTTAACCAACTTGTTTGTTTGTAGAAAAGTATTCCTTTCAAGGAGGAGAAACTCAGTTGATCTTTTCCCTCTTTTCATTAATGCAATAGTTTTTCCATCCTTCAATGGCAGCTAAGTGGTGAGAACAGCTTGAATACATGTTTGTTTTTGCATGTGAAAAAGACCAGTTCTGTTATCGCTCATTTGTTATAAATAAATGATTACTTATAATGAAAGGTCTAGGTCTAGGTCTAGGTGGATGCTCATACTTCTAGCCTTAATACCTTTATATCCTATCCAATCAAAGTTGAGCTATCGAATGGTACGGATTCATTAATGAAATATAGCTGCCAATATTATTGGTGTGGATTCCGAAGTAATGGCAATGTTTTATTCGGTGCTACAGAGATAGTACAACGACGAGCAGGAGAACGAGAATATTAATGGCGAGAACCCGGAAAACGGAAAAGAACAGTTAAAAATGGTATAATAGCGGAAGGAAAAAGAGCTTGTGCGTGCAAAAAGTGACGACGGGAAACATAATATCGGTGAAAACTTTACGGGAAAAAAAACGATCACTAGCGTTTTAATCGTCTTGCAAGGTCTTTCCGACAATTAGACCCATTGATTTGTAAAGTGAATTGGAATACTTCATAAGGTATGTCTTCAGTATAATAAATTTAGAAACATTACTAGAAGATTCAGTAGAGGAGAATCTACTTAGTAGAAGATAGATCAAAATTTAGATTGTCTTGCTTCTTTCATGATTGATTAATTTTATTACGACTTATTTGATGAATGCATAAATTAGATTGTTTTAGAAATATCATAAAGGTCTAACTTTTTAATTTTATTTGATATAGATAGTTTGATGAAATAAAATAAAGAAAAATGTCAAAATTTGTAAGGTGGAGAAAATTTTAGTCATTAATATTTGTGATGAAGAAATTTGTGGAAAATTGAGGGATAGTTAAAGATTAAATATTGAAGGGTCATTAATTTTAGGCAAAATTAGAGTACATCAACACAAGTCAAATTAAAATCTAATTACTCTTTGGGAATACATTTAGTTATGGTGGAAGAAGTAACCAAGGAAATATGAATTAAGTATTCTAAGGTTTGTTGGTAGGGATGATCAAATTTTATCTCATGTGATGATGGTACTTCTCCTCGATGCTATGAAGGTATAATTATGCACACGTTATCAAAGGGATGTTAGAATAGTTTTCATTTAAGAAATTAAGTTTGAATTGAATAATTTGTTATAAAAAATAGGAAATTGAGGCTTAAAAAAATTGTATGAAAAATAACTAGCTAACACCTCTCTATTGTCCATTAATTCATTACTATATTCCTTTCCCATTCCCTTATCCTTATAAACTTCCTTAATGTCTATATTAACACCTTGCACACCCTTATATTTTATTGTGCTCATTTTTACACTCTCCTATTCCCTTCACCTCTTATCCCTAAATTTGCACTTATTCACCATCACAATTCTATTCCATCAATCATAAATGTCCTTCCCTCATTTCTTTATCATTTGATATCTTTAATGATTTTATTTGTGAAAAATCCATAATCACTAGACAATTATCCACATGGGAAAGGTTCTCCTCCATTGGTTCCCCATACTTTATACCATTTTTGCATCTCTCATATCTTCATAGATGGCATCAACCTAGATGAATTTATAGCCCATATGACGTTTTCACAATAAAACTTTCTAATTAGCCATATTATGACATTTAGACACCTCCACCACTTGATATTTGCCTATTTGGTATGGATATAGTTTATTTATTAAACCATAATTTGTCATAGCCCCATTTCATTTTTTAATGATTTTTCTTTGACGTGGGAGGAACGACCTTTTCTCAATTTTAAATTCCTTTATTTCAAAGTTTTGATATACTAGAAGAGAACAGTCGAATAAAATATAAAATATAAAATATAGGCACAGATAAAAGCATTTTAAAAGTCAACAGGATGGCCCCACACACGTGCTAGGCCTTCAAAAAAGGATGTCGAGTTGTCATTATGTGGCACTAAAAGTATACATGTCAACATTGCACACTATCACAATTTGCAGTGGCTCCTGCTTTAAGAACCTGTAATGTGAAAAGAAATGTAATGCAATAACAAAATTTTATTTAGATCCTAGTCACCAATCAACATGGTTGCTAAGAATGAAAAAGAAGCTCGATCCCATGCTACGTCATGACCACTAATAAAAATGTGCATCATTGTAGTTTCAACTTTTGAGTAAGGACACGAATCAGAGCTGATCACCTGATGAGACCGATCGGTATTGCATACTGCTGGCATACAATACTGTTCTACCAATAAGGACATGCAGCAGTATTCTGCATTGTCGCACTTTTTAGAGGCTGGAAAAGTAAGAACCTGTGATACGAAGGATTAGTGCAATACAATAAAAACTTGACATGTCAGCACTAGCAGGGAGATGGTAGGAAATGGGTTTAAAAGGCAGGGTTAGTCACTAGGGCAGAGGTGACTGATAACTGAACAATCCTCAAGGTTGCAACGTAAAAGCTGAAGATGGGCTGGGCAAGCCTAACTTAGAAAATAAATCCATAGACTATGCACCAAGGTTTAGTGTGTTTTTATAAACATACTAAATTTTTTTAGCATTGTATTAATGATAAGAATTAATAGAGAAGAGTAGTTACAAATTATTGATTTACAAGATTTTATAATGTTTATTTTCTTTTGTCTTTAATAGTATAATTTTTTTAAAGTTTTTATAATGATTTCTTTTAGTAAAAGAATTCAAAATGTTAAGATCGCAACGTTTTAGAACTGCAATATTATTGATATAGATGACTGCTTTTCTAATACATTAGGATTTTCATTAAATGACCTTTAAACACATATAGCGAAGTATAATCTAAGGAATCAGTAAGTGTATGTTAATATTGTGTAAGGGGAATGCTTTGTATGAGCCATGGTGAGGTGTAATCAAACAAGGACCACTACATTAGGTGTTGCTGTTTACTGAATAGAATGTTTAGGCCGCGGCTATTCTGGCTCCAAAACAGGCCTTTCGTACAACGTGATAGCAATGTGTTAGTCAATCACAGCCATTTATTGCAAAATCCATGGTGTAAAACGTGCGACTAACACGCATGTTAGTCAATCCGTACTGCCGTTTTAGATGCATCCGAATGTTTGAAAGTTGTCAGTGTGTTTCATGACTCCCAAAATCACATTAACCTACTTCTCGCACCAAAACGTATTTAATGTGAAAGCAAAGTAAAACATTCCAAAGCTTTCGTAATGATATCTTCCTTAATGCATGTGGGACACTTTTTTTATGGAGGTAAACATGTGGATAAATCATTTTGTGTGATGTCTTTTTAAGTCATTAATTTGGGCAACTACATATCTCTAATTCTATTGGTAGATTTCTGTAAACGGGATTTCATTCGTTTACAACTCTCCTACAAGAATAAAAAACATAAAGCTATAAGAAAAATTCAGTTAAACGCCAACAGTCGAACAGTAGTTCTGTTTGCTTTATTATCGTGCATTATTCAACAAACGGCCGTCTTTCCTACAAGGAAATATAAATCCACACCGGCCGCTGTGTATAGATTAGGGCTTAACTGGAATTAAGCCATGGACCAGGTGACGGATAAATCGTCTCCTTGGCGGTCTTTGGGCACACCCAACGCATTCCACACCGCAACAGACGCATCCACAATATTATTCCTGCACGGCGGCTGATAACCGTGCTCCGCATCGCATCCGTTCCTAGAGTCGCACTCGTCCACCACTCGCGCCACCACGCTCTTCCCATTGGCGGAGATCCGAATCATCTTGGAGCACCGGCTTCTGCCGTTGAACCACCCGGTGGAAAGCGCCACCACCTTCTCCGAGTTGCTGTAAAACTTTCCTTCGCAGCTCGAAGCGCCGCCTCCGTCTCCGCCCTGTGTGAAATCGTTGAGCGTAAGAATGGCAGGAGTGGTGGAGGAAACGGCGGGAGAACAATCGTACTTGGCGTAGGTCTTGGAGGCAGTACAGCACTCCGCTCCAGTGGCGGTGTTGCAAGCGTCTCGAGAAGGTGGGTTTCTTCCTGGCAGCCGCCCACTCGACTTGCATCCGCCGCTGCCACCACCACCTCCGCCTCCGCTGGAACATATATGAGTGCCCACGTCGGGATCGTCCGTGCACTTGCCGCTTGTGCAAATCAATTGACCTGGGCAATCGTTCAGGGTTTTACAGGCTTGTCCACATCCATTCTTCTGTGATTCAGAAGGGATTGCGAACAAAATGAGCACCGCGCTTATGAGAACAAGAAATTGCAGAAAATTATTAGAGTTTGCCATTGCAAAGGAAACGACACGGGGAAATGGTAAAGTGAAAGGCGATTATTATAGCCAAAAGATTAGAAAGCCGCCTACATTGACTTGACTAGAATCAACGACTAAGCCCGAGCATTAATCCACTATGTGGTTTTTTTCCACGGTAAGATGGTTACCAATACGTGGCGAAAATTTTCTGTTTGTATTCTGCGTTATCTTGTCGGGGATATGTGTGACTCAAATTCCACTTCGTGGTAGACACGCTAAGGCCAGTTTAGCTTTGTTATTATTCAGTTTGAAGAAAATCGAAGACAAAAAAGAACACAGAATTGTTTCAGAGAGGAGATAAAACTTTTTATTCAATTGAATTCTTGATCAAAGATCGATTGATCTAGAAGATTAGAGACAAAGAAAATAATACAAATTGTCTTTATATAGAAGTCTTGAATAAGTAGAAGAGTAGCTAAAAATAGAAGAACACACATGTACAATTATAATTAACAACTTCATTCTAATTTTAGAATTTTATTTTTAGCTTCATAAAAAATCCTATTTTTATAATATGCAAAAACTACAGAAGTCTATTATGCCGTGGGGGAAATTAGCATACCAACATAGTTTATTAAATTTCTTGCAAGAGGCATTGAGTTTTTGGGTTATCTAAGGACGTGCATTTTAAAGTCATTCACAATTTCACATTGCTGACGTGGTAGACAAATTTGCATTGTTTCCAGAATGTTATTTTACACTAGGCTTTGAGTTTCGATTTATTATTTATATTATATATTTTGAAGAATGTTACCTATATTTCATATAAATTTTTTAATATATTTATATCTAGCATTTGAAGTATGTGGAAAGAGATGGATCAAATCAAGAAAAGGAAGAGGCTATGTTGTTTTACAGTGCTGTTTTACAGCAGCAATCCAATCATGAGAATACACCATGGAATTAATGATTGGATGTTACATAACTGAAATTTGAACTTCTTATTGATGAGGATTGTTGTTATTCATTTCAGATGATGGTATAGTGAACAAGCTGCAAGTGATCCTAATCAATGAGAAGTCAAAAATTCAATTATATAACACCAACCATGAATACCATGATACGTCTTGATATTTCTCTATTATGAAAAGCCTTGACTCTAATTTTGATCGATCTAACTTTTTGCAGGTACAATCTGCTAATCTGCTAGCATCATATTGATATAATATGCTACTTCATCAGGCCCATAATCTTCTCTTATAGATTCCATTTGAGTAATGTTGAACTTCTAGAAAATGATAAATAAATAAACAAAACTTGAAACATTAAGAGATTTCTAACTTTTGTAACAAAATTTCTCGTGGATTTGGTTTTTGTGATTCAAATTATACTTGCCTCTTGAGATGATTATGATTATAATGATCAGCCAACAGTATGCTAATGCTTACCTGAGTAAGTTTTCTTATAGTGCTTTTACTCTATGTTATGGTTTCTTGAACAATCTAAACTTTCATTCAATTTCTTTGTAGGAAATTTTTGATGGCTACATTGGACTCATAATAAAAGGCTTGTGCATAACAAAATATTCCTAAATTTTATTTCACATTCTGAGTGTGAGGACATCCAGTGCTTGGGTGTTGAAATAACAACACCACAAGACAAACCCAAGACAATCCCAAGACAAAATTGATATGTTTACCTCCACAAATATTTTGATACAAGACTATATAATTGGAACAAGCTATGTATTATATCAATAATACGCTCGACTGTATGACTGGAACATGCATGATCCATATGTACAGAAGGATGTGAAGAACTCCTCTACCTAAAAACTTTTTGTTAAAGGACTGTTAATTATAAAAAGTTATTCATTTCATTTTTATTTTTTTTGCTAATGGCACCATTTGTTGCAAGTTATTATCCACATGAGGAATATACACAGTAAGAGTGCCCACAAATAAGAAAGAAGAAGTACAAAGAACAAGAGTTAAAGATGGATTAATGGCACTGAGTTGAGTTGTGGAGAAGGCAATTTTGTCTACCTAAAATGTAAATGTCGATGACATTGTGGGAAAGCTAGAGAATGGAGTTTTGACCTTGAGTGTATGTAGATCGTATATTTCATTTATAGTATAGTTAGATGTCTCTCATAACTAATACAGACAATCTCATACTACTGTCATATACACATTGCTTAATTATATGTGAACTATAAAAATCATTCAACAATAAAGTGGGTCCAACTTGATTGGATGATCAAAATTTGAGGAACTTTGGACAAAGTCATTATGAACAGTTAGATTTAATAGTTTCAAGTAAGGCTAAAGATGAAGATGTCAAAGTGGAGAAAAAAATCTAAACTAATAAACGTGAGAAAATGTTAAGAATATTTGGGAACCTCTTAACTAACCCATAGGGGCAAATTTAGCCATGTCTGCATTTTACATCAGCTCTCATCCCATCCTATCTTGGAACATCAATGACTACTACATTGCCATGTCACCTATTCTTTTATAGGATGCAATGTCTCAAGAATTTTATGTGGACTTTTCAAGTTTACAATTTCTATGGGGACGTTGACTTTTTAATTAACTTTATAAATTAATAGTAATGTGTCTAGTTACAATATTATATATGAGGTATTTTGAAAATAGGATTAAGGTTTAAATTTTTAAATTCATTTTGCTAAAAAAAAATTTTAAAAATTGTAAAGTCTCTCATGTTTACTTTGATATAGTTGCTATTGTAATCTTTTAAAAGATAGACTTATCAATTGCTTATGTTATTTATATTATTTTTTTATTATTCTTTCAATTTTCATTCAACAAATCCATCTAAACTCATGTAAAAGCATTATATGCTACTTGATATTAAAGTTTTGAATACCATTTTTTAGTTACTTCTAAAGCTATTGTAATCCAAATAAAATCTTCACATACATATCCCAATACTCATATTTCTTGCCCTTGAAATGTGGAAGTAATGTAATGATTGAATTGCATTTCTACTTACATTACCCATTGCAAATGAACTCCTTCGATTGAAAACTTGTCTCCTTTAATAACTTTGATTGGATATCAATTTGATAAAACAAGTATTTAGACCAAAAATGTAGAACAACAAAAATTGAAATACTTCAACTTATAGAATATAAACCCCACTCATAAAATAAAAAATATGCACAAAACTACAATCATATTGATTAAAAAATGCTCCAACATAGAAGTACTATTGCTACTTTCCTCTTTCACCATTCCTTATGTTGTTACAATAATATATGCATAACTTGCACCTCAATTTTCTATTCTTGAGTTGCAGTCAATATGTAGCTTGACATGACATGACCAGTGCTCTAAGCTCTAACTTGCACTCTAAGACTCTTCCTTCACTTGACATGACTTAACTCACAGTCTTTACTTGAAAGATTACATTTTAGAATTGTGTCAGTTTTAGCCCTCCATCTTGATCTGAATTTCAACTTCATTATCATTACCCCTTTTAGCTTCCGCAAGTTTTAGGGCACCCTCTTCTTCAGTTTCACCCTCTAGCTTCATCTGAATATCTTCACTGTCCCTTGGATTTGCAATAAGTTTCATTGCATTCTTTTCTGTTTCATTGACCATTTTCTTCAGTTGGGTAACCTTTGCTGCTATCTCAAGCGTTACACTTTGCACCAATTCATCCATCTTGTTAAGGATACTAGATGAAACATCCTGCAAGCTGAGGGTTTGTGATTCATATGCAATAGGTATTGCAAGAGCATACAAAGCAAGGACATAAAAAGCAAGTGGAAATGCAAGTAACATGATGCATAGAAAGGATACTCGAAACATTTTGGGCTCCATTTCAAGCTCCGTGGAATAAATCTACACATTAGACATATGAAAACTTTAATGTACTAAATTAAAAAATCATGATCATATCCTTTTCCATTCTTCAAAACATTAGGATGCTCTGTAGGGAGGAAAAAGGGTGATTTTTGTAGGTTTGATTGAATTGAACTAATCATCATTTGATTTAATTAGTAATCATTTTAGTAAAAGATGTGCTTATATTTCTTTTTTGTATATTTTAAAATACTCAAATGTTAATTTATAAAGGAAGAGAATGTAATTTTATACATGTTTGATTTAATTGATAATATTTTCGTATAAAGTTTTTTTTTCAATATTTGGTTCATATTTTTTCAAATCATTCAAATACTATTCATTACTAAGAGATAATGTGATTTTATACATGTTTGATTTAATGAAACTTGTGAAATTAACGACTATTTTATTTAGTAAAAGGTGTACCTCTTTCTAATCTCTAAAACACTAAAATGTTATTTCATAAAGAGAATGTGATCTAAAGTACATTTCATTTAATTAATAATTATTTTAGTAAAGGTTGTGTCAACATTCCTTTCGTATTCCCTAAAATATTCAAATATTATTCTTTATCAAGAGAGAAGATGACTTTATGTTAATTATTTTAGTAAAATGTATGCCAACATTCTCCAAAACATTCGAATAATATTCTCTACTACGAGAGAATGTGATTCTATATACATTTTATTCAATTTAACTTATGACATTAATGACTATTTAATCTAGTTAATACTTATTTTAGTAAAAATTGTCCAGTATTCCTTTTCCATTCCCTAGAATATCCAAACATTACTCTTTCCTAAGAGAGGATGTGTTTTTAAGTACATTTGATTTGATTAATAATTATTTTAGTAAAATTTATTCCAATATTCCTTTCTCATTTCCAAAACTATTCAAATATTGCTCTCTACCAAGAAAGAATGTGATTTTATGTTCTTTTGATTTACCTAAACTTATGTCAATAATGACCATTTGATTTAAAAGGTGATCTCACATTCATGTCCCATTCCCCAAAATATTCAAATGTTTTGAAAATATTAAACTGAGAGAGGCCTGAACCTAACATATCTACAATAAAAGGCAACAAAACCAAGGGCTCACAAGGAGTGAGAATCCACTAACAAAAACTTGCAGCCAAAAAATGGACCTAGGAGAAACCACAAACACAAAAAAAACCCAAAAACTAGAACCAGACACTAGACATAGCTATAGACAAATAAAATTGATTAAATTAATATTATCCCCTTATCACATGATTAATATAATTACTTATACTATCTTATCATTAGTACCTTTAAATTAATTAAATTATATTCAATTAATAACCCCTTTTCATTTCTCCCAAAGATTGATTTACTTCAATAAATCAGATTATGCCTTAGGAAATATCCCAACTTTATTTCTAATCCTAATTAGCTAAATTAATTCATAATTAATTAGGCTAATTTAGTGATTCCTGAAAACCTATCTTCTTATCCCCCCCATTAAACTAATTAACCCAAATTGTAATCCTTGTTAGTATTTATTTAAATTTAAAATACTGCACATCTACCCAAAACCCACATGTGACCTCCCTCGTGAAGGATTTGCATGTACAAGTCACTTCACATCTCCACATCACCTTTGACTAGAAGGTTCTCACACATGTGTGAGGATGCTCTTCCCCATACAGCCACCCTACACTTTCCCCTTTTAGCCTATATGTTATAAGCTTTCTTCCACTATCCCTTACACCCTTCCACAAGTGTTTCCACCTGTCAACCTCTTGGACTTCCCAAGATTTGCTCACAAATGTGTGAGCAAATCTTTACCTTTTTCCTAGGATAGTTGTTCTTCCCAAGATGTGCTCACACATGTGTGAGAACACCTTGCTCTCTTATCCAATATCAACCATTGATCAACTTTTGATCTTGACAGTCATTTTCCAAGCCTTGAACTCTATAAATTGAACCCTTATCTCTTATCAAGTTATCCATTTTTTAGCATAACCTTATGTTGCCCTTTTGGTTGCATATCCATAATCATTGCATCCATCATGTTGCCCTCTTGAGTGCAGAATCTATTATCATAGAACCCTCATCATGCCCAAGTCATTATACATACAATATTATGTTATGTGATTGTGAGAGCAATCCACATTCAACTTTGTCAATCTTTCCAAACCTTCATTTGCCAATCTCGAAGCATCAGGGTGATGAAGAGGAGGACAAGGAAGAACCAAATTGCATAGGAGCATGATAAGGGAAGTGCATTTCATGTATTCTCCTATTTTTTTTATATGCTAATATTCTTCTTTGATATTTATTTAAAATGGTTTTTATTTACGTTGATGACTAATCCTTACTACTAACTATTTTAACGGATTTACAAAAACAAACAAAAGCAACAAACAAATAACAACACTCTCCCACTGAAAGCATGAATTAATGGCTTATCGGGTGGGAGAGAACTCCAACTTCCTTTACAAGAAAATATATTTACCTTTCTCCAGCACAATGAGTTTTTAAGAGGAATCTTTCCTAGAGGAAACAACTTGGGTGTCCTACATGGCTTTCACCCTTGAAGTAGATGCTTCAAGCCTCATTGTGGTTGAACACTCTAGGTGTCTTCTTTTCTTGGCCCACCTCCTCTTGATTCCATATTGAATGTCATGAAAAGAATCAAAGTTCTCTAGAATTTCACTATTTTGATAAAACATGCTCTCCATAGTCCTCATTTTATCTTGGTTTTCCTACAAAGCCTCCACCATATCAACCAAGTATTTCATGTTCTTGGTTGAGTTCTCTATAATCTCATTATTTTGATAAAAACATGCTCTCCATAGTCCTCATTTTATCATGGTTTTCCTACAAAGCCTCCACCATATCAACCAAGTCTTTATTGTTCTTGGTTTGACTCTCTATGAACTCCTTAACAGAGTTGTCCAATTCTTCCCATTTCTCAATCATCCCAACAAGTTCCCCAATACCATCCAAGCCCTCTACTCCTTCTCATCCTCCACCCAACTAGAGGCTTTAGCCTCCGCCTCTAACATAGCAATAGAATTATGCTAGCCTCCACCTCTATCAAAATTTATGCTAGCATTCATTTCCTATTTTTAAATACTTAAATATTATTATTTACGAAGAGAGAATGTCACAATATATACATTTGATTTGTAGTAATCTGTCTGCAAATATTCCTTTCCCATTCCCCAAAACATTCAAATGTCATTTTATATAGAGAGAGATTGTGATTTAAGTTTATTTTATTTTAATTTAATTTAACTTATTTTATTTTAAATAGTTGTATCTCTACCCCTAAATTCCTAGTCCTACTAAATGGGGTAGCTCATGGTTTTCTTTATCCTCTAGAGCCATTAGAGAAGGAGATCCTCTTTCTCCCTTACTTTTTTATCATTATGGTAGAATCTTTGGGAAAATATATCAACTTCCTAAGGTCAACTAGGAAATGGTTTTGGATGAATTTTGCAAAGGGGATGGAAACAAAGACTCATAAAAAATTGTTAATAATACAATTTTATTTGGGCAAGATAGTAGAATGAAAGAAAAAAGCATTAAGAGTTCTCTGGATAGATATTACCAAGCTTCACATCAAATTAATTGGAAGAAATCAAAAGTCCTTTATTCTAAACACTTAACATAGCCTTGAAACCCGGTGTTAGCTAGAATTTTAAATTTAAAGGTAGTTAATTTCCTAGGGATATTCCTAAGAGCTCCATTATTCACATGCATTAATGTAAGAAAGCATATTTGGAAAATCTCATGAATATCTACTCAAAATGAATGGGAACTTGGAAAGGTAAATGGATTTCTTCTGTTGGTAAATTATTGATTAAAATAGTGTTTCCTACAATTCCAGTTTATTCGATGTCTTACTTAAAACTCCCATCAACGGTGGGTGAAGAAATTAATAGGATTATGAGAAGATTCTTTTGGAGTGGTATGGCTGACCAAACTAAATTCCCATTAGTTTCTTGAAAAAAGGTTTGTACTCTGAAAATAGTTGGGGGTTCAAGAATAAGACAACTTGTTGTGATGAATCTAGTAATGGGAGTTAAATTAGTGTGGAGCACATATGCTAATGAAGATAAAAAAAAATGGATTAGATACATGAGAAGAAAATACTTGGACTCTAATGACTCCATGCATGTTCTAACAATAAGGAAGCCCCCACGAGGATCTGCAATTTGGAATTATATTTTATAATGTAGAGATATTATCTCGAAACATGTAACTTGGGATCTTGGAAATGATTAAAGAGCCTATTTTTGTACCAACTCGTGGGATAACCATGACATTATTGATGCCTACCTTAATGCTGGGGATCTTAAGAAGGAGGCTTTGTATTTTGGGGGAGCCAAAGTAAGTAACTAAAGCTTGATTATTCATTAGGATGATAAATCTCAACGGAAATGGAGATCCTTAGAAGATATCAATGCCCCAAGATATCAAAAAGAGAATTAATGGCACTTTTGAAGGATGAGATTTTTATGACTACTAAATTGGAGGATATGGTAAGATGGTGTTGGCCTAAATCTGAAACTTATAAAGTAAATTTTGGTTATCAAATTAAGGAGGCAACTATAATTAAATATTGGTGGCCATCCAAACTATTGTAGAATAAATATTGTCTTTCAAAAGTTGGGGTGTTTTTTAGGCTTGCCATCCAATGGAAAATACTTACACAAGATCGAATAAGGAAAATGGGAATTTATGGGGCTGGGAGATGTATACTATGCAAAGAAGAGATTGAATCAGTGGATCACTTGTTATCGGGTTGCTCGTATGCTCGTAAATGTTGGAACTTTTTTCTAACTAAACTAAATTTCTAATGCCCTTTTCATCAAATTTTGTTGGAATGGTTTAATATTTAGCCTACTATACAAAGAAAGGGCACCTTTGAGAGTTTCTAGAAGATAATTCCCTCTACCTTTGTTTGATAAATTTGGAAAGAGAGAAACTATAGAATCTTCTAGGATAAAGAGATGATGGTGGAGTTGCTCTACTGGAAGATTGAAGACCAAATTATAGAATTAGGGAATGCAATACCTAGGAACCAACCAATTAAGAATAATTTGTTCTCCCATTGGGATGAGGAAATGCTTAAATAATTTCATTTGCTTGTGGTTCCCCCTATTAATGGGGCTAGGTTGGTTAGTCACCCCCCTTTCCTCTAAAATGAAAATTGAAAGGAAAGCCCTAGAATTTGGGTGGATCAAAATAAATTCTAATAGGTTGGCCAAAGGCAATCCAAGTCTAGGTGTTATGGGATGCATTGCTAAGGATAAGAATGACAAGATGATTGCAAAAATTATCCATGGCCCTAGGGAAAACTACCAACAATATGACAGAAATTAGAGATTCAATTCTTGGTTTGCAAATGGGGATAGAGATTGGAGCCAAGAAAATTCACTTAGAAGGAGATTCAATGATAGAAATTAACACTATTAGAATGAATCAAACACCCAATTGGATGTTAGTGCACTGGATTCACCCGATTAAAGAATCAATTAATAAATGTGAAGATTTTAAAATAAGCAACATCTATAAGGAAATGAATGAAAGGGCAGACAATCTAGCCAAGCATGCATCTGAAAGTGGGAGATAAATTAAAGTTGAGATTGATGCTAAAGTGGAGTATGTAAGTTGCCTATTGGAAGGTGGTTGATTGACATGGTGGAATTGTCTTTTGGATTTGTTGAGGTTTATTGATAAATGACATATTTTATTTTTTAGCCTCTTTGGTTGATGAGTTGGATGCAATGGTGATGGAATTTCCTTATTTTCAAGCAGTTGACAGGTCTTTTCACTTGGAATAGTAATTTGAACTAATTTTAAGTTTGAATTTTAAATTATAACAATGATACCAAATCTGATGGATGGAGTATGATACGTATGGCATAAGATCTATATAGTCAAATATTTTGGTAGGATTATGTAGGACTATTGCATGTCTCAAAATCCTAGATCCTTAATGGAAAATCTCATCAGGGTGATCCTTCGCTAATAAGGGAAGCATGAAATTTATTTTAAATTTGGTGAAATATTATAAAAGATGGCGAACAAGTTGGTATCTCAGGCCATTTCATTTGAGAACTTAAATGCAGAAATTAAAGAATCTTAATCCATGTGAAATCCCTATTGTCAACTTAATAAGTGATGGCAAATTAACAAAATTTGTTTTCTAAACAATTATATATTTTGGTATTGGGCCTGATGCCATGAAATTTTGAATGTTTTAGAGAGGACATGAAGAGGACAAACATTTAATTCTTGGTGATGTGAAGTGATTTTTTGGGGGTTTTTTTCCTTATAGGTGTTAAATTCATAATGACAAGTCTTTTCCAATCCATCATTGGAGTGCTAGACATTAAAATCTGAACTATCAATTTGGGTTTGGAAGGGTTTCCAATTTTTTCTTCTAAATTAGGAAGAGTTGACCTTTTTGGAAATATTATGGTTAAGTGTACCAAGATGGTGAACAGAAAAGTGACCACATGCAAAAAAAAATGAATTTTTCATAACATGTGTGTGTTCTGGAAATTCAAAAACATGCTAGCTAAAAACAATTAAAAAAACACAAAGTTCCTGAAAAATCAGACGGCTTTTGAGGAACATTATATTTTATAATAAAAAATTAAAAGGTTTTGAGGAACATTATATTTTTTAGAAACCTACGGGTTATGCAAAACTAGAATTTTTGGCCTTAGTTATGCATAACATGTACGGGTTATGTAGAACTAGGAACCAAATAGGAAGTGGAGAGAGAGAGAGAGAGAGAGAGAGAGAGAGAGAGAGAGAGAGAGAGAGAATAGGATAAGGAGATGGGGAGGGAGAGAGTTAGAGACAGAGAGAAGGGGATAGGAAGAGAGGGAGAGAGATAGGGAAAGAAAGAGAAGAGAGAGAGAGAGAGAGAGAGAGAGAGAGAGAGAGAGAGAGAGAGAGAGAGAGAGAGAGAGAGAGAGAGAGAGAGAGAGAGGAGGAGAGGGTGAGAGACATGAGGTAGAGAGACAACGAGAAGGAGAAAAGGGTGAGAGACCCAACAAAGAGAGAAGTGTGGGGGGGAGAGAGATGAGATAGAACTCGAGGAGGATAATTAAGGCTCAAAATAGACAAAGACAGTGATGGGGGAAGGAAGACGAGAGAGAGGCAAATAAGAGAGACATGCATGTATACAAACATATATACATGTATCTATATAAATATATGTATATATAACTATAGATATGCATTTATACATACATAAACACATATTATATATGTATGTCTATACATATGTGTAGTAAATGCTAATTTTACAAGCATACATTATTATGTCTTCATAACCCACATGGATTTTGAAAAACAAAATAATGGGTTATGTAGAACTGTGAATTCTCAACAACATTTGGGCATCACCATCTCACTTCACCCGCATATATACATACATAAACACATATTATATATGTATGTCTATACATGTGTAGTAAATGCTAAGTTTACAAGCATGCATTATTATTTCTTCATAACCCGTATGGGTTTTTTGAAACACAAAATAATGGTTTTAGTTATGTAGAACTATGAATAGTACTTTTTGTTTTTCAAAACTTGTGCAGGTTATGGATAACTGTGAATAGTATTTTTTGTTTTTCAAAACCCGTGCAGGTTTTGGCTTGATAAGAGGGGTTGGAAATGACCCCAAGGTTTGCAAGCCCATTCCCCCCCCCCCCCCTCCATTTTTGTCCCTTTACACATTTTTTTCATCTTCCAACATGATTTTTTGACTTCGTCATCATCAGGTTTACAAATGATCAAGTGGGTATCTCTAAAACTACCACCATAATCTCACACGTCTTCTCAATTTTCTGACCATATAATTTTTTCTATTTTTGGATAACATTAGCATAGTAAACTTTAATTTTCTTAACCAGTGCCTTAACAATCCTCACAGACATATGTCTACCATTTTTTTAATAACTTTTGATATACTTGACTAAATTTAAAATAAATTACATATTATTATTCTACACTAGATTCTATACACTTGTAAAAAATAAGTTTGTATTTTTTATTATTTTGATGCAAGTTATGCCCAATGGACGAACAGGTACCAAATTTTTAGAATGCGGTCACTTCAATAAATTATTAAAAAAAAATACTCAACGGAAAATTACAAAAAATACACAACTCCTAGATCTCACTCTTACCTATCGTCTTACAAAATGGTTTTACAAAATACTAAAGCTAACTATATATTTTGTGTAGCTCTTGAAAACATATATGTTATGTTTTAATGAAAAAATCTTAAATATATTTACATGTGCGAGAGGTTAGACCCTCTTAATCTTATCCAATTTTTAAAAACTTTAGTAGTTTAGAAACTAGATTCAGAGCACTACAATTCTTACTATTTTCTCACCTCCTAGTTTTTAGTGCATGACCTTCAAATATCTCTTTGAAGTTCAGGTTTACCTATTTTTCAGAAGAAGAAAAACAAGTGGTCACTTATACCCCCCTTTTTGTTCACCATCTTGGTGCACTTACCCTTATGAATAATTCTATGAGGTGGATTTTTATTGTAGGATCGTTGGTCATTATTTTGGGTGATGGATACTTTTATCCACTTTACATCTACAAAAAGACAGATGGCTTTCCTCAAAGAGATTGGCAGTAAACGATTGAAGGTCATTATGCGATATGACCATCCACTTATCCTCCATGTCGTGAAGACCGTTATAGGTGATGATTTATTGATGACTAGCCACAAATACATGGTGAATACTAATATTTCTTCTATGTTTTTAGCAATAGCTTTGGACATGGGTTTGAATAAAGGGAAAGCAACAATGCTTTGCATTAGACTTTTCAAAGGGCAAGTTCTGGGTGGTATTGACGATGGGTGGTATTGACGATGTTCTAATGAATATTGATGGGATCAAGCGAATTCCTATCCCTAAAGATTTCTATAAGATGTTTGTGGACATCCCCAAATTCCCCATGGTTCTACTTGACAATGAAGAATAATATCAAGACAACAGACATGTGAAAACAAGAGCCTAGGAACTTCTTTAGAGTTGGATGAACATGGAGACAAATGAAGACCCTAAATGGATTAAATCCTACATTCATTTGGAGGAACTTGAAAGAACCATTCAAGCTGAGGGCATCCTTTTTAGGGAGGTCGCTGATGAAGATTAAGGGTCTTCTTCTTGGGCCACTCAATGGATTTCAAGTTTTTTGAAGAAATTTCTTTGTCTATGTGTAGCATCCTAAAATTGCACCCCTTGCAATTTTCGACTGCATTTTTGTCTTCACCTTAGTTTTTGTGCCCCTTGGCCTCATTGAAGACCTGGTTATGCTCATACACATCACAAACATCAAATATTTTGACTTTGCACTTTTTCTACACTTGATCCTAGCCCCAAAATAGGGCAAGAACAAGGCATAGCACCCAGGTCCACCTCATTTTGGGGCCTCTTTAAACCGTTTTTCTCAATTCAAGTTTAAGTGGGATTCTCCTCTCAGTGCTAGCCTATGTTAGAAAATTATCCAATTAATTTGCAATGCTAGTATATAAATAGGATTTTCCCTCTCATTTGATAACCAAATGAATACACAAGAGATCAAGCATCCATCAAGCACTCAAGCAATCAAGCATTCAAGAGAAATTGAGCATCTTCAATCTTCCTTCAAGCCTTGGAGAAGAAATAAAGTCAAGGATCAAGCATTGAAGCGGGGATCAACATCCCATTTCATGAAACCATATTTCCATGTGGAGGCAAGCAAAACTTCACAAAGAGGTATAATCATTTCATTTTTAGTCATAATTTAGCATCTCCCTCAAAAGGAGAACATTTTCTTTCAATCATTTCATTTTTATTTATCTCAATTTCATGTTAATTCCAAAACTGGGGTTTGAACAAAGGCATGCCCCTATTCCCAACCTATTTCCCTTTCTTTTTGTATGTAGAAAACGGGTGCACAGTTGTACTTCTGGAAATAAGCTTTAGACATAGAGACGGAACAACCCTTTTCAACATGTGGAAAATTTAGAGGACCAAGAGGTAATGCTATGGTCCTTTATTTTTGGGGGCATTTTCGCAGTGCAGATCTGAATCAAATCATATTTCTCAGATCCAAGTACACAACTAAATCCCGCATCTGTAGCTCAGTATTTTCTCAATTGTATCTTTAATTTCAGCACTTAATCCTAAATCATCATTTCAACTTAGAAAAGAGGAAAAAACACATCATAATCTATCAATCCACTTAGTATTTAGTCCCTATCTAATTTGTGATTGAATCTAGTGGATTCCTCCCCTCTTTTAAATGTAAAGGAAATCTCCCACATCAAGCAAATATTGATTTGGTGATTTCACCTTCTATGTTGCAAATTGCCAAATCAAATTTTCCCCTTTACACTATGCTTCTTCTTTTAGGCTATGGTTTTAGGAAAATTTGGCTTAGGCTGGTTATTGATCCCTTTTTTATTTGTTGGATCTTTTTGGCTTGGATAGTCTTAGTCTTTAGTTGTTTGAGTCCAACATTTTCTGGGATTTTATCATAGTTCATGGCTTATGTTAAACTTCTTGGACTCAATTAAACATTTAAACTTTTATTTTAATATAATGGGAGTTTGACCTTCCAACTATTTAATTACAAAAAAATGAATAACATTTTGAAACATTTATTACAAAAATACATATTAATTTAGAATATCTTCAGAGATAAATTATAATTATTTTATTTTTAACAAGATTATCTTGAATATTTTTTAATATAAAGTTAGAAACTTTGGATTGTAATAATAATTCCAATATATATATATATATATATATATATATATATATATATATATATATATATATATATATATATATATATATATATATATATATATATATATATATATATATATATATATACACATATGTATATACATGTATACATGTATATATACATATCTTGATCTTGAGACTAAGAAAAGTTAAGCACATTAAACCCTCCAAGATCACCACCTCAATAGTTGATAAAGGAGATAAAACATTTAAAAGACCATCCACTATTCTCATACAGTCACCAAAAAGGGTACCATCAGCCTCCCACCACAACCTTCCAACATCAAACGCAACACCCAACTCCACCTCAATAGGAGAAAGGTAGCCTTCAGCATCGTCCCCAAGAAATATCTTCACCTTAAGAGGTAGAGCTCCCACAACTAAAAATATGGCTTTTGTGAAGGCTCGCACAACCTTATCCTTGAGAATGAAAACCACTAAAAACAACTTACCTTCTAGATCTCCACCTCAATAGGAGATAAAGGGAAGTATTCAGCACAAAAGCCATCATCAGCACCCTTACAACCACGAGTTAGGACTTCATCAACCCTCGACAATATTTCTAGGCATATAAAATAGCATCCAACTCCAGCTCAATAGGAGAAGGGTCAACTCCAACCACATCCATCTCCCCCTTGATAGAAGATAGGACCACCTCTATAGGAAAAAATAGAGTAACCCAAAGATGTCGAACTTGAAGCATAAAGATCCAAGCCAAAGAAACAAGATGAAGAGGAATGACAAAACCCTCACCATAGATACATGAAGGAGTCAAGAGATATAACCAAAAAAAACCAGACCCCATCCTTAGAGAAACCTCTCCCAAATGAGAAAGATAAGCATGGAAGTGCAAGGAGAAATAGGGAACAAATAAACCACCTAAAATCCATCGCAATGGTATAGGAAAAGTTGGGACATCAAGATGAGCCCTCAAGTAAACCAACGAGACAATCTCCCAATCAGGGTAGGAACAACTTTCACCCAACCCCCCGAAGATAAGAGAAAAAATACCTTGAGAATCTTTAGCAAGATCCCCTAAATCCCACCAAGCCCCAAAAAATAGAAACAAACCATGGCTCCAGGGGCAAAAAATAGAGCAGACCCCGCCATAATAGTGACGCCCAAACCCATGACCATAGCTAGGGACAGATAGCCCATCTGGAAACTCCCCACAAAAAAGATAATTGAAACCATCCAGGAGAAAGGGAGAAGCACCAACGAGACCCCATCTGAAAATTCCCAACTCCCCAAGCCAAAACAACAACTCTAAAGGCAACCAAAGAGAAGGCGCCCAGATAGAGCAGTTGGAAGACCAATTAAGAATAGACACCCCAATTGAACAAATCTAGCTCAAAGAAAGAGCAATCCACACCAACTTCAACCCTAAAGCTTTCACCATCCTCTTCATTTGCATCCTCTATAAAATCTTCTTCGGTTGAAGCCCTAACCCCCAAACCTCACCCACTTCCATTCCCGCTCATTGCCATGTTTGGAGTAATATTATGTTTTTTCTATTGTTATATCATTGAAATTTGGGATTTTCTAATGGTTAGATAAGGAGAGACCAAATCAAAACCTATATCTATCAATCTTTTACTTCCTTAAAGATAAATTAAAGATACATAATTTATAATTCATAAATTAACCTTTTTTGACAATTTATATTTTTTAGAAATTTTGAAACAAAATACATTTAATTCATCAAACTATAAAGATGTAGGCGAATATAAAACATAATTTCCATAGTTTTCTCAATATATCTCATTCATATAATGAAACAAAAGCATAATATCATATTTATATACATAGTTTAGCTCATCATGAGGAAAATGTTACAATAATTGAAACCATAAAGTCTATTACATCAATAAATAACGATACTATAAGATATTGAAGTCTCTAGGCACCACTAATCCTTCCTTTATATGTATCCATGAGATGAGGACGTGATCTAAGTACTATTTTTCTCAACCACAAAGCCTAAGATCCCCCAGTTCTCTTCAATGGAAGATCTCCCAACATTGCACAAGGTACCTAGCAATCTAGAACTATTGAGTGGGATGGAATCTAGTGTAGAATAATATATCTAACCTACAATTTCATATACAAGAAAAATTTGTCTTAATATCATGATATGGAAGAGAGAAAGAAACGCAATCATAGTATTAACAAGTCATTGTAAAACTTTGGACAAAGAATCTTGTAAACTATTTGTCAGTAGATAGATCTAGAGTGGAAATCTATTCTTCTCTATTTACCCATATTTGATTCTCAATCTAGAAATTAGCATTCTAAATCATTTCACATCAAGCAATAGTACACTTGAAAGAAAATAAAACTACTCCCCCTCTCAATGATTATTAAGAAGGAGATTTTAGCAACTAGGTTTGGGACATGTTTCATCCAACCAAGTTTCAATCAAGGTTTATTATTCACAAGAGATTAGTAGTAGTAATAATCTCAACATCAAGGTAAATATTAAGGTAAACATAATGTTAAAATAATATATTCAAAAATCTATTTTTATTATTGATGTATTCAAAATAGTATCACTAAATTTCACATAATCTTCTTAAACATCACTAAATTTTGCATAATCTTCTTAAATTAAACATTAAATATTTCCAAATTAATACAACCTTCAAAATCATCTGAAAGATTAAATGTAAGAAAACTTTTCAGATGACATTTTTTTATTTTTTTCAAACTTAACCAAATAACCCAAGTACTTATATTCTTGTCCTTTTACTTTACTTAAGAAATTATATTTATAAATTTCAAAGAACATATGATATTTAGGAAAGTCAACTCTTACAAAAGAGATAGATATGCCTAAGAACTTAAAGAATAAGCTAGTATTATGAAATCATTTCTAATGTTTATTTCATTTCATGATTTCTCCACCTACAATGTTCAAATAAATTACCTTAAGTTAACAAATTTGTTTTGAACATAAAGGACTCGGTAAATCATAATAAGGTTACAGACACTCTAAATACCTTAAAAACACACAGCATTGTCGATCGGGCTTAACCAACACACTCAGCTTTGACAAGCAGCATTAGCATACACAAGGCACATGAACTCTCTAAAATAATGTGGCAAAGAAATGTGTTCACATGAGATACCTTGACTACATGATAAGTGGTTTTGTTGAAAAGGTTTTAGAAACTTTCAAGCAAATGCAATTGGCAAGTGTCAAACCAAATTCCACAACCTAGGCATGGAGCCTGTGCGAAAATGGGAGCTTTGAACAGGAAATTTTTTTTTGATTTTATAGTCGCAACCACCTTGGTAGCCATGCATGAAGAACAGATAAGGCACTTGGACTGTTTCAGAACATGCTTCTAAGAAATGTGGTCATGGGTTGCAATGATTGCAGGATATGCACACATTGGATTTGCTGAAAAAGCTTTTGAAATTTTCAAACAAATGCAATCGGGGCGGTAAAGCTAAATGCCACAAACTTTGCCAGCATCCTCCCTGCCTATGCCAAAATGGGAGCTTTGGAATAGGGCATTGACATCCATCAAAACCAGAACAATGTGTGCTACATCTTGTTATGTTGTAGCAATTTTATTTTTGAATTGTTGTAAGTATTAAGCCTTATAATTTTTTGTGCACGCGGGATAAAATGATGGGTAAGTTGAATGAATAGGGGAAGACCATAAGTGACATTGAAGAAAGTTTGAGGACCATTCCTTTGCATCCAGAGGCAATCAGGGTCATCAAATCTGCCTTCTCTTTGGGGTGAGGTTTAGGAGGTTTAATGGAGGAGCCCTCAAAATTTCTCTTCTTTTTGGTTGAGCTGGTTTTTTTGGTTTTCAAGATGGTCATGGACTCCCTTTTAGATGGAGTGATGGATTCCTTCTCAACTGGTTGAGCTAGTTCTTTTGAGATTTTATAATGGGGCTCTCTTTTATTTGTCCAAGTAGTTGAATCTTCTTCTATTGGTTGAGCTTTGCAGAGATGATTTTCATGGTTGCAATTTTTACTTGGTTTTTTAGCAGGTGTAATGTTCATAGCAGGTTGCATTCATGAGAAGCTACTTTAAAAGGATGGTATGGGCAAATCTTTAATCTCCCACTCTGCTCAACAAAGGCAGGGTGTGCCTTAATCTCTATAAAATACAGAAGTAGGTCATGGGTTTCGATGATGTTTTTTTGAAAAAAAGAGATAAGCATCATTTACAATTCGAAAGTCATGTAATTTTTAATTGGTTTTTAAGCAGGTTATAATTTTTCTCTAACATTTACATCATGTTTGTATTCTAGCAGAAATTTTCTAGCTTATACTTAATGCTTTGTTATCTATTACAGGTAGGAGTCTAGATGAAATGCACTTGGACTGTTTGGTGGCATGCCTCTATGAAATGTGCTCACATGGACTGCAATGGTTGTAGGATATGCACACAATGGAATAGCTAAAAAAAGCTTTAGAAACTTTCAAGAAAATGCAATTGTGTTGTAAAGCAAAATTTCAAAACCTTTTCCAGCATCCTCCTTGCCTATGCCAAAATGGGAACTTTGGAACATGGCATGGACATAATGAAAAAAGATTTTTTCTCAGATATTATAGTTGGAAATGCTCTAGTAGACACATGCAAAATGTGGAAGAATAGACAAGGCACATAAACCGTTTGACAGAATTCCTCAAATAGATTATCTCATGGAATCCCATGATCTTAGGATATGCACAAAATGGATTTATTAAAAAGGTTGTTGAAACATTCAAGCAATCCTCCCTACCTATTCCAAAATGGAAGCTTTGGAGTAGGGTTTGAACATCCATCAAAGCATAGTAGAAGATTGATTTTTATCATAAATGGTAGGTAAAATATAAAAGAATTTTGTCAATGCTGTGGTTGTAATTACTTAGGCAACATGCTTCCAAAATGTGGAAACCTGTGCGATGCATGTGTAACGGCCCATGTATCCAAAATGTTGGAGCATAGACAAAGGCATGTCTAACTATCCAGGTAGACATGGAAGCAAAGACAAGGCATGTGAACTATTTTACATAGTGATTCAGAAATATCATCTCATGGAATAACATCATCGTAAATGCAATTGGTAAGTGTAAAGCCAAATTCCACAACTTTTAAATATAAATTTAGAAACATAGTACTAGTTTTTATCATTTTTATCTAATTTTTAGTTTAGAAACATCATCCATGGTTTAGTATGAGCTCTTAAAAATTGGATAATGCTAGTTGCATAAGCATTGAATTAGCAAAGGAAAATCATTTTCTTGATTGTGTTTTCTATTCTTGTATCTTTGAGTGTTGGGATTTTGTAATGGTTAGATAAGGAGAGACCACAACAAAAAACAATAGACATAACATGGATTTTTATGTTTTACACACACCATCCATGGTTTAGTATGAAACCTTAAAATGGGATAATCATGTTAGTTGCATAAACATTGCATTAGCAAGGGAAAAATCATTTTCTTGATTGTGTTTTTGTTCTTATATCTTTAAATGTTGAGATTTTCTAATTGTTAGATAAGAAGAAACCACAACAAAAATCATATATTTTAATCTTCTACTTTCTTATAAATGAAACTACAAATAAATTCATAAATTAAATAATCTTTTTAACAGAAAAAAAAATTTCAAAACCATCAAATAAAATATCTTTTATCATCAAACCATCATAAAATTGTCATATAACAAATAAGAGTGACCATCAAATTCTAGGTGTAGACAATACAGACTTCGCATGCTATACCAATGACTTGTAATTTGAGCAATAACTTGACTTGGACTATAAGACTTTATCTTGACTTGACATGACCCATACTAATCTTAAATGGAAATAACACTTACTATATCTCAGTTCAATCATGGAAAACTGATAAATCTGCACCTTGACACATTCGTTGAGCACAAGTCGATCCTCGGAATCTTTGACCCTCCTCCTTGATCTGAATTTCAGGTTTACTATCATAATCCCTTTCAGCTTGAGTAGGTTTTGCTGCACCCTCTTCGTCAGTTTTACCCTGTCTTCACCTCAATATCTTCACTATTCCTTTCATCCTTTTCTGTTTGGTCGATCATTTTCTTCAGTTGGGTAACCTTTGCTGCTACCTCAAGCGCTTTACTTATCTTCTCTTCCTCTAATTCTCTGGCCCACTGGTTGGAGTATTCTACCAACACTTCGGGTATTGCTTGGACACAGCTAGCAAGAAGATCATCGAAGCACACAATTACCCTCTCTTTCAATTCATACATACTTTTAGGCTCAGGCTCTAAGATATAACTGGAAACATCCTGCAAGCAGAGGGTTTTTGATTGATCCGTAATGGGTATTGCATAAGCATTCCTGCAAGAGTGGAGGTACATGAATATAAAGGTAAATGGATAAATGAATGAAATGATGCATACATAGAATACCACACTGATAGTTTATACGAACACAAAGAACACAACAAACACAACGAGAATCCCAGGGAAGATCATACAGATAAGCACAAGGTCGGTTTCACATTTAGCCACAGGCGAGAGCCACCCCCACAACCATTTAGCCACAGGCGAGAGCCACCCCCACAGCCGTTTAGCCACAGACGAGAGGCATCCCCACAGTCATTTAGCCACAGAGGAGAGGCATCCCCACATCCATTTAGCCACAGGCAAGAGTCGTCCAGCCAGCCATTCGCCCACAGTCTAGAACCGCAGCCAATTACAGAACTCCCATAACAGAGCAATACTATCATTGTCTGCCCCATTCAAAGCGAGACAGTTTTCGAATTTTTCCCAGATAAGTTGAATTTTGCCAAATTCTTTGAGCAAGCCTTTCCGCAAATTGAAATAATTATGTAGTTGTTTCATTGGAGCTTGCTGGACTTTCTCTATACTTCTCAAGTGTTTGACGGACATCTTTAAATCTTTCAGTGGAGGGTTCTGAGAGCATCTTATCATCCTTGACTTTGGGTGATCTTTTTATCTTAAGCATGTAGTAGTCAGCCGCTAAACTTGCCGCAGCTGCTCCAAAGTTGCACGTCCCAAATAGATTCATATAGTCAATGGTTAAATTCTCGGGGCAGTCAAGAAATTCCAGCAGATCCACAGCTTGCTTATATGCTTTAATTTTACTATCCACAATATCCATTTCACAACCATTCTTTCTTAACAACACCATGATCTCGATTATAGCCACTGCTCTCATCTTCCACAGCCGCTTGTTTTCAAACCTTGCGACGTTCTTGCTACTCTTGATTGCTCTCTGCAATTCTGTGCAGTTCCCTATTTCTTCTTCAGCTTTTTTCAAGCGATCCTTTATTGGCTCATAGGATGTTTTATAAGCTCTTTTCATGAGACCCTCTATTGGCTCATAAGATGTTACATTAAGTTTCTTCTCACGATCATATTTTATCGTTCGACTTACCACCATTTGCCTCAAAATTTTATCAGACTGCTCTTCTCCACCCTTATCTGTCGCTGCCAACCCCTCATTTTTCCTCTCATTTAGCTTCACCAGACAATCCCAAAGAGAGACCAAACAAGCCGACAAACCCCAACAAAAGTAGCTTATGTGATAAACTGACACTAATACCTTACTGACAATATGTGCTATAGTCACTACTGCTCTTACAATAGGGAAGGGTATACGCTCGAATACATTTATGATAGAAATAGAGAGCACTGTAAATGAGCGATCTGTAAAGCGTTTGACATCAGAAAGCATCTTATTTGTTGAAAATTGATGAGAAAACAACATGTTAAACCATCTGTAAACAATGACGATCCATCCTATTATGACAAAAGCACACTGAACATAGAATGTCAAGCCCACGTTATTACCATGATGCCAAAGCCGTCTCACTTTCGCGCCCATCAGTGCAACACAAATCGTCACAACACTTCCGATTGCTGGAACAAAAGCTGTAGTGACTAACTTGTACTGTGCCTTGAAAGCAAAAGCTACAGTCCATGATTTAACCACCTTATTTTCAGTGTCATATAATGATGCATGGCTTGGCTCTTCCACATTTTCTGAAAGGATTTCAGGAATGTTTTGAGGGAGAGTCTCGAATCAATGATGCATGGCTTGGCTCATCAACATTTTCTGAAAGGATTTCAAGAACCTTTTGAGAGAGAGAGTCTCGAATCAATGATGCATGGCTTGGCTCATCAACATTTTCTGAAAGGATTTCAGGAACCTTTTGAGAGAGAGAGTCTCGAATCAATGATGCATGGCTTGGCTCATCAACAGTTTCTGAAAGGATTTCAGGGACCTTTTGAGAGAGAGAGTCTCGAATGAACTTACCCGACAAAACAGTGCAGCCTAAGCAAATCACAAGAAAGGCAACAATCTTCAATAATCTTCAACAACCTTTTCAATATCCTTATTGAATATCAACAATCTTTCTTACTGTAATGCCAACACTATTGGGGTTTTTGAAAGGAGACTCATGCTCGCTTTGTGACTTGTTGTTCTCTTCTTCTCCTTCCTCTTCCTCTTTCGGGTCCTCATTGGGGCTTTTAGTCAGTTCCTCTTCCTCCACCTAGACATCTTCGTCCTTAGAATTATCCTTAGAATCTTCCTCATCTGCCAAATCATAAATTTCATAAAGGCTAGTATTAGTTCTGTTTTCTTCACTCTTGATGGGCCTTTTCCTCTCTTGATTTCGGAGCCTAACAGACCTTCTTTCCCCTGAGCTTCTCTCAATTTTTTCCTTCTCCATTCTCTTCGTACCTTCATCTTCAAAATTTTGTATCTCTAGGTCAATGGTAATTCATTTTCCCACTGACTCACTACCAAACCTCTTCGCTTTTCTTAGGGTGTTTCTTGGTGTTTCAATTTTCCTCTTGCCAGGGGTTAAGTCCAATAAGGATAGCTCAAGGGAATTATTTTCCAGGGTCACAATAGGGCTTTTACCTTTGTTTTTAACTAGACAAGAGGTGTTAGGAGCGTCCTTAGGTTTCTCAAAGGTTAAACTGGTGGTTTTTTAGAGGTTTTCTTGCAGCTGCCCTCACTACCAGAGGCCTAAGCAATACAACTCATGGTGGGGGTATGGTCCATTGCATATTTATACATTATCTAAATTAAACCCTGGTGTAAAGGTGGGTTCGCCCCATTTTGAATATAGGCACTAAAAGACGAAAACAGAAATAACGACATATTGATTTTAACATGGTGTCTTATATGGTTCATAATGGGGAAATGGTAGCCATGGACAATAGGATAACGGCCCTCTAAGGTAAAATATTTCATTACATGATAACTGATCAAAGGGAAAGGCTTGGGAAGGGCCAAACGATCATACATGTTTTGAAATGGAACCCATTTTTTACCTTTCTCAAAGAATTTCTTAATCTAACCTCTATAATCTCTAGCGCTCTTCTTCTCAACTTTCTCTCCTTAATTTTGTAAGCTTGTCACCTCCACAATGTACTCCGGTGACACAGTAAAGGTGATTCTTCCAACTGTAACCACACCATTCTGCCAAGAATTGCAAACCCTAGCTGAGAGCTCCTTATTGTAGCCCTTCATGGCCAGGAAAAAAGGAGTGAAAACCACCATTTGAAAGATCTCCCATAGCTCTTTGTTATCCCTCAATTCCACACAGTTACTCAGTTCATTACATTTTAGAGGGCCCCCCATCTTGATACGGGAAAGAGTAGAACTATACCTGACTCTATGAAAGCGACCGAGCAGAAGGCAACAAATTGAGAACTGTGGCTTCTTTTGGATGGGATGAATTTAAAGATGCCTTTCCTGATATCACTCAAATGATATTTCTCGCATGTGTGACACCTGGGTAATCATTTCACGTAAAGGCAATGTAAAAATGACTTCTTTTCATGTTTGTAGAAAAGAAAAAATTAGTCCTTTTCATGGCCCTTCTAATTAATACCTTATCTTCCCAAATCCAAGCATAGTCATCATCCATCACCATCATGCTTTTATTGATAATTTTCCTACCTTGGTCATTAGCCACGTAGGCTATCCAGCTATAGAAGAGACTCCAATCGTCTAGGCATTGAGTCATCACCATGTAAGCCCTCCACCTGTGTGGACCCAACGGACAAATCAAAATCTTTGAGAGCACGGGTATAAAACAAATTAAAAGATCTCATTCCAACAACTCAGTAGTCCCACTTCCTGCCTTCTTTTTTATGATTCCTCTTTCATGTGTGAGGATTTCCTTCAGCTCTCTAGAGATGTTCTCAAACTTGAAGACCTGCCAGTCTGGCATATGAAGACTTTGATTGGAAATGAGGCCAGCCGACCTATTGCCTTCTATGTACACATGTTGTATTTTGATGTCTTCAAACAATTCCACCAGCCATTTACATTTACCAACTATCTCTCTGATATCCCACAGAGGAGAGATGACATTATTGAGGTAGTTAATAATGAGTTTGGAATCTCCTTCCAAAATTGCATTCCTTCTAGTGAAATCATATAGCCTCTGAAGACCCATCTAGGCCACCCAAGCTTTCACCTTATTGTTAGTAGTTGTCCCCATACCTAAGCCAAACCCAACTAACAAGAACCCTTTATGATCATGAATTAATCCTTCTACCCTCGAGATCCCAAGATTGCCTTTAGAACAACCATCAAAGTTACACTTAATCAATCCCATTTTAGGAAGTTGCCATAAACAGGAATTTCTCAAGATCATTCTTTGCCAATTAACATTTGAAAAGTTGTGTCAAATTCTACAAACCTGATTTAGTCGGAGATCCAGAAGAGGGTACGATTTTGGAGAAACCAGTAGATTTTGCATTAATATTTTCCTTAATCTGTTGTATAATGATGGTGGCTAGGATTTTGTTGCTTCTCTTCTCTTCTCTGAATATCATGTTGTTTCATTCTTTCCAGATGTTCAAAGTAAGAAAGGGAGGAGTTTGATGCCACATACTCTTGGCAATCAGGTGAGAGTAAGGGGATAAATTCCACGCCTCAAGAAAATCTTTGAAAGAATTAAGTTGCACCCAATTAATGTTAACCTTCTTTCACATTTCTTCCCATATATCCCGAGCAAAGCTGAAATGTAAAAAAATATGTTCAATGCTTTCCAAGTCCATATAACAGAGTTCACACCTATTGACCAGAGAAAACCCCCTTTTGTTTAGGTTGTCAATAGTAAGAATTTGATCATGAGCGGTCACCCACCAAAAATAGATAATTTTTGGGATTAGTCAGTTGATCCAAATGGCCTTCCATATTAAATCTTTGTCATTATTTTCCTCCAAAAGGTGGTAAGAGGACTTAATAGTGAAATTCCCTGACACGTTCCTTTTCCATATCCATTCATCCTCCCCACTAGTAGTGTAAAGAGAACAAATAAGAACCATGGTAGTGAGGTTCATTGTTTGCTTCAAGATTAGCCTTCTAGTGGTGGGCTGAACATCCGGTCTAGAGGAAACAATTCTGCTCAAATTAATCTAGGAAGCATATCCCCTATTCCAAGTTATGAAATCATGCACCTTTGCCCCCAATGACAGCTTAGGAACTTCTTGATATTCTTCAAGTGTGGGAGGGAATCCAGAGACTATCCAAGCATCCAAGTGTCTTTCCAGAACTCATTCTTTCTTCCATTTCCTATAATTATCTTGTCATTTCTTTTGATGTCGTGTCTGGTTTTAGCCACATTATTCCAAATGGTCGAACCCATGGGTAGCTCCTCTTGATTGATGAATTTTTTCCCATTGTTACTCGAGAAGTATTTGGCTTTCAAAATGTTAGTCCGGCCTTTTTGTTCCTATGTTAATTGCCAACCTATTTTAGAAATAAGAGCTTTATTAAAAGTTTTGATCTTTCTTATGCCCAATCCACCACAATTCTAGGGTCTACACACTTTATCCCAAGAGACCAAGGAAAGTCTACTTTTTTCTTCCATACCTGAACATAGGAACCTCCTTTGGATCCTTTCAATTGTTTTAGCAATCACCCCAGGTATCTTGAATAACAAGTTGTATCTTGCTTGCCAAGCTAGGAAGGTTCCCTTTCCAGCCAGCGAACTTCTTTTGAAATCTCTCAAGCAACCCATTCCAGAAATTCAGATTAGGACGTTTGGAGACAAGGGGAAACCTGAGATAAGAGTCTAGGAGGTTGGCAATTTGGAAACCAAGAATGGAGGATATTTTTGCTTGGAGGGTGGGGTTGACATTTAAATAAATAGTTTTATCTTAACAAAGTTTATGTGTTGGCCTACGATGATAGCATATATGTCCAAGGTATTTTTCCATTTCTTTGCCTCAGAGACAAAAGCTTCACCAAAGATGATGGTATCATCAATAAATTGTTGATGGGTGGTAGGGTTTATGGATGAAGAATATTTAAAAACTTTTAGAGCACCCTCACATCTAAGCTTTTCAATATTTCTCCCTAGTACTTCAGCAATAATGATGAAAAGGTAGGGGGAGACGGGGTCACCCTATCTTAGCCCTTTGCCGCAAGAAAAGTAGCCCTTGGGGCAACCATTAAGGAGGATCGAGAACTTAGGGGTGCAACCACATTGCTCAATCAAATCTAAGAATCTACCCTTAAACCCATATTTCTTAAGGACTTCAAGGAGAAATTCTCAGGACACTCTATCATAGGCTTTAGAAATATCCAGTTTTAAAGCCATCAAAGGTTTCTTGTTGCTATCCACGGAGTGAGCCAGCTCATTGGCCACCATGACAGCATCTAAAATGTGTCTTCCTTCCACAAAACCTTTCTGGTTCTTGGAGATCATTTTATCAAGCAGAGGTTTTATTCTATTGACCATGGTTTTGGATATAATTTTGTAAACAGTATTACACAAATTGATAGGCCTAAAATCCCTGGTGGAGACAGTATTGTCATTCTTTGGAATTAAAGAAACAAAGGTAGCATTTAGTTTTTTAAGGAGGTTACCTATTCTGAAGAAGTCTTTGATAGCATTAAATTTGTCACTCCCAATGATATCCCAAAAGTCTTGAAAAAAGGCAAGCGGAAATCCATTAGGGTCAAGGGCCTTATTAGGAGAGAAGAAGAAAAGAGCAATCTTCACCTCCTGCATGGTAAGTCTTTTATTGAGGTCCAGGAGATCCGAATCCTCAATAATGCTAGACCTATTACATCCAACATGTTGTTCATATCCTGATTTGCCCCATGAATCAAAAGCTAACTAGGTTTAAAAGAGTCAATGAAAAGGGCTGACATATCCTCTTCATCCTCCACCTTGGTTCCATCTTCTCTTAGAAGATATCTTACTTTATTTCAGCTTGTATTTTTCAGAGTGGATTGATGGAAAAAAAATCATATTCTTATCCCCTTCCTTTAGCCACTAGACCCTTGATTTATGTTTCCAGAACAGTTCTTCTTTTCTGTTGAGAATAAGCCACTGATTTCTCAGATCCAATTCCTCCTTAGAGCCCTTCTCTGAATACTGTTGTTCTTTCATTTTAGTTTGGATGGTTGGTAGTTCATTAATTATGTTCTTTTGCTCAAATATATTATCAAAGGAATACCTATCCAACCCTTGACTCTTTCTTTAAAGATATTAAGTTTTTGGGTAATTTTAAACATCGATGTGCCTGCAATAGGAGTGGTCCATCGTTATTCAACTAGCCCTCTAAAATCTTTATGTTGAGCCCACATCAATTCATATCTGAAAAGGTATGGCTTTCTAATCCCAAGATCATCCAAACTTAAGAGGATAGCATTGTGGTCGAATCTTGAGCGAGGAGATGACCAAAGATAGAAGGAATCAAGGCAGTTCCAATTGGAAGAGATCAACACTCTATCAAGTCTCACCTGAATCGAATGGTCCCCTTGTCTTTTGTTTATCTAGGTAAATTTAGATCCATTGAGAGGGATGTCCAAGAGGCCAAAGGAGGTGATGAAATCAGCCAGCTCATTCATACTATCCGAGAAGTCTTCATTTCCACCAGCTTTCTATGAGGGGTAGAGGGGGGACTTGAAGTCTCCAAAAATCATCCATAACTCATCAGCTCTATTTTCAATTTGTAAATTTATGGATCTCCATAAGTTGGCCCTGGTATTGTGGAAATTTGTGGCATAAACATTAACCAGAAGCCATTATAAATTTTACTTAATGTTTCTCATTTTGACAATAAGGGAGTTCCTTTCAAAAGAAACTAAAGTTCCTTTAAACAAGTTGGGGTTCCAGAGGGTAGTGATTCCCCCCCAGGAAACTTCAAAGCCGCTATTCAAAAAATGATCTGAGGGCTAGAAAGATTTAATGGCTTTTTGAAAATTATCCTTATTCATCTTAGTTTCCTAAATCTTAAGAATATCCAGTTCTATTCCAATAACTTACATTTGAGCATATGTTGTTTTAAGGGGCTATTAAGGCCCCTAACATTCCAAGAAATGATAATCATGTAAATATAAGTCTTAAGAACCCTAATCACCTGAATAGGAGATAATCCCATCAACTTTGGGTTAATTCCTCTTTTTCTTGTTTTCTAGGATTCCATCCAAGGTTGATTGCTTTCCTATTGCTACCCCCTATTCCACTTCCTTCTGTCTAGAGTCTTTGTTAGTTGGTTGACCTGTTTTAATGTTGCCCCCCCCCCCCCCCCCCCACAATCAGCTTTCTTCTTCTTCTTCTTGATAGGCACTTGTTCCCATCCCTTGTCTTGTTCATCCTCCTCAAACTAGAGTTTTGTCTTGGTTTGTGGAGGAAAAGCAGAAAAACCCGGCATACCAAAACCACCATAGAAATTTTTCTTGGGAGTCACCATCAATGTATTCCTCGCTTCCAAACTTAAGTCAGATGAGACGGGGGGAACATTTTCCTTGGATAAAGTTTCATTTTTCTTTCCTTCTTTTTTACTATGTTCCTTGCATTCTGATTGGTTCAAATCAATGACAACCTCATTAGCAGCTGGGGGATTCAATCTCAGGGGTTCCTCAAAGGAGAGAGGAAGGGATGGACCCACCACAAGAAACTCAACACCAGAGGTTGAAGCCAAAAGGTCATCCACACTCTTCTTCTTATCTTTGTACAAAGTAGACACAATCACCTCTCTCAAGGGAGCTACCACTTTTTGAGGGTCTTTGCCTAGCGAGGAGTCTCCCTTTGAATCATTATTAGCATGAGGTGGTTCCTCCTTATTTGTGTTCTCCATCTGATGAATTTTCTCAGAGTTAGTGATCAGCTGATGTTTCTTGTATATGTTCCTTTTACATGTCGAGCTCAGATGACCATATCTTCCATATTTTTGATAGAAGACTTTCACATTCTCATATTCTATCTATTTAACCCAAGACCCAAGTCTAGACTACAGAGTAATTATGGTGGGTAAGATCGTATGGATTGCCACATTAACACAGACACATGCAAATAGGAGCCTGGATTTACTTTATGTTATACTATCAATAGCCAGATATGTACCAAATGAGTTTGCAATCCCTTTAAGAATCTCAATGTTTCAAAATTCCAAAGGAAGTCCTGGCAGGGCAATCTAGGATAGAGCCATAGCACCCGGATTAGATCAAGGGTCGAGGTTTGGTTTCTATTTACACAACAAGAGGTATTTCAAGGATCCAAAGACCCAATGACCCTCTGTGAGAACATGAGCCAAGTCAACTTGATTAAATGTGAAGCTAAAGAGGAACAATCCATTGGCCATGGCACTGGATGAGACACTCCCTTTCAACATCCAGTTAGACCAGTTCCAGAGCTGGTCAAAAAGACTCAAAATTCCCCACCAAGGATAGGCTTAGTTTAGCAATAGCTTTGTTGACAAAAACATCTGGTACTTCAACTTTATTTTCACTAACAATGCACGTAGTCAAGAGAGATGGGCCTTCTAGTATATTTACCATTTTTGTAGGACTTTCACCTTTTAGTTTATATGCATAAGTCCCCAATTCAAGTTTTGTAAAGATATCATGACAGTATTGAGGAGCAGAGGGGCGACAGGATGAATCTGCCACCAGAGGGTCTTCAAGAAGAGGGGAACCAACACGTGGGTCAAAAGTATGGGAGCCCGGTTGGGTCCCATCCCCAACCTTAAACATTGCTAACTACACCCTCAAGGAGGGATAAAACACAAGATCCCAAGGAAATGGCAAGGGACCGAGCACAGAAAATGGGAGGGAAGTCAAGGTCCCGCCATTACAGTTGCAGAGAAGCTTTCAAAAATGTTTTTTCATGATATTTTTTTTTAGTAACGTTGTGCCAACATTCCTTTTCCATTCTCTAAGAAATACAACTATTGTTTCATATGAAAATATAAATTGATTTTATTTGTATATACTTTAAATAAATTTATGACATTAATGACTATTTCATTTAATTAATACTTATTTTAGTAAAAGGTGTGTGCACTTTCCTTTCCCATTCTTCAAAATATTCTAAGTGTTAGTCCATATGGAAGGAGAATGTGATTTTATATAAATACGATTTAATTGGCATTATAACATTAATGACCATTGCATTTGATAAATAATTATTTCAAAAAAAATTATGTCAACATTCTCTTCTCATTTTTCAAAAGATTTGGATATTATTCTTTATCAAGAAAGATTATGATTGTATGTAATTTTGATTTAATTGAACTTAAGGTATTAATGATCGTTTGATTTATAAGGGGTGTTCACATTCCTTTCCTATTATCCAAAATATTTGTTGAGAATGGGTGTCTCAAACTTACTAGTTGAAATCTCGATCAGATGGCATGTGGTTTCTATAGTGATCAGATTGGTGTGGAAAACTATCTTGTTGTCAACCAGCTCCAAAGGCGATGGAATATCCTTCGTCTTTTACACACAGTTGGAGATGCAGTGAGTTTGATAAGACATTGAATTGTCTTAGCGATGACCTATGGATTTCAGTGTGATATTGTTGTTCGATAAGAGAAGTCTAAGACTATTTAGCATCATGCAAAAGTGTTATCGATAGAACTTAAGCTTTTGGTAATCGAAGTCACTTTTATGTCGGATGAGATCTTTCCGATAAGACTGTTCAGTATCGAGGAAAAGTGTTATCGATAGAACTTGAGTGTTTGGAAACACCATTTTAAATGCTGATGTTTGATTTCATGTTGATAAGATGGTATGAGACTTGTGAGGGGCCCAATAACACAACACTATCAAGGTAGGAGAGGGAAGGCTCTCCTCGCCATCCCGCAAGGAAAGACCCACATAGGCTATCAGTGAAAGGGAAGGTGCATGCTTCCCTACCACCCTATGAGAGATTTCAAAAGGTCGTGAATGAAGCACAAGATAACCAAGGAAAGATAGTCGTAGGCTATCAGTGAAAGGGAAGGTGCATGCTTCCCTATCACCCTGTGAGAGATTTCAAAAGGTTGTGAATGAAGCACGAGATAAAGGGGAAGTGAGTGCATAACTTGTTCTAAATCTCCCATTTCGGCATAGGTTGTGAGGACATTGGAAAAGGAATAATATCACATAAAATCAGAATTTTTCTTGGTAAAGAATAACATTTGAATGTTTTAGTGAATGGGAAAAGAATGTTGACACAACTTTTCTTGAAATAATTTATTAATTAAATTAAATAGTCATTAATATGATCATCCACATAAAATCACATTATCTTTCCATATGGAATAATATTTTAATATTTTGGGGAATGGGAAAGGAATATAGACACATCTTATAAATCAAACGATCTTTAATACCTCAAGTTCAATTAAATCAAAAGTGCATACAATCACAAACTTTCTTGAGAAATAATAATATCTAAATGTTTTGGGAAATGGAAAAAGAATGTTAAATTTTATTGAAATAATTTATCAAATCCAATGGTCATTGATGTTATAATATCAATTAAATCACATTTACATAAAATCACATTCTCCTTTCATAAGTGAAGAATGAGAAAGGAAAGTGCAAATACCTTTTACTAAAATAGGTATTAATCAAATAAAATGGTCATTAATGTCATAAGTTCATTTAAATCATATACACATAACATTAATTTTTATTTTCATATGGAATAATAGAACTTTCTATTTTTTGAGAATGAAAAACGAATGTTGGCACAACCTTACTAAATTGATTATTAAGTAAATGAAATAATCATTAATTTCTTAACTTTGATTAAAACAAGTATACATGAAACCACATTCTCTATATGAAATAACATTTAAATGCTTTTGAGAATAACATCTGAATATTTTATGGAGGTGCAAAATAATGTTGACACACCTTTTATTTATTAATTAGATCAAATAGTAAAAGTAATATAATAAGTTAGGTTACATCAAATGTACATTAAATGACATTCTCTTTTCATATGAAATAAAAATGGCGTGTTTTGGGAATAGGAAAATAATATTTGAACAACTTTTACTAAAATAATTATTAATTAAATCAAATATACTTAAAATCACAATCTCTTTTCATAAGGAGTAACATGAAGATATTTTGGGGAATGGAAAAGGAATGTGGGAGCATTTTGTAAACCAAATAACTATAAATATAATAAGTTCATTAAAATAAAAAATACATAAATTTACAATCTCTTTTGATAAAGAATGGTACTTAGAGATCAGGAAAGGAATGTTGACACAATTTTTTCAAATAATTATTAATTAAATTAAATCAAATTATATTTTGGTATGGAATAAAATTTGAATATTTTGGAGAAGGGGAAAGGAATGTGGACACACCTTATAAATAAAATTCCATTAAATTTCCAGTGGTTAACTTGCTTTTAGAAAAGAAAGTTGATGCGTCAGAAAGCTTGGAAGTGAAAGGTCGAGACAGGCCATGGGAAGCAACTTTGGTAAAATGATTTGACAGTTTTCCTCTTTTGCTACCAGTAGTCTTGGGACGCATCCTCTTTTGTCACACATATCATTCATCCTACTTTGTTTCTTCCAATCATTATCATTTGCATTGAGCACGAATATTTTAAAAAGAAAAAAATAATAATAAAACAAAGAGTTCAACATCGATAGGGAATAAGCAGGCCTTAAAAAGTAAGAAATACCTAGCTTGCATTACATTCAATCCAAATGCTCTCTACAGCCACAAGACCTTTACAATATAAATTTATAAATGCTGAACTTTTTTTTAAACTCTTTTTGGAAATTATAAATTTATATTTATGAATTTGGCAGTTCAAAATAATAGAAATTATTAGTATGATATCACAACTTATCTGGATATTATAGTTAGATTAAAATAATAATAATTTATTTGCATGGTCAGAGGCCTAGCGAAGCTGATAGTGAGCGCATGCTATTGACAACCATTCAAATGCTAAATTTAAACCATTATAAAACACTATAAAACTACTAGAGACCAACTGATGTAGAAAATACACAGAGAACGCTCCTTATAAAATATTTTGATGCCTATAAATATTCTACCTATAGACTAGAGACACAATACTCTATATACAACTTGTATTAACCGTAGGAGCTGATAGTGAACCACAAGGAGCTAATAGAGCTCCCATAGTTCAGGATCACTTGGAAGACAAAATATATCTTTTCATAAGAGAGTAGAATATGAGGATGAATTTATTGTTTATGGAAGCAATAATGTTTAATGATTAATAATAGATCAATGATAGTATATAATTATTATGATATAAATGTGCATACGCCCTTGCTTATATAGGCAAGGTGAGAGATAAGTTTAGACAAGATCATGAATATTTTTTTAACTTTAAGTTATGAGACAACAGATACTAAATAACCTAAGACAAGAAGTAAATGATATAAAATAAAATCTAATGTCCACTAAGACATCTATAAATATTCTAAGACCTAAATCAACCTAAAATGTGAATAGGAACTACTAGATACTAAAGACTTACATACTAACCATGGCAAATTATGAAGACTTAACAAATGTGTAATAGAAAAGGTGACACACCTTTGAAACAAAGAGAAATGATAATAAAAGTTGGCATGATGGAATTCCACTAATAATGCCCTAGAAAAGTGAAGATAATATAAGATAATACAACAAGTTTCCAGCATTATTATGCATAGCATTGTGAAGTGAATAATACGAGTATTTTCTTTCTATAATTTCTAACAATAAGCCATGAATATTTGTTTATATATAATGACTTAACTAAAAAATTCAAAGGACCCAAAATAAAACAAAGATAATTTAATTAGATCTAGTCAATCATCCGGCTTATTTTTATAACCTTTTAAACTTTTTGTCAAATTAAATTAAATCAACGTTAATTATTTTGACCAAAATTTTGGTTTACAATAACCTTTTTTTGGTAGCTAAATTGCTAGAAGGGCCAACTCCCATTAAATTGGGTCTACAATAACTTTATGAAGCAAATGGATATCTATGGACTACATGGATGAATCATCTTGAGTAATAAATACTTTTCTAGTTTGTTTCTTACTATTTTATGTCACCATTTAAAAAAAAATGATAATACATAACAAGAAAACCAATATACATTCATGTCACTTTATTAAGCACCAAACTAATAAAGTATTCAATTAAAAATTATATAGCTAACTAAGAAAATACTAGTTAGATAAACTCACTATTTAACCACCAATCTCATTTCATAAGTTTTAATCCTAATGAAGGATGAAGACAAGAATTGCAAATAAATTATTATAATTTCTATCTAACTATAGTATCTAGGTAAGTTGTGCTATCATATTAATTATAATTTCTATTAATTTTTAATTACCAAACTCATTAAATTTATATGTTGAAGTATAATACACAGAGATATTGTCAACTAGCATCCACTTGTTACAATGAATTTAATGTTAATGATGTGTACTACATGTTATGCCTTCCATACTCACCCCTCCATTTTAATTTAGTAAAATGTGGGTCCCACTTTTTTCTTATTGTTGTTCTCTGTTTCCTTTGTTTTCCTTTTGTTTGTTCTTGCCTTCGAGATTCCAAAATTTTGGGTTCAGGAGTTTTCATGCTTCTTAACCCTGGAACCCTGGGTTCCCAAGTTTGGTATTTTTTATTTTGTTTTGCTTCTTTGCTTCTGGTCTTTAGAATTCAGACTCCCAAGTTCCTGAGTTTCATTAGCCTTTCGGTTTTGGATCCTGAAAACCTAAGATCCCATAGTCCCAGTGTCTTTGTTTGTTTGTTTGTTTTTGTTTTGTTTGTTTGGAGCCTAGAACCTTAGAATCTCGGGATCTTGAGTTCTACATGTTTTGTTTGTTTGGAGCTCTGAAACACCAAAATCATGGGATCCCAAGTTCTTCATATTTTGTTCGTTTGAAGCCTCAAAACCCCGAAATCTTGGGATCTTGAGTTCTTCTAGTTCTATCTGTTCTTCTTCGGATTTTCAGAACCCTGAGTTACTGAAGTGTATCATGACCATTTAGTTGTGTGAGCTCAAGACTTCGAGATCCCAAAACCTTGAAGTGTATTTTTGGTGCCTCATTTTCTGTAGCCACAATGGGTTATAAACACTCTCTTTGGGGTTTATTTTCTTCATTTGTGAATTTGATATTTTCGAGATTGAGCTCTGAGTTTTTGGTTATCTTAGTGATTGAAGTTGTGGCTTCTTGGCATCTTGTCCTTCCTGTTGGTCATTATTGAAGTAGGTTTCTTTGTCTTGTGTTATATTTGCCTGTCTTGTTTTCTTTTCTTGTTTTTCATGTTTCTTAGATTAGGGTTTCTTTTTTGTTGTTGTTGGTTTTCTTTCAATAAATCACTTTTTGATAAGGTGGCCATTGAAATTCATTGTCATTCCTCTTAGGTTACTTTTCATCCCCTCAAACTTATGGTTTTAAATCAAGAATCGCTTTATTCATCCATATCCTAGGGTTTTGTCTTTCCATTTGTGAGATTCTGGAGTCTTGGAACCCCAAACATCCTTAAGCTTGTATGTTTTTCACTTTTGAAATCCTAGAGTTCTGGGGTCTCAACCTACATAAGTTTAGAAGATTTCCTTAATTCTCCATAAGTTTAGAGTTCTAGGATGCTAAATATTATGTTTTATGGATGTTGCATCAGTTGGTTTTCTATTCATGGATTACAGAAGTTAGTTGTTACAATTCTTTGGCAGTGAGGGTGTATGTCAAAGTGGTCAGAAAAGTCTTCAGTAGCCTTTAGATATGTTGAATTTTATGTTACGATTTAGTGGACATGATTAAGTGGTTCGTGCAATATTTTTTAGTTTGTTTCTTTGGTGGTGTTTCTATTCCACAAGTGAGTTATGTTGATTTGTGTTAGGAATATTAAGTTTTGTTATGGCTCAATGTTTTTGGTTGGATTATCTTGTTTGGATCATGCTTTTTGGTCTGGATATGCATTGGAGAATGAATTAGAATTTTTTTATGGGTCTCATCATGGTGTGTGGAGATCTATGTGGTATAATTTCCATTGAAATATGTCTTTTATTCAATTAATTGATAAGTTTTATTGTTTAATCTACAAGTTATGTTTGTTGGTGATTTTGAAAGATGTTTTAGCATGTGTATCTTGTTGTATTCATCTTGGAAGGATGTGTTCTGATGTATTCGGGTCCCCTCTTTCTCCTAGAGTTAATTGCATTGAATATTTTTTGGTATGGGTGGCTTATTTTGTCTAACAAAGTTTATTCTAGTTGTGGTCGACCTTCAATTAGGTTTTTGATGATCTATCTTATATTTAAGGAGTGTTGTTGTATGATTTGTAAATGGGGGGTATTTAAATTGATCAAAAGAGAATGTGAACAATGTGCAAGCAGATTTAAGATTGTAGATGGACGAAAGTCAGTTTGTGAAGAGCTTTAAAGGTGATATTTTCTATGAGACAGTGTACTGAGATAGTGATGTTTTCCATGATGTTAGTTGCTTGATTTAGATTTTCAAGTATAGTTTCATGATTAGGAGATCCTTCTCATTCCAGTTCTACTATTTTCTTTGTTTCTAATTGGCGATGGGTCCTTCAACAACACCTTGTATCTTGCCCTAAAGTAGTGTGTCTCAGCTGACAAATTATATGTATCTTAACCTAAGGTAGTTTTCGTTATTCTTGCAATTCCATTAGGTTCATACATTGCTCATTTGATGTAAGCCTAAAATATTGTAATCATTTTTATTCATTTTGTGAGTCTGATTCTTACCATGGTTTTTTCTTGTTTGGGTTTACCATGTAAATCTGGTGTTCATGTGTTTTTAGTATTGTTGTAGACTTGTTAAATATAATTTTATAATTAATCTGTTTTGAAGATTTAGACTGATTAACCCCCCCTCTTAGTCTTGTCGTGAGCTCAACATGTGCTAGTGTCAAAATGTCAATTTTTTTATTACATATCACACTAATCCTTCATATTAGAGGTTCTTACTTTTCAAGCTTCTCAAAAGTGCAATGATGTACAATATTGCTACATGTCCTTATTGGTAGTTGTATTGTATGGTTGTAGTGTGAAATATTGCACTAATAATTGTATTTGAAATTTGCAAGCTAATTTACATTTTTTTCTAAGAACCATCATTATTTTATACTATTTAAAATAGATTAAGGTGGAGCAATAAAAAATATTGTACTATCTTATATTATTTAAAGTGTATTAAAGGTACTAGTGAAATATGCAATCAACACATAACCACCAAAAAATATTAATAATTTAATTAAACAAAATAATTTTTATTATATACCTTAATCGTAACTAAAGTAAACGAATTATTTGTAACTTAGATTCAAATTGTGAGAATTTGCCTATAGCAACCAATATCTAGAGTTTAATGGAAAGCACAAGAACAAGAGAAATAAAATGTGATGTCGCCAATAGATATAAAGGAGAAAACTAACCCCCCTGCATCCGATTGGAGATGCTATAAAACAGGTATGGTAGATAAGGAAAAAATATTTTGCTTATTCCATGAATTTTTTTTAAAAGATCTTAAAAATCTTGTTAAAAACATTTATTAAAAACCCAAAAACAACTTTATTAAGAAAACAATAAAGAAAAAAAAATGATTTTTATTTTTATTTTTGAAAATTTGACAACAAAAACAATAAAAAAGGGAAAAAACGCGGTTTTTTTTATTTTTGATTTTAAAAAATTTATTAATAAACAAAGAAAAACATTTTTTTTTTAAAATTATATTGAAAATTTATTAAAAAATTGATAAAAAATCAAATTTAAAAAACATTAAAAAAAGTTTTAATTTAAAAAAAAATTATGAAAAAACATTAAAATGTGGGGTCCTGCATGGTATCCCCTATGCAGGAGGTGCATTATGCAGGTGGTACCATATGGAAACACTACACAAGGCCTACGTAGGTGGTACCCTACACAGGTAGTACCGTGTAATACGGATGTAGTTATTCTGGCTCCAAAATGGCATGCCTCTATATGATGGCGAAGGCATACCATTCAAGTATGACAAGTCCATGAGAATGACGTTCTTGGGACCCACATATGACATGGAGGAATTTGCGGCGGCGATGACGTGGATGATGTTGTTGGTTTGCGTTTGACGGAAAAGGTTTCTCGCGGTTAACATTTTCTCGGTCGTTATCACTGCGATGCGACGGTTACATCGGGCGAGGCGGTTAACATACCGTCGGGCAGGCGGTTTACATTTTTGGTGATTGCCAACTTTTATTTTATTTTTTCTAAATGGCCACGCAGCCATTTTTTTGGCTAACCCGTTTTAGTGCGTCCACGAGTCGACTAACATTGGCGGTCATGTGTTATGGGCACAATTTTCAATTGTTTTTATTTTTATTTTCAATGAAAACTCAATTTTGCAAAAATTGAAAATATATTTCATCCGAGAGCTGCATACAGAATGCACTGGTGGAGGCGAAACAAAATATTCAACCATGTAAATTCATGTCCCCAGTTGAATCACTAAGTGAAGCAGTTGCGCTTCAATTGTAGTTATATAGGTATGCATTGTCAAAATATATGTGGCTTCGGAGGGGAGGACAAAATTCGACCGCATGCATAACGCAAGTTGTCTGGGTATATTGTTAGTCCTATTGTTATCGCTTGTTAACACATGGTTTTTTTTCATGTGTAGGGAGGAGGTATCGTAGCGCACAGGGGGTGGTACGATTGAAGAGTGTTGTGTAGGGTTATGGCGGCATCAGTAAATTCAAACCCTAACATATAACGATAGTTTTGTGATTCCTTCGTCAACCCTATGTTTGAAATTGTAAATTTTTATATCATTTTTGTATCGCAGAGGTGGTTGTGAGTGGGTTGTGCCCTCAGGAGGTGTCAAGAGGATAACGATTTGGGTGGAGGCTTAGGCGGCTGCGGTAATTTGAAACCCTAAGACATTCAATAATTTTATTTTATTTTCCTCTGTCATTTTGTGTTTTGTTTGTGAAAATTAGGCATCATTTTGCAGCATGGTCATTTTAGGATACCAAGGTTCCCTGTTTGATTGTTGACGGCTCATGAGGGCTGATTTTTGGGATTTTGTTGAAAACCATCAGGGTTTGCATTGTTTGTTTGCGGTTTGGTGTGTGTTAGTATATATTGTAGACACCTAAAAATGTATCATTGATCATGTACTAATTATTCCTCTAATTGATTAAATAATTCTTTAATTATTTAATTAAGTTAATTAATCTTATTCTTCTAATTTCATATTTCCTCATAATCTTATTAATTATTCTATCTTATATTTCTATCATCATTTATTCATTTTAACCATTTTCTAAATATTAATTAAATATTTATTATTTAATTAATTCTGATTAATTCCCTAATTTAAATAATCTTTATTATTTAAATTAATTAATTCTCAATTTCTATCTCAATTCTCTAATCATCTAATCATTCAACTCTCTTCTAAATATTAATTAAATATTTATTATTTAATTAATTATGATTTTAATCCTTTAATTTGAATAACTTTTATTATTTAATTAAATTCAATTTCTAAATAATTAAATAGTTTCTTTGAATTATTTAATTAACTAATTAATTCTTCCATTTCCAAATCCCCAAATTCTAATTTCATATTCTTCTAATTTCTTCCAAATTCAATTACATGTGCATGATCTCAAAAACCAAATTGAAAATCAAAGTCAAGTTCTAAATATATTCAAATGCTAAATTGAATTAAATTAATTCAATTATTTGAATAAATTTCATGCAAAGATTAAATTGAAAATCTAAATCTAAATGCAAGCACATGCTAAATCAATTAATTAAATCATTTATCTCTCCAATCTCTATTTCCATCTTTCAGTTATCTTTTTTCTAAATTAAGCTCTCTGTGTCATCTTCTTTATTTCCTCCAATCATTCTTTTTCTTCCTTCAGTTAACTCTTTCATCAATCAATTGACTCAGTTAATCTATTCAATCTATTGAGTTTCACTCCTACAATCAACAGTTCAACTATCAATTTTTATTTGAGCTCACCTGAGTTCCACCTCTTGATCAATCTGTTCCACCTTTCAATCAATCTTCTCCAATTTTCTATAAATTGAGCATTCAATCTCCATTTTCAATCCTCCTCAATCCTGGATAATTTATTCTGAATCATGAAATTTGAATCTTTGTGTCACTTGCAGGTTACCAACGCAATATCTGAGAGCCGCCATACCACAAAGAGGAGAAGAGCAATGGAAGTTATACGCAATTACGAAATAGGGAGTTTTTATTGATTTCATTTATAATTCCTATTTTGCTGGATTGTATTATTTCTTTGTTAGTTTGTTAGAATTCTTTGATTAGATAGGGATTCATGATTTCCCTTTGCTTCTAATTGATTGTTTTGATTAAGATGAATTTTACTGATGACATTTTGGTGAGCCTAACGTGAATTAATAGCAATTTAACCTTCTTTATTTTTTTGTGTGATTTTTGCAAGTTGCGTGAATTTTGAGAAAAGATTTTTCTGTCACACAATCGAGCATTCATCATCACACAATCACATAGACATCATCATGCATTCGACCCTTCGGGGTCACGCATTCGCAGGAAGCTTTCTTGTTTAATTTTTTCTTCCGTCTGTTATTTGTTCTGTTTCATTATGTCTCAAATTGGGTTAATCTGGGATCAAATTGCTTTTATATTATAATTTGATTATAACAATTTATGGCAAGAAAAGTTCAGTTTAGGATTTCAGGTGCAAGAAGGATGAAACAACAAAGGAGAGAAGCCAAACACTATCAAAAGGTTCTCCAGGTAGAAAAATTGATACAGGATTTGGAAGAACAACTGGCCTTTGATAGATACAATACCTTAGTTCTTTCTTATCAATTTAAATATGATCTAATCAATATTGAGTGGATGATGAGAGATTTGGCTAGGTCTTCACAATTGGTTTTTCAGGTTCCTGATCGAGTTTAGTTTTCTTTTATTTTTTTAGTTTTTAACTTTTATTGTTGTCTGCCTTCTGTCACGCAATCGCCCTGTTACTGCTACGCAATCGATCAGTCTTCATCACACATTCGGTCTGTCAGATTTACGCATTAGCTCTGACAGGTTCAGACATTCAATCTGTAAGCATCACGCAATCGCACAGGTATAATTACGCATTCACCTCTGTCAATTTTTGAGTTTTTGTTTTCTGTTAGTTTGGTTTTACTACTAATCTTCTGTTTATAGCCTATGGTGGATTTGCAGAGAGGATTAGATTAGTATTTTTTGCATGCACACTTTACACTTCATTTTTGGTGCTTAAAATCAACAACAGTTAAAATTGACATGAATGGATAATCTCACACTTTGTTGTTGGTGTTTAAAATGAATATGGGCTAAAATTGACATGCATGCATAATCACACTTCGTTGTTGGTGCTTAAAATGAACATGGGCTAAAATTTACATGCATGTATCTCCCACTTGATTTTTGGTGCTTAAAATCAACAAATGGTTAAAATTGACATGTATGCCTTCATATTTCGATTTGGTAATTAAAATAGACATGCACATGCATATCTAACACCTAAATTTGGGCTATAAAACGAACGTGAATCAGGATGCATTAGATTAAATCATTTTTCTTTTTCTTAAGGTAAAGAATTTTTATTGTGTCTGGGGTGGACCTACTGTTGCACTAACTGACTTTCCACCCACCTTCGGGGTCTTGGGAGAAAGAAGGAAGGTGACAACAACATCTAAATTTTTCTTTTATTCTACGTAGTGAGGGGTATCTTTGACTAGGGATTTCATCACCCCACAGAGGTACTTCGAATTGGGATGCGTTGGGGATATCATCTCTCCCAGCGTACTCTCAAGCAGGTTTTTCGAGCCGCTATCTAAATATACTGGTCAGGCAGCTAGAGAATTGAGTGAATTTGACGTATGTGGAGGCCTTCCCTACACCGATAAGCTCAACTAAAGCCTTAAGTGGCTTTCTCTAAGAATCCATCGTTGGATCGGGACCCCTCAAAACCTAATACTACGAACCAATTTAGTTGCCAAAAATCCTACATTCAGTGGTTCCAGGAGTGCGGATCGTACCCCATAGATACCCTTCATGTACCTTACACTATGATACAGGAATCCCTCAGCTATAAGATCTTTGGATCTTCGGGGTAAGAGAGACTGGCATGTCCGAGAAGTGTGTGTCGTGGAGTGGAGCCAGTGCTACCAGACTCTCTATCTGTTCATTTTGTCTCGGTATTTGGTAAGGGCCTCACTGAATGGTGTCCACTATCTAGCCTAAGATTATATTCCATGATTTTTTATGTATCATTGTGCTAGACCAGTATTGAGTCAGTCCCTTGGGCTATTTCAGGCCATATCCCACATATCTCTGAATTTTCTAAGATTGTATGAAAATTGAGTCAGTCAGCTATACATACCTACCAGCAATTGTTCTCAGATTTGGAAAAGTACAAAACATTGTCCCACACACGAAGTTACAGAAAACAAAGTCCATTTTGAAACCAAAACGCAAAAGTCCTTACATACTTGTGACCCTAGGCAGTCTTTTACATAGTCTTTTGCATAGTCCCACTTACGTCCTCATTATCGTCATATGTCTTTTGCATAGTCCCACTTACGTCCTCATTATCGTCCTACATCTTTTTCATAGTCCCACTTACATCCTCATTATCGTCCTACATCTTTTGCATAGTCCCACTTACGTCATCATTATCGTCCCTGGTCTTTTGCATTATCATCCATTATTAAGTTACATAGTCCTACATTATCATATATGTCGCCATCTAGACCTCATATACGTCTTCATCTAGACCTCATATACGTCTATGTCCTTTGTCAATTATAGGTTCATAGCATGTGCCTTCATGGGTCTCCCAGGTGATGGTTTGCTCCCCTTCGAGCAACCTAATCTAATTCCAAACGGCGGTCAACGAGAAATCATTGATGGTCTAGCTAACTTAGCTTGGGATTTAAGAAGAAGCACACCTCAATATATAGGAGTCATACATGAGATAAACATTGAGTCAAGGATTTCCCATATAATTGATAGAGAGATTGAGGTTGAACAACTTCGTCAACAAATGGAAAGACTTGCATTAGAGAAATCTAGAAATGTTCAAAAGGTCTCACATCAAAATCCTCAATATGGAGTCTACTATAGCCTTGCATATCTCATATTTACGTCTACAGTCTAGTGTTAAAGTTGTCATCTTGCATAGAACCACCCTCATATAAGCAATTTTAGATCCCCGTCACAAGGTCACAAAAAGCAAAAGGAATAATGGACCCAAACAACACAGTTTGTAAACCCTACTTGGAATTTGGACATGTCAACAAGTCAACACTCAGGTACATAGACAATGTCCACCCTAAACAAATTACAACAGCATTTGACAAAAGAAGAAATTGAATCCGCACAATAAGATCCACTTGTCCTCATGATCCTAGATGCACTTATACATAACGATAGGGACAAGTATCTTTCGTTGTTAATACAAAATGGGGCAAAACTACCTGAGGATTTTGATGTCACAAAAATCTTACCACCAGGAAAAACTTTAGGTCAAGATAACAGTCAAACACCACCCTTGACACAAATACACGCAATGACCTCCAGTTTTCCTCAAAACATACCTATCCAAACAAATGTCAACACAAATGCAAACTTTCAAACAAGTGTGTCATCCTCTGCGATCAATGCTAGTATACCATCACAGAGCATACCGATAACATCAAGTGTCTCAGCACCTATTCAAACACAAGCAACAAGTGTAACCCAACCTCCAGTTTCGTATTCTATGGGATCCACATATAGTCAACAAAATGCAAATCTAGGACTTGCCAATACAACAAGTACAATTCAACCAAACCTAGGTTCGCATATCAACTATTTCACAGTACCTAGTGGAACACACAACACACAAGGTTATAATCTTGGTACCTTCCAACAACCTCCTAGTTATGCAACCACGAATCCTTTTGTGGGACATACACAAACACAAGGTATACCTTTGACACAAACAAATATTCTGACACAACAAATACAGAATTTACAACAACAAATGACAACCATGAAAACTGGGAACGATAAAAAGAGGTACACAATGCATGACTTACATCCTTATCCATTTGATCACACATTATACATGCCACCTTTCCCACAAAATTTTGAAACGCCTAAATTTGATAGATATCGAGGGAAGGGTGATCCCAGAGATCATATCAGAGAATTTTTACGGTATGTATAGAGGTTGCCTCAGAAGATACTTATCTAATGAGACTATTTCCTAAAAGTCTAGGAGGACTGGCTTTAGAGTGGTTCTCACACTTACCACCAACCATCACATCATGGGGAGAATTAGCTGAACAATTTATTGCAAACTTCTCGCACAACATTGACACCTCAGATACTTTGATGGACTTGTGTGTCGCTAAACAATATGAAAATGAAACATTTGCATCCTTCATACAATGATGGAGGGCTCTCTATAGGAGGTGCAAGACAGTTATCCCGGAAACAAAACAAGTGGATATGTTCACCAAAAATTTGATTCCTAAGATTAAATATCCGATACAAATGCAATGTTTAACCACATTCAAACAAATAACGAAAAAGGCTCTCAAATGTGAGAAGGGACTAGTTGAACAAGGTCTTATTAAGTATGGCAACACAAACAACAATGACAAATCTAAGTTTTGGTTGAAAAACAAAAATGTGACCAATGATGGTGTTGTAGATGCCAGAACGATAAACAGAACTCAACCCATTTTATCTTTGGGAACGAGTCCGTCATCTAGTCCACATACAAGGAATAACACAACCTCAGCAACTGTAAATGCTACACAAATCATGAACATAAGATACCCCAGGGTAAATGCTCCAAGAAGAAATTACACACCTCTAGGAGAACCTATTGAGTCAGCACTCAAAAAGTTAATATAGACAAACATGATCACTTTACCTGAAGTAAGAGTGTATGAACCAGGTCCTTTCAAACCCACATGGTGGAATGAAATAATTTCTGTGATTATCATCGGACTAAAGGTCACAAAATAGCAAGTTGCTACAAATTGAAAAACTTGGTCCAATATATGATAGACCAAGGGGACATCACAATTGATACCGATAAAACCTCAGCAAATACAAATCATACAATTTTTAAGGATCCTTTTGTTAAGCATGACAAAGGGAAAGCTACCACATTGGGTACCCAAGACAATATAGCTAACTACACAAAGGTCTCATACGACTACACTATTCATGCCATTAGCTCAGGAGATATAGAAAATAATGATTCACAAGAAAAACTTGACCAAGATGATCAAATCAAGACACTCAAAGAGATGATAACCAAATTTGTATGATATCAGAAGCACCAAAGTACGACGATGATAGAAATCTTTGTCTCAGAGACTGGGGGCATGATCAACCATCTCACTCGGGTTGGTTTGAAGATGAACTCATAGAACATATCATGGATGTCAAACATACACATAAGGACTATGAAGAGGTATTTAACATAAATCTTGATAAAACAGCCTATGATACAATCGCTACGATCACCATAAATCCCAGAGATAGAGAATGTGCAGTAGTTACTCGCAGATCAAAGGTAACTTTACAAGGAATACCACGAAATCAACCACCAGTAGTAGGAACTTACAATGTTGTTGACCAACTTAAGAAAACTCCTACATAGATATCATTATTCGAACTATTGCAAATTTTGCCCACTCATAGAGTTATACTGGACAAAGCACTCCAAGATTCAATAGTGAACAGAGATATAGATGAAAATGCCTTCCAGTCTATGGTGGGAAATCTGACACAAGCCACACATATTGCATTCACAGAACAAGATATTCCTAGTGATAGACTGCTTCATAATGACCCACTACATCTAGAAGCTTACATTCATAAGAGAAGGATCAGAAGAGTATTTATAGATGGGGGAGCTAGTCTCAACATTTGTACTTTAAAGCTAGTCAAAGCACTAAGGTATTCTGAACTTCACATTGATTCTTCCAAGAGGATAAATATCAAGGCTTACGATGATGAAGAACGTCCATCTAAAGGCATTGTAGCATTACCTGTACAAGTAGGGCCTATAACGACAGAGGTCTCTTTTCAAGTCTTGGATAGAGAGTTGGGATATAACATGTTATTGGGCCGCCCATGGATCCACACCATGCAAGTAGTACCATCCATGTTCCATCAATGTGTCAAATTCCCATACAATGTTATTGAAACCACCATAAAAGGTGATCCAAATCCATTCCAACATTGCAATTATCTGAAAGATGGTGTGGATAATCAGGTACCTATTAGTTAGGCCACACCTCTCACTACACAGTTGGAAACATTAAAGATCACAGAAACAAAAAAGGATATGCCTACAACATCCTCCTTACAAATAAAAGATATGGGTTGTGGAGAGTACTCTATTGCAAATACTTTAAGTGGGAAACAGTTGTCTCTTTCTCCTAAGTCCTTTGGGAAACCTCATACTATAGTCCAAAAGAGAGACAAAGGAAAAGAAATTGTTCGATACACAGACTCATGCTCTTTCATTAGATGGGGTGAATTACAAGAAGAATCCTTAAATGAATATGTTAACCACTAGATATATAGAGAAGAAGATCATATGACAATACCCAGAATACACACAGATCAGTATGGCAATGGATTCACAATGCTCCAAAGACATGGATATGATGGTACTATAGGCCTTGGGTTACAGAAACAAGGAAGACTAGAGCTTATTGTTCCTAATGATAATCCAGGAAATCAAGGATTGGGATATAGGCATATACAACCTATCACAGAAGTAAGACAGCGTACCCTTGATATACTAAATCGACCATGCAAACCATCAGATTACATATCACTAAGGAATTTGTCCACACAAGTGCTTCCATCTTCATCTCAAACAAGTAATCAGGTACCCACATCACCTAGTGCAGAATCAGATGGAGAAGACATGAGACAACTCCTGCAAGAACCTACCACTGAGTTACAAAATGATGCAGTTGTTGACACAACAGTATAGGCTAATGTGGCAACAAATGCAGGTTTACCACTACCACCAGAATCCCATCTGTGGTTATTGTCACTACTTTTACCATGAGAAATAACTCAGGCTCAACCTAATGAAATAGATGAAGAAAGATTGCAAAGGCTTATACCAGGCTTAAGAAGGGTAACTAATGTCCAAAGAAGACCAGTCAACCTACAACAGAATCAGAGATAGGAACAAGAAGAAATAAGTGATGATAGCTCATATGATGAAACATATATTGAAAGTGAGACAAACTCGCATGACTATGAATTCTTATCACTCCATGACTCTAGCCCACCAGAAAGTGTAAAATTAAGGTACCAAATAAGGCTTATACAGGATGAAGATACACAAAGTCAGTCAAACAATCAAGTCTTCATGTTATCAGAGTCCACTAAAGAAGTGAGTAATGATCTACCCCTCATCCATTCACACTTTATTGATTGGGGGCAATAAGGAAAACCAACACTAAATTGGTTTGAGAATGACGAAGAAATTTAAGAATTTCTAGGAGTCAGAGAGGGATTTCCACAAGGTGATCATAAAGCAGGGTTTGTTATAGACCTGAATAGAATGACATACTTTGGAGAAGAAAGTACTTCTGTAACAGAAGATAAGGATCAAACTACTCATAATGACAAGAGTGACTTGGGTAATCTTCCTATGGAAAGAGAAAGGTCAGTGTTACTTATAGAAGAAACAAAATAAGTAAACATAGCAGAAGGGAAGGTTGTACATATCATCCATATGACAAAATCACTAAGCAAAGAAGAAAAAGACAGATTCATTCATTTTTTCAAACAAAGACCTATCAACTTTGCTTGGTCCTATTCAGACATGCCAGGTTTAGACTCTGAATTAGTGTTGCTTCACTTACCTTTGATACCGGGAGTTAAACCTTACAAGCAAAAGTTGAGAAAAATTGCTTCCAAGTATCGCATTACTAGCTAAAATAGAACTACAAAAGTTGTTGGATGTAGGTTTTATTAGACCTATTGATTATGTGGAATGGATATCCAACCTGGTACCTGTGACTAAGCCCACGGGAGGTATAAGAATCTATACTAATTTTTGGGATCTAAATAAAGCTTGTCCTAAGGATGACTTCCCGCTACCTAATATCGACATGATAGTTGACCTAACAGCTGGAAATGAGATGCTATCCTTAATGGATGGTTTTTTTAGGGTACAACCAGATTAAAATTGCACCAGAGGATCAACATAAAATGACATTTACATGCCCATGGGGAACATACTGCTGGAATGTGATGCCATTTGGTCTCAAAAATGTCAGAGCAACATACCAAAGAGCCATGACAACATTGTTTCATGACATGATTCACAACATAATGGAAGATTACGTGGATGACATATTGGATAAATCAAAAACAAGAGAAATTCACCTTGCAGTTCTTACACAGATATTTGATCGGTTGGAATAGTATAATGTCAGACTAAACCCGAAGAAGTGTGTGTTTGGCATAACAGCAGGTAAATTGTTAGGGTTTATAGTGTCAAATAGAGGAATTGAAATAGACCCTGCCAAGGTCAAGGCAATCATTGATATGCAACCTCCATCAACACTTAAATAGCTCAGAGGGTTACAAGGAAGACTGCAATCCATAAGGAGATTCATAGCATAGTTGGCAGATAAGTGTCACCCATTCCAGCATTTACTCAGGAAAGGAGTTACTTTTAAATGGACAAAACAATGCCTCTGAAAGATTATCTTTTGAACACACCAGTGTTAATATATCCTACTCCAGGACAACCTCTATTGTCATACATATCAGCAACAAACTCAGATCTAGGAGCTCTATTGGCACAGCATGACAAAAATGGAAAAGAAAGAGTCATTTATTATATAAGTAGGACTCTGATCGGCTATGAGCTTAACTATACCCCCATAGAGCAAGCATGCTTAGCAGTAATCTTTGCATCCCAAAAGCTCAGACATTACATGTTGAGTCATAAGGTACAACTCATTGCACGCTTTGACCCACTCAAGTACCTATTGAGCATAGCAACATTGACCGGGTGATTGGCTAAGTGGGTTATGATCCTAAGAGAGTTTGATATAGAATACATAGATAGAAAAGCCATCAAAGGACAAATTATAGCAACTCAATTAGCAGAAGCTCCTTTATAGGATAGTCACCCATTGTTAATAGACTTTCCAGACGAATCTGTGTTTACATTAACTGCCTCAGTAATGTGGAAGTTATACTTTGATGGTTCATATACAAGTCATGGATCTAGAGCAGGGATTCTCTTCATTACTCCTTAAGGGGACGTTATACCTAAGTCATTTAGGATCAATTTCCAATGCACCAACAATATGGCTGAATATGAACCTCTCCTCATAGGGCTTCGTACAGCTGTACAATGGAAAATACAAGAGTTACAGGTCTATGGTGATTCTCGGTTGATTTTAAACTAGGTCAATGATGATTACAACATGAAGGATGACAAACTCATGCCTTATAAGAATTTGGTCAAAGATTACAAGGAGCACTTCAGCAAAATTACCTTCGAACAAATCCCAAGGATACAAAACAAGGCAGCAGATGTAATGGCTACCATAGGATCTCTTCTGAACATGCCTGCTAACGAAACTTAGTTTGAGTTCATCATAGAACAGTTGATGCTACCTGCATATGAGACTCCCCTATCAGAATATGTATTTGCAATTGTGGGTCCGGAATTGCCTTGGTACAATGAAATATATACACATTTACATACTCAATACATGTCACCGGATCTGTCCAGGAATCAAAAGAAGACATTTATTCGTTAGGCATCTAGGTACACCGTTATAGATGATAATTTGTATAGAAAGGGTTTCGATGGAACTCTTCTCTGATGCCTGGATGAGAAGGAAGCACATCTTGCTTTAAAATAAGTCCATGATGGAATTTGTGGGGCTCACCAAAGCGGTCCACCTTTGTCAAAGAAATTGTTGAGAATGGGTTATTACTGGCCAACCATGGAAAAGGATGCTTACAAGTATGTACAGAAGTGTAAACAATGCCAAATGCATGGAGACCTCATTCATGCACCAGCACAAGATCTTCAACCCATTACATCACCATGGTCGTTTTCACAATGGGGATCAAATATAGTGGGTAAAATCAACCCTACTTCTTCCAATGGGCACAAGTTCATCTTGACAGCCACTAAGTACTTTACCAAATGGGTTGAGGCAATTCCTCTAACATACACTACTGTAAATTAGATATCAAAATTCATGCTCAACTACATTATATGTAGATACGGAGTTCCAATGTGTTTTGTTATAGATAACAGATGTTCATTTAAAAATCGGGAAGTGAAAGAGTTGTGTGACAAATTTCATATACAACAGAGATTTGCCACACCATATTATCCACAAAGTAATGGACAAGCAGAGGCTACAAATAAAACAATATTGAAAATTCTTAAAAAGGTAGTCACTGACACAGGATGGGACTGGCATCTCTAGTTAAATCCCTCTCTTTGGGCTTACAAAATAGGAGTACGCAAACCTACAGGAGCAACACCATATTCCTTGGTCTAGGGATAGAAGCGATACTCCCCAATGAAATAGAAATACCATCTCTAAGAGTCTCCTTACGGAACATCATATTAGAGGAAAACTACAGGGTAGCAAGGTTATAAGAACTCGAAACCCTTGAAGAAAAAAGACAAACATAGTTTAACCATCTACAAGGATATCAAAATAGACTGAGACAGAGTTATAATAAATGGGTCCACCCACAAACTTTTCAAGTGGGAGATCTAATACTTAAAGAGAATCAAAGGAACCTAGTGGAATGAGAAAGGCCAGGGAAATTCGAACCTAACTGGCTAGGTCCTTTCATTATAACAAGGGTCATAGGCAATGGAGCATATAATTTGGCTACCATAGAGGGAGATCCACTCTCTGACCCTATGAACAGCATGCACCTCAAGCGATATTATACCTAAAGGTTGTGTAGTTTAGGTTTTACTTTCTGCATTGCATATGATTTAAAACATTGCATTACATATAGTTTATTTTTCAAATACATTGAATTCTCAAAAGTTGCTGCATTTTCATATAGTAGCATCAATAAAACAAGGCAACTGTCCAATTTTATCATCTATTTGCATCTAAGAGAAGCAAGGGTCGTCTCCTTTCTTAGATATCCAGACATGAAGTCTATGAGGTCCTGAGGTCATTCATTTTCAACACTACCCTGTGACGATGCTTTACTTATGGTTGGGTAGTGATTTCACTATTTGAGACTTGTTAACCCACAATCTATCAATTGCTATATCTCAAATACATATGAAGAAGATCTGCAATTCATTCTAGACACCTAGTTGATCATATGACTAGTGAAAAATATAAAATTCTACTTCAATGCCGTTGTAATTGTCACACCCAAGTAGGTTTCATTACTTACAAGTCAAGGCAAGAAAAGAAAAAAAAAGAGTCATGCCAAATATCCATCTAAAGGCAAAAAGACCAATTATATATAACTGAAATATCATGTATACAAATGCGATAAAAGCTTGACTATGGGAACATACAAGTAACTCCATCTGGGCTATGAACACTTACCGGCAATGGAGCAATATTTGAGATATTATAGTCTATAACCTCATTGGAGCTCTCAAGGCTTGCTGGCAGTGAGGCTCTATTCGAGATACTTTTGAAGTTAGAAAAATCCATGTAGCCAGTCATAAAGGATGTTAAGGATCTTTAGTAAACACGAGAGAAGGAATTAACTCATCTACACACACATGGGCAAAAGAAGATCAAAGTTTAAAGAACCAGTGGGGAAGTTTTTTGCGTCTCCATTTGTAAATCCTAGTCACTAAGTGTGTTGATTTGAATGTTCCAAAGGGCCTTAGGGATCGATTGATCGTTTAGCTATGAAATGTTTCGCACCTCCATTTCAATTGGTGTATTACAAATGCAAAAACAAACACAGTCAACCTTGTTCGAATAGGAAATGCATCTTCATCCTGCATATTGCATTCACATAGATAATGTCAAAAATTCATTTGTCTTCACATACATTCTGCAGATCATCATGTCATATAGATCTGCACACTTGGGGCATAACTGAAAAAATCCAAAAAAAATCATATAAAGTCCAGGAAAAAATCCTAAAAATCAGATAAAGTCCTAAAAAAATCCAAAAAACATTGAAAAACTCAAAATCCAAAAAACATTGAAATATTCAAAATCCAAAAAACATTGAAATATTCAAAATCCAAAAACATTGAAAATCATAAAATACCAAAAAACATCCATATAAGGTCCTAAAAAAATCATTCAAAAACATTCAAATATGGAAAACATAACAACCAAAAACATCTGCAAAACAATCCTACAAAATCCAAAAACATCGGATAAAGTCCTGAAAAAAATTATCCAAAAACATTCAAATATCAATCTACATAATCCAAAAACATCAAAAAAACTCTTGGAAAAGAACTAAAAATCGAAAATCAATCAATCAAAAACTTGCAATAAAATGTCTTGTGAGAAACAAATACCCTAGCAGATATCCAGCAAACGCTTCGCACGAAGTTAACAAAGGATACAACTATCCGGTCAAACATTTGCAATCAACTGATCAAATTGTCTTTATCAATCATATCATATCCATATCAAAGTGATCATTATCTTGTCTTAAACAAAAGAGGATACACTCAAAATCAAATAGGTCAGTCTTAAACAAGGTCCGCAACTTTCTGAGATCAAACATTATCAACCATCACATCAAACAACTGAGAATGAAGGCACAAGGTGGGTATAGCTGCTGAATTTTGTCCAGGTCAATCTTTATCTTTTTATCATTTGGCGACAGATATTGTTCCTATACTACTCAAGGATGTCTATAAGTGACTAGAGGAGCTATGATGGGCATTATCTTTTTCTTTGTTTGTTGTTTGTGGTGTGAACCGATGAAATTCTAGGGAAATTTCTCTAGTGGGTGTCTGTGATAAGAGCCTTCACATCAAGGTGAAATCGCCACACATACCTCGACCCCTAGCGTAATTCCAAGAATGGAGAGTTCACTCCTTGTATGCTACGTGTTTGTTTCTACAATGAGATATCTTTGCATCTTGGTTCCTTATACCTTGATGTGCTAAGCTTCATTGTTCAAATAATAAGGCTCGGTGATGAATATATATTGATGCAATAAATATGTGACACAGGTTCGTGATTCATTCAATTTCATTCTCATTCTCATTTCATTTTCTTATTGATAGTTTGTTGATTTCTCTACTTTTTTCTAAATCACATTCTTTCTACCATTGATTCTTCTCTCTATCATCTAACTAACATTTCTTCAAGATGTATCTGAGTTAAAGGTTGGTTCAACCATTATCATACAAAAAATATTCATGATAGATTCATTATAGATTCATATAGATTCATTTGCATTCATTATAGATTCATTTATATTCATTATAGGTTCATTTGCATTCATAAGAGATTTCATTGCATTCATTTAGATTTCATTTGCACTATTAATACATACATGTACTACCATTGCATTCAGAATCATATAGAATCAAATAGATAAGCATCATAGAACTCATAGCATCATATAAGCATACATGAGAAGCAAAACATAAATAGATCACTATCAGAACCTGCATATTATATATATATATAACTCAAAAATGATAATGTGTGTGAATACAATAAATAATCATGAAGGCTCAGATAACATGATCAACCAACACTACCTCTGTCAGCAGGTGGATCTTGTCTACTAGATCCTGCCCCAGGATGTCGAGGTGGTCCCATAACGCCACCACTGCTAGTCCGTCATGAAGTAGATCTACTGGATCTCCTCCCCATAAATGCATTGAAGCTAGGCTCTCTCTAACCCTCAAGGATGGCTCTCTCATATGCCTGTCTATAATAAATAGCCTCCTGCGCAGCAGTGAAATATCTATCTGCCTGGTCGCGTGCATCAGTACCTGCTCTAAAAAGCTGATCAAAGGCATCCATGGTAATCTGACATCTCTGCACTACCTCATCTCTCTCCCTCTGGAGACAAACTCGCTCAGCCTCAAGGGCACCATAATCTGCACGGTAAGTCTCTCGCTCGATATCTCATCTAGCGACCTCATCCTCCTCACCAACCTGTCCTATCCCACCCTCTGTAGCAGGCACATCCTCCTCACCAACCTGTCATATCCTACCCTCTGCAGCAGGCACATCCTCTAGCTCTAGCATATCCTCATCATCACCTCCAATCTCACTGCTCGATGACTCAGAAGAATCATCGCTATCCTTACTGCTAATAGACTCAGTGTCTCCACCAATATCTACATCCTCATCTCCCTCATCTCCCTCATTTCCACCACCTCCTCTCTCAGCTCCACCATCTCCTCTGGCTCTCTCCCCTGCGTCTATCCTCAACCATTGTCTAGGATGTCGAATCTGCTACGTTGTAATCAGAACAGCAGGATCAGTCAAAGGCACTGGCCTATGCCTAGCAAACCAGGCATCATACTCCACCGTCGTCCCTGGATCCGTTGCACCTCTACCCCAACCCCAGAGTAATGGCTCCAGATAATCAAACTCAGCAAAAGCAACATGTGGCTATATGCAAACACCCCAATCAGATACCTCACGAGATACACGAGGAAACTAAGCAATAACCACAGGTGTCACTTGTACCTCACCGAACTGTCTCAAAACCTGCCCTGGAAGATACTTCTCAATGATCTACTAGGTCTCAAAGGTCCTACCAATAAGATATCTCTGTTGTCCGCAGAAAGGGAAGTGCACTGCATCATCAAGCCAACCGGGGCAATCCAAGTATGGTCTCTAAATAAAATGCTGCAATATGTCAAACTGATGTCTCCAGTACAAGGTGTTCCCCGAACCTCTGTGTATAATACCTGCTATATACCTGAAAGCATAAGGCTCACCAGGCTGCAAATCAACATGAATAACAGGCCTAGCAATAGAAATGTGCTCCCACGCCCATGTCTGGAGTAAAGTAACACCACAACTGATAGAACAGTATCCAAGATACACAATATCATGCATCTGGTAGTACAACATGGCTAGTAGAAAAGGACCCCAAGCATATAGTCGACAATGCACAATCATATCATGGAGCACTTTGCCCCATCCAATTGGAAACCCATGACCTTGTTTGTCAGGTATCAGTAAACCATTGACAACACCACATAAAACAATAGTCAGGTCATCATAGTTTAATCGGGCCCATGGGATGTCATAACGGCCACTGATCTGCAAGTCTTGTATCTCACACTCAAAAATTGCACACAGTCCAGCAATGCCATCATCATGGTCATATACAACTCTCTCACCATGGATCGGAATATGCAATATATGCCATACATCCTCTAAGGTAATCGATGCCTCACCAGTCGCAAGATGAAAAGAAAAAGTCTCAGAGTGCCACCGCTCTATCAAAGTTGTAATCATGGCCCTATTGCTCATAACCTCTAGCAAATATAAAATGTGATATAGACCAAGTTGTCAGATATGCTCGATCTCCTCATCTGGTAAGTCATCTCGAAGATCAAGTCCACTAGGTCTGCTCTGTCAGCAGTATAACACTCCAATGTTCTCCTGCAACGAGAAGATGTCCAAAATATCAGATATCGGATCCTAAAAAACTTAAAAAAAATTCAAACGCATGATACAAAATTACACATACAACGAATGCGTAACAGTTATGACTAATGTGGAACAACTATGACTCTTGCGTGATGTTTGATGCTAATGCGTAATGAAACGGGCACATGCGTAACAATAAACACTTATGCATAAAGAAATGACCGAATGCAGCATGATAAACACTAACGCATAACACTTAGGACACATGTGTAGCAATTAGAACATTGCGGTACATTAACAACGTATGCGTAAACACTGACAAGTGATTGTGTGACACAATGCAAAAATTGATCATGGAAGAAATTTTGGAAAATAGCATAAAATAGGCAAAAAATTGGAAAAATACCATGCCGCCAGTCCCAAGAGGTCTCTGATATGAATGTACTCGGTCAAACAGGTGCAATTGAGCTCTATAACCAGCCATGACGATCAAATACTCAAAAAAAAGCACAAAAATTGCAGAGAAAACCAAGGAATTACCAAATTGCAAATGAGCAAATGAAAACCTAAAAATCTCTATTTATAGCTCAAAATTAGGGTTTTTTGACACCTCGACGCCCGTGGTCCCTGCCAACTTCAAACACCTTGTAGCCTACTCAAACGAATTCGAAATCACATGAAATTTTACACGCTTGCTCATTAAACTGATATCGAAAACATGGTCTCAATTTTGGAATTTTCCGACCACCTTTTCCGAGGGGGCATATTTACACTATACAGTAGCACCGGGACATACTAGGGCAGAATTTTTGGTTTTCTTTGAAACAATGTCGTTCCAACTTTGTCTCAAAGAGGGGCAAATGTAGACACCTAAAAATGTCTCATTGATGATGTACTAATTATTCCTCTAATTGATTAAATAATTATTTAATTATTTAATTAAGTTAATTAATCTTATTCTTCTAATTTCATATTTCCTCATAATCTTATTAATTATTCTATCTTCTATTTCTATCATCATTTTAACCAATATCTAAATATTTATTATTTAATTAATTCAGATTAATTCCCTAATTTAAATAATCTTTATTATTTAAATAAATTAATTCTCAATTTCTATCTCAATTCTCCAATCATCTAATCATTCAACTCTCTTCTAAATATTAATTAAATATGTATTATTTAATTAATTATGATTTTAATCCTTTAATTTGAATAATCTATTCTATCTCAATTCTCCAATCATCTAATCATTCAACTCTCTCCTGTTTGATTGAAATTGTGAACCATGTGCTCTTTCCAATATAGCTTACGACACTTGAATATACCATTGTTATTGTTTGTTTTTTAACACTGAATCTGAAATGAATTAACAAAAAAAAATAACCCAAAAAAAAATCTATTAAAATACACCAAACTTTCGTTATAGTTTCATGGAAGATGTGTAATAAGTTGGATGCGGGATGAGGAGTGGTGACTAATGGAGTTATCTTCCCAAAACATGTATTCCCAATTGGCAGGTAACCTACCACCCAAGTGCCTAGTTTAGTGAACACATCAACTTTAGTTAACACATTAACTTTTGTATTGTACACAATGTTATTCATTCCAAAAAATGCAACAGATAGCAGTTCATTTCTTGTTGGTATAAACTATTGTTTCCTGCATTTTTCATGTTGTCTTGCCCACCTGTCTACTGATACTTCTTTTTGGCATTGTTTGCAGGGATGGTAATGGGAAGAGCATAGATAGGAAAAAGAAAGGGTGTTGAAACATCTATTTCGCAAAATGGAATGCTTGCTACGAATTCAAAGGCAAATGGGACGGCCAATGTTCTCACCTTCTATGGTGGTTTAGGGAAGTTTGCAAGAAAACCACCACCACCCTTTGCAGACTTGAATGATGGGATGGACACAATGAAGTTTGACGCCATGCGTGTAGAACTGCTAACGCAGAAGGTCAAAATGGCCCACGCTGAAAATGAAAGGCTGAAGGGGATTGTTTCTGATCTTGAATGGAGACTCACTGAAGTGAAAAGGAGACGCACTGAAGTCAATAAGAAATGCACTGAACTCAATAATAAATGCATGGAACTCAATAACAAGGTCATGGACTTGGACAATAAGAATACGGACCTTGAGCTGGAAGTGTGTGGTTTGCAGATGGCGAATGAGAGACAGGAGGTAGTGTGTGAGGCATGTGCTAAAAACAGCAAAATCATAAGTGACCAGATGCAGGGGATGCTAGATATTTGTGCACAACGCGCTCAGTACTGGAAACGGATGTATATGGAGGTGTTTGCCTCCATAACCGATGAAGATGATGGGAATGATGTGTCTCCCCTTACTCCGACCACTGGGGGAAACAAAACTCATTAAAATACTCTACCTCTACCTCTCTAACAGGCTTGCACTATTACGAAAGTTTTGTAGATGTATATTGTTGACTCCTGTTCAAAAAAACGTCAGCAGTGGTGCAAAATTTTTGTAATCAGACATATTCTTTCATTTAGGAAGACACTTTGTATGCTTCATGAATGGTTATTTTCAATAAACTTGATTGACCGAAGTTTTTCTTTTCGGTTCTTTTCTTTGGGAACCCTTCTTGAACCAGTAAGTGGCCTTGCCACCTTGTCAAAAAAATAAAAAAATAAATGTGATTGACTTCACTTAAACAACTTCAATGGTTAATGATTGGTTTGTTGTACACTTTTTCATGCTTTCTGAATGGTTCTATGTGGCTTTTCTACACGTCTTGTATGATGAATGTTTTTCACACTTCTCTTAATGACTTCCCAATTAGTGTTTGCGAACCAAGGCGGGTGAATCTATACTTGAAACCTAACTGTAGGTTAAAATTTTTTATATAGAGAATTTAAAAGAACCACTAATTGTATGATGGCAATTTTTCTTAACTTCCACCTGCTTATAATAGTTGCTTTAGAAGACTGAAAAATGCTTATTTATAAATGATGGATAAATTGAATCACAAGTACATAAGATAGCCTGCTCAATGAGGTATTCTTCTTCTTAAATATTAACTTCCACCTGCTTATAATAGTTGCTTATTGAAGACTAAAAAATGCTTATTTATAAATGATGGATAAACTGAATCACAATTATGTAAGATAGACTACTCAATGACTATTATTCTTCGTAAATATTAAATACAGATCAATGAGTATTTAACTATTTAAGCTTTACCACACGAAAGGTCTATTTTGGAGCCACAATAGCTTCACCCCACATGAAAAAGGTGTAGTATAACACGCACATTAGTTCTACTTGTATTCTATAAACAAAGAAACTAAAATTGAATGTAACACTTCATATATGTGACAAGTGTTAGTCCTTTTCGCTGATTCACTGACTGGCAGGCTGCCATTTCCTTTACGCCCGTGAAACTGCGAAATCGACTAACACAGCAAGTTAGTCTATTTTTCCATGAGACGGTGATGTGGAATTGGCGAGCAGCCAGTCAACAAATCAGCAAAAATGACTGACTAACACTTGTCACATATATATGAAGTGTTACTTTCAATTTGAGTTTCTTTGTTTACGGAATACAAGTAGAACTAACCTGCGTGTTATACTACACCTTTTTCGTGTGGGCTGAAGCTATTGTGGCTCCAAAATAGACCTTTCGTGTGGTAAAGCTTAAATAGTTAAATACTCATTGATCTATATTTAATATTTATGAAGAATAATAGTCATTGAGTAGTCTATCTTATGTAATTGTGATTCAGTTTATCCATCATTTATAAATAAGCATTTTTCAGTCTTCAATAAGCAACTATTATAAGCAAGTGGAAGTTAATATTGACGGTGTAAAATGCATGACTAACACTCACGTTAGTCACTCCTCACTGTGTTAGTCGATTTTGCTGATTCGCGGACTCTATTTACCATGTTTGACAACTTTGTCGATAATTTGTACTATATGTAATTTATGTTAAATTTTTAAGTTTCCTTGTCGATCACTTATGATATTATTTTATACTATATGCTACTGTTATACGTGTTGTATTTGATTTTCTTGCCTCATTCCCTTTGATGACATGTAATGGATTGTTTATATTGTAACAATAATGCATTTCTAAAACCTAACCTCCTTAATTAATCTTAATTAATTGATATATCTTATACGAAACATTTACATAATTGCATCATCATGAAGGAGAGAAAATTGTCTTCAATCCAAGTCTTCAAAATTTACACATCTGCATTCCATATCTCACATCTTAAATTCATTGCATATCAATATTGGATTATTACAGAAATCAATGATATTCCTTTTAGAGTAGACTTAATGCCTATGACATGTTTGGAGAAAGGATTATATTTATTAGATTATCTGCATTGCATATCTCACATCTTAATTTCATTGCATATCAAAATTGCAATGCCTATGACATGTTTATAGAAAGGATTATATTTATTAGATCTAAATTAACATATAAAGGGTATTGGTTTCTAGACATATAAAGTGCATAGAGACAAACATATAAATCGTAAACATTCAAGACAAACGACGTACAAAGATCAACTATGTAACCATAGAAATTAACTATTTTATAAAAAATAGCATAGTCATACAGGAGTAGTTATACAATTTTAATTAGAGGACCTCCTCTGCGTTGGGAATCTACTTTGTATCCTCACAAACCTCTGTGTTGGTCGTGGACTACCATAACCCGTGAAAATGGGGGTGTAGTCCATAATAAGAAGGTTCCATGGAAAGAATATCATGACATCCTTGATACTGTTGTCAAAGTATGGCACCAGGGACCATCCACGTCTCCAATGGGGTCTGTCAGCACAGATTATGTGAATCTGAGGGAGACTGACTGGCCAGTACACAAGGGCAAAATACACTGGCCATAGTCACCTATACAAAGCGACCATCAACGAAGTCGACAATCTAGCGAACGAGATCACGTCTTCTATGTGGACAGTGTACATATTGTCTTCGGTATAATGTCTTCCCATTTGAATGGTCCACTCAACGGCCCGTCTGGGAGTCATTTTTCGGATAATATCTGAAACAATGATATTTGGGTGGCACTGAAATAAGGCAGACTCCTCGTCGTTCTCTGCCAACCTCTCTAGCAGTCTGCAGATACATACGATAAGAGTGTTAGTAATATAACTATAGCATTCAATAAATGTAAGACATAAGAGTGTTAAGCACTAAAGAAATGCAAGACATAATCACACCATAAGAGTATTAATTATTTAACTAGAGCATTCAATAAATTGAAGACATAAAAGCATAATACTGAAAATTAAGTTGCATAAAACCTGCACCTGTCGCTTGACGTGTATGTGAAAGACATTTTGTGATAAAACATGGCAAAAAATAACGGACCTTCATACAAAGATACATTATAAAAGATGGTTAGGGACAGTAATAGTAAACATTACAACGCAACTACAATAAACAAAGTTGTTCCATATTACGCACATATTGTTAGAGTATTTGGTATTTACTTGATTAATTAAACATTCTTTGTTTAATTATTTAAGTTGCCTTTATCTCTTTTACACTTAAGCTAACTTTAGGTGCATATAATTAATTATTTTAATTAATTATTATGTGCAAACCTAGGTTTTCCCTTTTTAGGGTTTCTTGACCTATTAAAGGTTGAGTTCTTTCTTTTCATTGTAAGAATGACATTACATATTTTTGTGAATATTGAGCTCTCTCTTTTTGAGCATATTCTCTGCATTTTGTTTGTTCTTCAGATTTTGCTTCATTGCTTCTCCTTGTAACAGGTTATTCGGCTTGCAGAAGATCTTCAGGCTCCTATGGTGTTGTATTTTCTCAACTCCTATATGGTATCAGAGCTTCGGATCTGTAGCTGCCTGTTCTTGTTTTGAGAATTTTTGCTTTGGAAGCAGATCTGGGGTTTCAGGAATTTTTTATGTACCTAAGGTTAGAGCTTTTTTCTGAGCACTTTGGGCCTAATAGGACCTCACCATCGTGCGTAGAAGGCCCGAAAACCCCTATGGTCATATAAAATTTGACCTATTTTGGTTCCTGAGCCTCTGGGAGCATTTTTTTCTCAAATCCAAGTCGTACGGCCTTGGCACGCCGATCGAGAAAAAAATTTCAAAAAAAATAAAAAATTTGCCTTTTTACGGCATGCAAGCCAAAATTTGCTTTTAAAAAAATATCTTTCAAAAAAAGTGAGAAAAAAAAAAGATTTGTTTCTTTTTAAGAAAAAAAAAATGTGTGGCAAAGTTTTTTGGGGCCCCCACGGTACGCAGGGTACCGTGGGGCCCCTGCGTTGTTGTAGGTTGTCACCGTCACCTCGAGCCCCGCGTCATTGGTCTCCCAGCCCTCGTCGGCCTTCCCGTCCTACCGGCCACCGCCGCTGGTCTCCCCGCTGCCGGAATCCTCCCGGCCGCCCTGCCTACCGCCACCGCTGGTCTCCCCACCGCCAGAATCCTCCCGGCCGCCCTGCCTACCACTGCCGCTGGCCTCCATGCAGCCCACCGCTGCCGGCCTTCCGACAGCACCTCCAGCACCGCTCAATCCCTGGCCGCCACTTCCCAGCAACACCGCCTTGCCCCCGCCACTCAGCCGCCTGGCCTTGCTGCTGCCTGGCCCTTTTTTTCGGCCAGCCACCGCTCCGCCACCGGGCCGCCACCCAGCTGCCACCCGGCCGCCACCGGAGCTCCGCTCCCTGGCCACCGGACCACCAACAAGCAACCAGACCCCCTTTTTTTGGCTTTTTCAGGGGGGGTTTGGTTTTTTGGCCCTATCTTGGGCATACAGAGTCATTTTTTCGAAAATGAATAGGCATTGGAAAGATGGTTCCAAGGCCGACCTCATGGTATTGGTAATTTTTTCTAATTTTTCTGTTTGAATGTGTTTTTTTATAGTCAAAGTGAGGTCTCTTTTTTGCACTCCGAGAGACGTAGAATGAGCATCTACACTCCGTTTTTCAAAAACTTTATATTTTCGGAAAGCTTGTGCTGTGTACTTTCCATAAATATGGGTTTTATTTCTAGATTCTGCTCCATGCATATTTTATTCAATTTTTTTCTTTTCATCACTCTGGTGGATATCGTGGTTGTTTTAGGTCCTGGGATCTCTTTTATGAGTAGGGTGTCTCTGTTTTGATTCTCGTTTCTATTTCCAATCTTCTTATCATTGTAGCTTGTAATTATGCAAACGCACTAAGATAAAGTGCCATCCTGCATTGTTTACTTGGAATCTTGCATATCTTGTGTCTTGTTGTACATGCACTCTTGATCAAGTGCCATGAGGGGGTTGATGTTTTCCTTTTTTTGTCATCTTCCTTTGTCAAGTGAGTGTTCCTTCCACGACATTCACCTCATGATGATGTGTCTCAGCACCTTTGATGTTCTTGGTTCTTCGTCATGCAATTTTTTTTGGCTGTCATTTTCAATGTTCCTGTCCCTCTCCCACTTCCGCATTATGGGGAGGTTTATCCTATTGGTTCTAATGCTTCAGTGGTTCGATTGATCAGCTCTTCAGGCTTTGGTTTCTCATGCCATTTGTATCTTCAATTTTAGTTGTTTTGCCTTGTTTGCCTCCTGATTCGAGTAGTGTCATTTGAGGGCACTCGTGCAGATTACAGTCTTCTCTACCTGGTCATGTTCTAGTTCAATGGATGTTCTTCAGATCAGCAGTTATTCTTTGACAGAGTTTGCAGGGTCTTCATGCTTAAGTGATATTCTTTTCCATCTCTTTTTGGAGTAGAGTTTTGTTCCCATGTGGTTTTCTCTATTTCTCCAGTTCATAGAGATTTCATTGTATTTGGGTACCTAATCAGGCCTTGTTGTCGGGACCCATCTTTATTGCTTTCAGTAGTTGTTCTAGGTTTTAGCTTCTCCCTAAGTCTAGCTTAAGGGGGGGTGTTAGAGTATTCGGGTATTTACTTGATTAATTAAACATTCTTTGTTTAATTATTTAAGTTCCCTTTATCTCTTTTACACTTAAGCTAACTTTAGGTTCATATAATTAATTATTATGTGCAAACCTAGGTTTTCCCTTTTTAGGGTTTCTTGACCTATTAAAGGTTGAGTTCTTTCTTTTCATTGTAAGAATGACATTACATATTTTTGTGAATATTGAGCTCTCTCTTTTTGAGCACATTCTCTGTGTTTTGTTTGTTCTTCAGATTTTGCTTCATTGCTTCTCCTTGTAACGGGTTATTCGGCTTGCAGAAGATCTTCAGGCTCCTGTGGTGTTGTATTTTCTCAACTCCTATACATATATGAAATAGTTACAAATAGAAAGCTTAATCTGAACAAATAATACTAAAAATAGTATCACCGAGGATGATTCTCTGATCCCTGTCCACGTAAAAGACCATCAAAAGCCAATTGCCGACAAGGACTCCTATGGCCAAGTGTTGAGGGGGTGTCAAACACTGTCACACATAAGTGTGGATCACTTTCACCAACTACAAGACATGATGACTAAATAAATGCGTGCAACATTCACATGTTTAGAAACCACTTACAGGTGACAGTAGAGTACCATCTTGTATCAGACACAACTAATGCAGTGGCAAGGACATGCGGTTTCATTGCTTGGTCCAATTGCCTCTTTCCCCTTCTCCCCCTAGAAGTCTCAAAGGGGAACTCAAAGGTGATAGGCTGTTGAACATCATGATAGATCTCACTCCTAGTACTATGCCTATGTTGCCGCCGATTGTGACAACAGACCCAACTTGCACTGAACCAAGGCCACATACGCTCGATGGTTGTATTGGTTGGATCGGTAGACGGACTAAAATCAAATGACATGGCACCGGCATTCTAAATATCAGCCATGAACCTATCCAGACAGCCTACAAATGCCATTAGTTTATCGTCTGAACCTGGCATTGTTTGCGACAATATGTTTGCTTCGTTCCACATTACCGTATCAACATCCTCTAAATTTGTATGTGCATTACAAATAGTATCGACGACAGGTTCAGGTGTTGGGTTTTCATTAGTATTAGTAGATGTTGGAGTCGACATAGGAATAGGATCTGTATGAAACAAGATCTTACCATGAAGTACACATCTTTTAAGTTAGCAAAGATCAACATTCATGAACATCCACTTACCCAGAACACGTGAATCATGGAATTAAGTGTTCATCATTGGAACAACCTTCAACGCATGCTTGCACATGTTTCCTTGCAAACTCCACGGACATTCACAGATGTAGAAGTGATTCCCAAAATTCCTAACCACATACCGGTTGCACGAGGACTGACTTTTCACCCAATACCAACCAGGAGCAGTGTCGTCTGGAACATAATCGGCATTAGGAATTGCCTTTGCCCTCTCCATACTAGTTTGCAAATGTGTCAACTTGTAGTTTTTGATAAATCCAAAATGTTGCAATTCTCGCTTATGCTGGTAGAATGGTTCCACTTTATACACAAGTATAAAATATAGATTGTCCATCCTCCTCAAGCATGTCTTTTTATCATCTCTTAGGTGTAGTGACTTCAATTTTCCATGGTATTATTCGATGGCATTATTTGTGTCCTAGTTAGCATGAGCAAAATTCTTGAAGTTTTTCGCCCACATAGCTAGCCAAAAAAAAATTGAAATAAAAAAATTTAAAATAGGAGTAGGATGTCAACTACCAAACGACAACCAAAATAGGTAACAAGTCATAAAGCTACCACTCGAATCTAATCTAATATCGAACTCACCAATATGACCTTCTCCTTGACACCATGTGTTGTAGAAGTAATCTAGAAAACATGGTTGATCACTAATTTGGCAAAGAAAGTGTGCAGCTCCTCCATAGTGCTCTCTTCACTTTCAAGCATTGCCATCATTATCGCCCCTAGACGATGAAAAATGTCCATTTCTTTTTCCTTCATTGCATACTTGTACACATTCTTCAACCATGTTTGACGCACGTGCCAAATACAAAGTATGACATGACATTCAAAAACACTCCTGTTATGAACAAAACATTTAATTGGGCTGAGCCGGGAGCCTGCTCATTTGAAATAAAATGTAGAGCAGCATATCATAATGTTTGATTTCATGTAGAAAAAATTTCTCTCTTTCACTTACTCTACCGCTTGAATCTCTGCACTTGCATCATCCGTGATAATGCATTGATCCTCCAATTAGGCCTCTTTTCCTTTCCTCGTCTCCGCAACTCCATCAACCACACCTGGATATCCTCGATCTTGTTCCTTGATGTCATAGCCCATGCAATAGGCACCCCCGATTGCTGCTCATCGAAGATGAGACATGAATACAATTGATACTATTTTAAACAACAAATAGGAAGATCATCACCATCCACAGATCAAATGGGTTGCATGAAAATAGTTTAAGTTCGAAGAGACGTACCTCATATTTGTTTGTTGCGAATGTTGAATCCATTGAGATGATTGAGTCATGCGAGAATCATACCATCATATCAAGCATCCAAGTCATTTGTATTCCCATAATGAAAGGTTTGTCAGCACCTTGTGGCTGCTGGAAAAAAAAAGAAATTTGCCTCATCCTATTTTTTCCATTCTAAGATGCTAGTGGCATCGTGCACATGCTTTCGTGACCGAATAGAACGGACCCTTGTTGTCGTGTTCATAACATCCTTGCATGTGACGAATGAATCTCTCTTCTTCAACATGTCATTAAAAATGGGATCATCAAGATGTATGTCCATAATAGCATCAACGCTCACATCCATCAGCAACAACATCTCTATATATGCTTTGCATTCATCGGAAAGGTTTGGTGCAAATTGAGATCACAACTCATTGCTAGTATCATCGACGCCATGACAAGCTTCACCATTCTTGTCTACATGCAACTGTTGCTTCAATATCAAGATGGCCACATCTGGCCTACCATATAACACCTTAACAATGAAGTGGCATGTACAAGCTCTTTTTTCCTAATATGTCCACGCGTGCTTCTTATTCGACAACTTTTTCCTATTGTCTTATGGTCCATATAAACACCAATACCTTCAAAAACAACTCTCCTATTATCAACAACATTCGTAATGTCATTAAACATAGACAAAGAATAGGAAAGAATGAGTCTACGAACCGGCTATACAACTTTGTTGTATGCGTGTTGTGCACAGCACTATCGTGCTCAGTGTGCCGCTTTCAAAGGAATTGGGTTTCAACACCTTCACGCAATGATTCCCCTCTGATGAATGCATCAAATCTACCCAATGGAATTGCTACACACAGGTCTGTCATTGAATCATTTTCGACATAAATTTGCGTCCACTGAATATCCCTTGAACAGAAATGACACAAACCTTCACCACCATCATGAACTTCCAATAGCATAATGTCCTACCATTTCCGGTGTTTTCCCATTCTGGTCCTGCACATATCAGAGAAAGAAAGAGATATCGTCAACATTAAACAGCCACAGTGATGATATCTTAAGTGTGATACTATTTTGAGATAGCGGTTGATGTCAAATGTGTTTGCCATGATATTGGTCGCTTGGCACAAATGACCAAAGCTACTTTACTGTTAGACCTACATCCTATTAGCACATATTTTTACAAAATAGTTTTGTGCTATATATGGACACTTTTAGTTTCTTCATAAGAGCATTTATTGGTGGATTGTATGTACATGTGATATGTTGCAATATCTTCATGAAAAAGCATCACTTGTGCATATTGAAGGGAATGTTGAGTACTATGGCATTCTGGCAATCCTCATCTTCACAATTACTTTCATTGCAGAAGCACTTTTGGAGGATCAGCATAGAGCAAGGTCGTGAACATGTTCACAGATGTCAGTGGTATGTGTTGGAAATGGATGCCTCTATTCTCGCTTGAAAAATACAATACGGATTCACTAATCCGCGTGTTAGTCGCACATTTTACACCGTCAATTTTGCAGTTAACGATTGCGTTTGACTAACCTATCAGTAATACATTGTACAAGAGGTCTATTTTGGAGCTACAGTAGCCAAGGCCATTTTAAATATGCCTCCAATTCACTTGACCTTTGTTCATACTCATCAGTTTAAATCTAGTTGACGAAATATTGAAGAAAATCTACGAGCTCTGTCAGCACAACCTCTGTTGATGACCTCCACATATCAGAGTATGTTTCGGCTATCGAGAGCGGTCTCCATCTGCTATACCGATACCTAATGATTCTTGACTAGCACGCATGTTACGCATGCATTTTACACCGTCGATTTTACAGTTAACGGTTTTGATTGACTAACCTGTCAGTAACATGTTGTACGACAGGTCTGTTTTGGACAATAGGGATTGACTAACATGCGTGTTAGTCATGCGTTTTACACCATCGATTGTGTAATTAACGACTATGATTGACTAACCTGTCACTAACACGCTGTAAGAAAGGTCTGTTTTGGATCTAGAATAGCTGCAGCCATTTTGGAGCTAGTCGCGGCCGTTTGAAATATGCCTCCAATTCACTTAACCTTTGTTCATACTCATCGATTTAAATCTGACCGATGAAGGGTCTAAAGAAACTCTGTGAGCTCTATCGGCACAACCTCTGCCGATGACCTCGACATATCGGAGTATGTTTCAGCTATCGGGAGCGGTCTCGGTCTGCTATACCGATACCCGGTGAGTCTTGACTAACACGCGTGTTAGTCGCACATTTTACACCGTCAATTTTGAAGTTAGTGGTTGCAATTTTGGAGCTTAACGGAGCTTAGTGTAGTAGGTTTGAAGTCATCTTGATGACCCGACAAATTCATCTTCGGCCATTGGGGTAGCTTCGCTTATCAGATGGATGAAAGGATAAGGTGTGCACGTTTCATCCAGAACCAACGGTTGTCGCTATACTGCATGATGGACATGCACGAACATTATCCAATGTGGCTTCATGACCAACATGGGGCCCGGAAAAAGAGCAAGTCCATTGGAGAAAAAGACCATATCGATATAGTGCCAAAATAGTTAGACCGATCCCCGATGCCACGAAGAATCAGAAGGCGAAACCATCAGTATTACCTATACAGATAAAACAGACTCAGAAGCATAAAGCATAAAAGTGATTTGGAGACACATCGGGACTTTGGGAGGAATAGAAAAAGGCTATTCCAACCCCCAATGAAGAAAAAGGTGCCTGCGGGATATCGGTGTAAATTAGATCAATAAACTAAACATTAAGTGTGAACTCATTGGGACATCACAAGAAGAAGTTTTATGCTATGTCGAGTCCCGATAGGACTATTAAGGCAGATGGAGAGTTGGTAGGAGTTATTTGGGGTGATGTCGATAACGCGGGGGACTTAGTCAGAATATAAAATGGTATATTGACATCATCGGGGCATCAAAGGGACTTAAAATGAACTATGTCGATCCCCAATTCCACGGAGAATCGGAAGGCGAAACCATCGATATTACCTATACCGTTAAAATAGATTGGGAAGCATAAAGCATAAAAGTGCATCGGAGACACATCAGGACTTTGGGAGGAATAGATAAAGGCTATTCCGACCCTCGATGAAGAAAAAGGTGCCTGCGGGGATATTGGTGTAAATTAGACTGACAAACTAAACATTAAGTGTGGACTCATCGAGACATCGGAAGAAGAAGTTTTATGCTATGTTGAGTCCCGATAGGACTATTAAGGTGGACGGAGAGTTGGTAGTAGTTATTTGGGGTGACTTATGCCGATAACATGGGGGACTTATTCAAAATGCGGAATGGTATATTGACATCATCGAGGCATCAGAGGGACTTAAAATGAACTATGCCAATCCCCGATGCCACAGAGAATTGGAAGGTGGAACCATCGGTATTGCCTATACCAATAAAACAGACTCAGAAACATAAAGCATAAAAGTGCATCGGAGACACATCAGGACTTTGAGAGGAATAGAAAAAGGCTATTCCGACCCCCGATGAAGAAAAAGGCACCTGCAGGGATATCGATGCAAATTAGACCGATAAACTAAACATTAAGTGTGGACTCATCGGGACATCAAAAGATTAAGTTTTATGCTATGCCGAGTCCCAATAGGACTATGTCGATAACACGGGGGACTTACTCAGAATGCGGAATGGACAGAAAATGAACTATGTCGATCCTCGATGCAATAAAGAAAAAGAAAACCGAAGGCGAATGCATAGGATAGAGTCATTTTGTCTGTAAAGGCATCTAGGATTCGGGGAAAATATATATACTGCCTGCAAGGACTGCAAGTTATATGTATAAGTGAAGTCTATAGGAAGAAGAAGTATCTTTTTGTGCACACAAACTGTAATGGAGTATTTTTCAAGTACATGTTATGTATGCAATCATTTCCTAAGGAGATAAAGAGATTGTTGACACCCCATGCTTTTGGAGACAACTAAACAATCGTAAATAATTTAATCAAAATGATAACAAGAATACAGACACAAAGACAACATAGATGTTGGCTCATAAATTTTCACATTTTATATTAATATTCTCTCATTGAAGTTTTACATAGATAGAAAATGATCCTCCAAAATGCCAAAACAAAAGGCTGTATTAAATTTTGCCAGAGCTTTCATACAAAATTGTGGAAATCCCCATTCTAGGTAGTCCTGGTATCCACTTATAGAAAATAAAATGCAAAAACCTTCGGACTTTCCTACAAAATATTCCTATCCTAACCATAATTCCCCAAAAAAACTTACACCAACTACAAAATATTGTCCCAATGGGAGCGTAAGTGATTGTGAAAAGTATTCCTCTACAGATCAGGTTGCATGTGAACTACCACATGTCGGGGCGTCGGTGGGACCTCCCTCTACTTCTGCTTCTTTCAAAATATATTTGGTTTCCCATATTTTGAATGTATCATCATCAGGCCATGAGAATTTAATGATTTTTTTCTTCAGTTTGTTCCAACTCTTCCATGATTTTGTCAACTGTTTGACTTCGCTCTCCAAAAACCTAAAATGTGATTTTATTTTGTCAATTTCCTCAATAGTCTGAATAAATAAATATCATCCATGTTTATAATGTTATTAATTCTCTGACATAATTTATGACCCAACTCCTCAATCCATACTTCTTTATCTTTTATCTTGTTGGCGCTCAAAAAACCTCCAGGAAACAATTCAAATTTTTGAGTTGCATACTCCTTTCAGTACAAGTTTGCCCTCCTTTGAATGCTCTCCATCTGCCGCAAACCTAGACAACTCGTTTGCTAATTCACAAGTAGGTCTGATTATGACATCAGCACCTTCTTCTCCCTCAGACAAAGAATATATAGTCTTCAAATCCACCTCTCTGGCGGTCCATTTATCCAAAATTGGCTCCAAAGTAGCCTTTTCTTCTTTGAAAGAATCTAAAAGTCTCATTACCCTTCCTATATGTATATGCACAATTGTTGGCCCAATAGTATTGGCAAACCTCAAAAGAGTACCCCTGATCTTTTCCTCATACTTATTTGCAAAAATTGTTTGAGCTTACCTCAATCTGTCAATCTCGTCCTGAATGTTCTCAGCTGATTAGAAACCAGGAGTCATGGGAGAAGGAGGGAATTCAATAATTGGGCTGGAAGGAGGGGGCTTAGCAGGAGAAGAAGCAATCATCAGTTGGGAAGACTCACCCCTTTGATGTTGTCCTTCTAATTTACTCTTTGGATCTGCAATAGTGCCATCTTTAGAAGCTAGCTCAAGCTTTGTTTGATTATAAGCCTTTAGGACTACCTCTAATTTCTCATTAAGATCAGCTTTCTCCTTGGCCTCTTTTTCAGCCATTTCCATACCAAATTTAGTAGACTCTAAGGTCGTGCTAGTAGCTTCTATCACCCCTGTGTCTGTGACTCTTTTCACAATCATGCCCCTTGAGTAATCAAGTTGAGAGAAATCTCTCCTTCTTTTATTTTCCTCTCTTTTAAGTGACCACATTACAAGGGTTGCATGGTCAGTACTGAAGTCATTCCCTCTAAAGGCTTGGTCTCCTTCCTTACTACATCAAAAACTATTGCATCGGCTATGTCCCATTCTGGGAGAATTAGCACTCTAGCATCTGCAATCAATTTTCTCCCTTCCTCAAGGGTGATTGCTTCAAACTCTCTGACCATTTCCTACTTTATTTATGCTTCAACAACATATGTATCCTTATGGGGTTGTTCAACTTTCCCCTTTTCACACCTTTCTTTAAACTGCCCTATATGCCTTCGCTAAAGAAATTGAAGAAAGGCTCCTATCTTTACAAAACTATTATCAACCAAAAAATCATCAGTGGCCTGCTTAATGACAGGATCCAGTTTTGTACTTGCAAATTCTTCAACAGTTAGGTCCATTTGGGCACCTGTTGGCTCTTTTGGCATCCCTTCTTGCAATTCTCCATATGTACATGCAATCTCCCCTAAGCTTCCTAGTTTCACTAATTGCTCAGCAACTGCCTGCTCATCACCTATAAATAATGGGGATTGAGAAGGAGAATATAGGGTGTCACTTGATTGTGCCTCTTTTTCCAACCTCTGCCTTTTTGGAGAAGCTTCTGACTGAAGGGAAACCTCCATTGGCCTCTTTCCCTTTGATGTAGAAGGTTCATCCCTCCTAGGCATTACCACATTATATCCCAATTTCTTAATGACTTTGGCCAAAGTAGGCTTAGTCAAGGCAAGCTTTTCTTTCTCAGGGTCTACCTTCATTACAGCATCCTTTTTCTCATTCAGAGTCTGCATTGCATTTCAAAGTATTGTATCAAAAAATTGATCCTCTCCTCAAATGGATGAAAGCTTTTCAAAGGATCATAATTCTTGTCAAAAAATTGGACAAAATCAAGGGTCTTTTTGTATGCCAACCATTTTTCCTTTTTTACTTCTTGCTCATCCAAATTAAATTCATTTCTAATCAAATCTTCAGGGAAGTGAAATTGATGAATTTTGCCCCCGCACCTAACTTTCTTCCTAAACATACCATGGAAGAAGTCTTCAAGATAAGCAAACCTAGCCACTATCGTTGACAATCTATATGGCTAGAGGAACTTCTCAAAATGTAGCCAACCACCTTTGGTGACTACAAATTGATGTGTCATGGTGACTATTGGGAAGATTGTCCCTCTTCCTTTATTCGTTAGCTCTTCTTCTTGTAGTCCTCCAATTTGCCTCATAATCTTAGCAATACTAATCTTCAAAGGGACCTGATAGGGGAGCAAATATGGGGTTCCCCTGAAACCATACACTCTAAAAATAGTGGAAACAGGATATAATATTATGTCACCCCAATTGTGCACAATCTTGATGCTCTATGCAAACTCCTTAGGTCTGATAAATTCAAGGAGAGTCTTTGGGGTCCTAGGGTTCTCTTGACATAGAAGAATTCTAAGCTTAGATGCAAATCATCTATCAAAATTCAAATAGCTAGCATCTTCTTTGTCCCAAGACAGATCTGTACTCCATAACTTAACTGGCATGTCTTCACCATCCCTTTCTCTTCGTAGGTCCATATCTTTTCCAAAATATTCCATTCCTTTAAACAAGAACATATGCATCAACATGGAATACTAGCCAAAAGGTCTATCCACTTTAGCATTATTTATCCCAATTAAACCCTCATGAATGACATCTGCAAGATAAGGTGCAAAATCATATGCTACTGCTAAGGACGGGTTCAAAATTTGTGCCATCATAAGCATATAATGAGTTGGCATGGAATTCTCTACATCTTCTCTAAAAATTTGACATAGAGACCAATATACACACTTAGCCCTTAAATGAAGAAATTCATAGGGAAAGGCTCCATTGTGCTAGGGCCTACCAATGTTAACCCTCCTATCTTTACAAAAAATTCCTTCAATGGCCCATTCCTAAGATGATCCTTCTAGGCATCATATACCTTCTTGAGCATTTCAAAATCAATGCATTCTAAATAACTTGAGGCTTCATTCAGCCGGAATACCCTTCTGAGTTCATTAGCAGTGATTTCAATTAGGGGCCCCCCGTTTACATTCCTCACAGTCCTAGTGATAGGGTCATAACTTTTTGCAATTTGGGTCAACAAATCAATGTCCATGAAAACTCTAGGGACCACAAGTTTCCCAACATCTAATTCCCATATATTATTTATAGGACTAGGGGTATTCCGTTGGCCAAACCCTACCCTGAACAGACCTAAACCTGTCATGCCTATCTAGGGATCTCTCAGCCAACATCCCTTGTCATATAAACCGTCACTAATCCACAGGCAGGGATATTTGGGCACAAGTTCCTTTATCTTGGTTGTTCTATTTATGGATTGAACGAATTGTTCAAGAAAGTCATCCCAAATAGCCCTCTCTTGGTAATCTATCTTTCCCTTTAATTATCTTCATGGTGCCATCTTATCAATCTAAAGCTATAATCACTTTAATTGTTATTCAAATAACCCCTTCTGAATTTCTAGCACCAAACAATGCCACACAATTAGGTATTGCAAAGCACAGTCGCAAAAAAATTTACTTGTCGCCCGAGAAATCACAAAAATAGCACACCTACTCTCTGCTAATCCTCTTCACAGCTTTTTGCAATTTGAATTTCAAAACAATGTCTTATGGAGACACCTTAGAGACAACTGAGCATTAATTATCATCAATAGGGTCATGCACTTCTGCAATTAATTCTTTTAAATTTCAAACTTTGGCTCGAACGGAACAAAAGGGCTTCTTCTAAGTATTTATCCCTTCAGTTGCTCATCCGCAATGAGTATAGGTCGAGCATCTTCCTATCACGGTCTACCAACAACCGTTAGATCGTGCGGATTCAGTGATCCCTTTAATCACTTTAGCCTTCAAAGTGGGCCCATCATTTCGTCACTCGCCTGCTCTTTGTCGCTGATCTGCAATGGGTAAAGGTCGAGCATCTTCCCATTGCGGTCTAGCAATAGCCATTGATTTCCTCTGGACTTTGGACTTTGTCACATTGCCCGGGCCCACAATTCAATCGCTAGTCCGTGAAGACTAAAGGACGAGCATCTCTTCATAGCGGTCTAGCGACAACCGTTAGATCATGAGCTAACCGTTCGTTCCTTAAGGTCCTTCTTTACTTAGTCGTCACCAGTAAACTGTCACTGCTAGTTGTCTCCATTAACATTATGGATTAACTGTTTGACCGGCACCACCGCTAGTGGCTTGTCGCTGGGTCGCAATGAATATTTAACACGCAACTTCCCATTGCGGTGTCACGACAACCGTTAGATCAAAGGAAACTTATCCAACCTTTAAGAACCCGACACATACAGAAAGGACTTAGGACTTTAGGAAACTATGAAACATTTCAAATTTAATTAAAACCCGCCCAAACCTAGAACTCAAAATGGCCCCTTTTGATGACATGGTGACCCTTCCAGTTAAGTGAAAAAAGCAAGAGGCAAATAGAAGTGATTTAAAGCTGAAATCAGAACGGACCAATCAGAACCTAGCCAGGAGCCGAAGTGATCGGTAAGACCTATGCTGGTTGAAGGACGGCTAGTGCCAAATAATTGAATTATTGGAAAATTTATGTCGATTAACAGTTGTGAAATCTGATTGCAAAACCCTAAACCTTCCATTATTAAATGCAGAGAATGGGAAGATTGGTGTTCGCACGAGGCAAATCATAGGAGGATTTCAGTTGACTAAATACTTGTAATCCATCAAATCCATATATGATGAGTTGGTACATTGATTTTACATAACATTTTGAAGCTAACAAAGAGATTGAAGCAATATTAAACTACAGAAAAGGCAAAACTAACAACTATAGATCAATACTTCATGTGACAGAAAATTTGTATTTGACTACAAACATTGTGTTAAAAAATTGGCAGCAATGTGTAAGAAGCATTGGTTCTTTACAAATTGTAATGTCCACCTTCCCTCGTCAATACATGTAGATGAAAATGACATCTTTAAACATTAAAATATTGGCTACAAAATGACCATCGAAGGTGCTTCATGCACCTACAATGGTGAGCCATTTCTAACATAGTGTCAGCTAACACTTTTTCCTATTTACCATGACAAGATGTTTTATAACATAGTGGCTAAGTACCTAAAATAGTGCTACTGCTAACTTTACAAAATTAATTTTATTGTCTGAAATAGGGTCATAGAAGTGTAGCGAGTGACATATGCAAAATAGGAAATTGTAGATAAATAGCAAAACTAATTCCCAATGTATTGGAGTATGAAAACCATGTTCTCTCCAATCTCCATTACTTTGACAACGGCTGGTGCCGAGGGCTAGTTATCATCGGAGTTGAGTAGTCTACGGAAGGGATCCATATTCCCATTCCTCACCCCTACCCTAAACACCTCCCATGCTTCCTAGATGAAGTTCTTCCTCCTCTCCACTGCTGCCCTTTTTGGGGCAATTTCCTCATCTTCACTGTCTGACTCCTCTGATTCAGAGGAGATGTAGTTGGTGTGCTTAAAATAGATGTCGAGGATGCTTACCCAGCAATCAGAATCCAACTATAGAATGGCATTTCCCAAGGCCTGCCCATCAGACGAGCAAACAAAGTCGTCGATCCTCTGTATGGTCGCTTCCTTTGAATCAAATATATCAACCATAGGGAAAATGACAGGCTCATAAACAAACCCATCACACTAGTGTTGATTAGCGCCCAATATACCATTAGCCACCCACCATACAGCATTCCAAAGCACATTGTTTTCTTGAAATAGCCAGTTGCATTAGGCTTGGATCGATTCCTCTCTACACAGGCAACTGACACCAAATTGATGCACTATCGGTTCAGATCGAGACTTCCAGGCTTAAGACTGTAATCTTAACCATTCCTTATATAAAGTTTCAAACTTTCTAGAGAAGTCTAGAGACCAGAAGAGGCCCGAATTCCAATCAAGGTTCATCTGAACAATATATCTTTACTATTATTAGAACTTGTCAAGTTCCCTGCTCCTAGGTACTTTATCTAACCAACCTGATACCAATCTGCCAAAGCACATGAAAAAACACAGAGGTCTCCGGTTTGTCCTTCCACTACGGTATGGCCTACGTCTAGGTAAAATGAAGCTCCCAATGAAACCACATTGGCAAGCCAAAGGAGGATTATCGGCATCACTTATATTGATGAAACAAAGCGTGGACTCATTGGAGCACATTAAAAAATACTCAACTCAGTGTGCACTTTTGGAAAGATCATTCCATCGAGATAGCTTGTTCCAATGAGGAAGTAGGCGGTTACTTTCTATTGTCTTTCATAGGCTTATTGGCAAAGCATATAAATTGCTATATCGATGACCTATGAAACCATTGGTATAACTTGTAATGATATGGACAAGCTTATAACATAGTATTGGGAGATCGGAAGTAATAAGAAATGTTTATCCCGATACCCGATGACTAAAGGAAACTAAAGGCAAGCCCATCGGAAAGAAGAACCATATCGAAGTAGTGCAAAAATTGCTAGACCGATCCCTGACGATATGGAGAATCGGAAGGCAGAGCTATCGGTATTACCTATACTGATAAAAGAACTCGGAATCATATAACACAAAAGTGCATCGGGAATTCATCGAGATTTTGAGGGGAATAGAAAATGGCTATTCCGACCCTCGATGAAGATAGAAGCATTGGTTGGGGTTTCGGTGTGAGTTATACCGATAAAGAAAGCATTAAATGAAGATTTATCAGGACATCAGAAGAAGAACTTTTATGTTATGCCGAGACCCAATAGGACCATTGTAAGTGCAAGGAGTTTGTCAGGATGAGTTGTGTCGATAATGCGGTGGTCTTAGTCGGAAGGCAGATTGGTATATTGAGATCATCGGGGTATCGGAGGGAGAAGAAATAAACTATGCCGACACTCGATGAGTTAAGTAAAACAAAACCAAAGGCAAATGCACCAGAGAGAGTTATGTTGATGGAGTGTTAAAACAAAAGGCAAAGACGAGACTAAAGTGATGCCCATCGGGATGAAATGAACCATCGAGATAAAGATAAAATTGCTATTCCAAGACCCAATAAGTGGGTCGAGGTAGTTTGTTCCAATCAGAAAGCAAAAACTGGTAAGTAATAACAATCGACGCCAAACATTTGAATCATCGGGAGGAGTGTTGTCGATTAGCTGTTGGATTTCCTGATGAGAAGAACTAACCCTAACAACATAGTTTCCATTAAATGCATCAATTAAGTAGATTCATTGCCGAACGAAGCAAATTTGTCAAGATTGCAATAATCAATTACAAAGATTGCAAATCTGTCCCATATAGCTGGTATTGCAGAGCAGCATTTCTCACGAAGTAATTGCAGAAAGATATTAAGTGCTTATTGAGAAAATTTCTGAGTTACTGAGTATAGAGTGAAAGAATTTGCAAAAATGGAGGGGTCAAGCTCAAAAGGGAAGCAAAAAGTTGCTAAAGTATCCAGTACCGCAACAAAGAAATCAAAGGGTGAGGTCAGTAGAAAGCTGAATTAGGACATTATAAACCAAATGGGATCTCCAGGAGCTAGGTCACGCAGAGGTAAGACAAATTTTCCTATCCGCGAGCAGTTAGAGGACAGATATAGAGAGATTGGGGATATATTCACCATAGTGCGAGGGCACGAGTTGTTCCTTTTCCATTACTTCCACAGGGATGAGCCCACGCCAATTTCAAACCCATGGAAAATGTGTCTCGGTAAACTTGTAGTACCCAACGTGTTTGTGAACATTGATTTGTTGAAGCTTCTAGTAAGAAATTATAATGCAAACAAGCGATGCATTATGTTGCCTGATGGGATTGCTCTAGTGCATTTTGCAAAGGCTACAATTCAGGAAGTTTTTGCAGTAGATTTGGAGGTGGAATTGCCTTTATCTTTTGTAGATTTGGAAGAAGAGTACAAGAAGATGGACACTACATAATAGGGTTGGAACCTCGCTATCCATAAAGAAGAGAAGGGGAGGCTAATAGAGGAAGAAGGTCCTCCATATGACATGACTATTTTTAAGAAGTATCTGCAATATACATATATGGCTTGTGGTCAAGTGGGAGGAGTTGAAGCTCCTGATGTGGCAAACATAGGACCACTTGTTCTTGTAGCAAAAGTTTAGAGGCATGAGCCTAGGGCATTTGACTTCGCTCCATACCTGGTAGACAGATTGCATGAAGGTTTCTTAAACCTGAAAGACAATCCAGACAAATATTTCAAGCACTACTCACTATTAATGCACATCATTTTATTTTATGAGAGACTTAGAGGGTTATGGGTAGAAGAATTGAATGTGAATATAATTGGGAAAGATGGAAAGGAGCAACCAGTGCAATTATGGGTTTCCCTTTGGGATTACAGGTTTGTGAATTCTCATTACCTCAAATTTGAGGAGTTCTTTGTCAAACCATTTTATTGCTCTTTGGTGAGCCTCGGCAAGGATCATTTTCGTAGGAGGTTAAGAAGTTTCTTAGGCCTCACGAGCACCAAAATCCAAAGGTCAATCACAACTAGGGTGATTGGTGCTTGTGCCAAAACTTCACTTTTGTTTGATGCTACAGATTTGAGGGTTATCCATATGTTCTCCCTAATCCTGCACTAGACAGGATTGCCTTCTTGGAAATTGTAAGGCAGTTAAGTGTGTCTAATGCCAAACATTTCGGAGGAGCACACAAGCAAGCTTTTCTCCCCAGAACACTTCAGTTTCAGGATTTTAAAATTGTATCAACTAGGGCATAGGAGGCCATTGACAGGAAGTTGGTGGATGAATATAATTTGTTTCAGCACCTATCTAGAGCACGCTATGATCCTGAGGGTTACATTCATTCAAGCAGGAAAAGACAAGATTTACTACCTCCATGAGGAGGATGAATTTGAAGACATGTGCAGGAATAAGGAGGTGGAAGAGCTTGTAGGAGTTATGGCGACCTTGGAGAAGAAGCTAGAAGAAAGAAGGCAGAGACTAGAAAACATGGAGGGAGAACCAATCCAAAGTGATTCAGGGAAAAATGAAGTAGTCTCCAAGCTCCGTGCACCTGAGAAGGAGAAGGATTCGGAGGCAGAGGATAGGCTTATTGTTTCTCTAAATGCAGAGATGAATGAAAGAATAGCAGAACATGTTTCTTTTGTATTTAATGATCAGTTCATTAAGTCTAAGGAATTCAAATCATTCCCATACCACTTCAAGGGTAAGAAATTGAGGGAAGCAGTGCCAAATGTCACCCTTGACAATGAAGCAGAAATGATGAATAGGTTGAAGAAAGACATTGACACAGAAGTTGAGACTATGACCCTGCAAAGGGGTGGGCAATTGCTAGTAGAGGTAGGAATAATTGTGTTTCCAGGATGGTACCTGAGTGCTTCATTTATTTTTTATTCTTTGTTCCATTCAGATAATAAGGATATGAAGTTAAACATCCAAGGAGTGCAAGATATTTTTATTGGATCAAGATATGACCGAAAGGAGGAAGAAATATTATTGTGGGCCTTATATCCTCCTAATAAGAGGTCAAAAATCATTGATGTAGATAAAGCTTTTGGTCACATGATGACCTTGAAGGTTGGAGAAGTAAATCCTATAGTCACAGCTGACATGGGTATCAATATTTCAAAATTTAATAAGGCCCAAATGAAACATGAGATAGCAAAGAAGAATGAGTATAAGGCTTTGTATGAAGAAACCCTTAAGAGGAGTGGACACCCTGTTCCCCAAATTACAGATTCAGGAGGGCAATGGAAGAAAAAAATTGAAAAGCTATCTTATGAACATAACAAGTTGAAAAAACAGATGAAGAGCATTAGGGCCGATACCGCTTGCGTGTCGCTAAGTAGGAGGTATGACAATATGGAGAAAGCATTGAATGAATTATGGGGTGAATATCAGAGGAACATGGACAATATGATTTCACACACCATAATTCGAGATAGACTTGACATGATGTTACAGGATGCAACGACCAAAGAGAAAGTAAAAAAGAAGATGCAGGGTCTGCTTGTTACACATGATGAAGTTACACAGGCATTGAAGTATAAATTTGATGAATGCCAGCATATTGTTCAGCATGGGGTTCTCATTCTAGTAGATGATGTAGGTGTGATCAAAGACAAAACTGTATGGATCTATGAATGCAAGTCTATGCTTAATGCAACCCAGGCCATCGCCAGAGCAGATGTCCTTGACATGAATGACACAGCCAATCAACTGGAAAAATTTTATGTGATTGATAATGCAGCCAAGGATGTGATCTTCAATGCTACAACACATAAGGATCTGGGCTACTTGCGGCATATTCAAAAATGTGGACGGTGGCTGGATCGAAAGTCCTAGTGTGGAGTTTTAGTTTATGTAATGTAATTGATATCTTAGTTAGGTGTTTTAATTTCTGTTCAGTTAGTTGTTAAGATAATGAAAGGGTGTGTCCTTTCATTCGTGTCTTTCAGCATTTGTATTTGTATTTGTATTGAGTCATCTTGCGTAACAAAGGGAGTATTTTTTGGGGGGGTTTTGGAACATCATTGTTGTAAGGACTGAAAGTCATAAGTATTAGGAAATTTTATAGGAAGCAGAAGTGTCATTTTGTGTAAGAAAATTGCAATGGTATCTCCAAGTGTAGCTTCTGTGTACTATCATTTCTCAGAGAATAATATACAAGATTTAGTGTTTCTACTTCAAATGTACTGATTACTTTCTGTGTTGATGAAACATGCTTTGTCCTCTTCATAAATATGTTTAAGGATTTGTTGTAATGTGAATCACATGTTGTTACATTAAATGTGAGATTGGGTTCTTATTTTTTATATGACACATACTGAACCATTATAGTGATTATTAATATTGTCTCTTTGAGTTGATAAAGTTATTTGTCCACAAAGTATCATTATATTTTGAGATAGAGGCACTGGTCTGTTGTTGATTCTTTGAGATCATGATTTAATATGCATTAGGTCCTTGAGAGAGAAGTATTCTTCTGAAAACTTTTGAATTATTCTATTGCATATTTCTTGAATGTCCTGAAAGCATTTTATTTCCAAAATATAACAATCTTTATACACAATTATCTTTTCATTCAGTTTTCAATTATAAAAGCAGTCAACAGCAGCAGGAAATTATTGCCATTCTTGTGAAGAACTATCTTAGTAAAGTTTAAATCCACTATAAATAACCTCTTTTGTGCTTGAGAGGAAGAGGCACACCCACCTAGGTTTAGTGGAGCCTAAAGTGCAGAGTGATTTGGTCTTCGACCATCCCTGTTCGTTGACCAAGGCCGATTGGACTACTTGAGGGTTTGGCAAGTCTTTTTGTTTTCCAATCTGTGGTTTTGGGCACCAACAACTTGTTCCACCAAATGGAAGAGATAGGGAAATTAAGACCATGCTAAGGAGATTCATCATACCAAGTGAGGTGTTAGGAAACTATTTACCATTTTTTATGCATTTTCCACATTTTGAGATGATGATCCATATTTTGAATTAGGTGTTTGAATAATGGAATACTCAGAGCTCTACATGTGTGTTTGATAGTCATTTCAAGGATGATTGTCCCCTAGGTTGTTACTTTTCTCAAATCTGGCCTATGAGCCCTTGTAAGCCTAAAATGGCATAAATTTGCATTATGATCTAAAACAAATTGTAAAGCCTCATTAGGCATTTAGGCATATCAGTTTAATGTTAGTAAGTCATTCTAGGAGGTTCAGTATAAATAAAAAATACATAAAAGGCAAAAATGCACATTTGAGCAAAAGTTGTCATTGTTGCTTGACAACTTTTTGCAACTTTTTGAGAAACTTTGCATTTTTTTAGCAAATCGGCAGTTAGGGAATCGATGAAGAGCTGGTTATGACCAAAATGGCATATAAAATGCTCTGAGATTGATTCTACATGGATTGGAACATTTGTGAGCAAGTTTGAATAGATTTTGAAGATAATTTTCAGATTTTACCTTGTAATTTTGTCACTTTTGTAGTAGCAGTCTGTACCAAATGGATTGACCTTGCTACTGTTCTTTCATAGTGGTTTAGTGTATGTTATTTTATTGCTTAGGAGGTGTTTGTAATTTATTTTGGTGTAGATTTGAGGTGTGTTTACAAATTTGTATTTCTCTTCGCCTAACTAAGGGTTCATGAGCAGTTTGACTAACACGCATGTTAGTCGTGCTTTTAAACCGTCGATTTTGCAATAAATAGCTGGGATTGACTAACATGTCACTATCATGTTGTACGAAAGGTCTATTTTGGAGCCAACTAAATAGCCAGGATAGTTGCGGCCCCATGGCACGAGCAACAATCTGTCCATGAATTATGAATTTTGGGTTTAATAATTTCGAGAACATTTGATAAAAAACCTTCCTGTCTTATTGTCTCTAAGGAAAATATGTTTTTCTGTTACCTTTTCCTCCACTTAGCCGGAAGGGTCTTTATGTCATTAAAAAGGGGCCATTTGAGTTTTAAGTCTAGGTGGCTTTCGTCTTTTACGTTGGATTGCTTTAATTTTCCAAAGTCTAAGAATGGTTTTGTAACATATGCATCGAGTTCTTAAAAGTCAGGCAAGTCTATTTTGATCTAATAGCGGTCGTGATATCGCAATGGGAAGTTGCATGTTGAATACCCATCGCAACTCAGTGACAAGCCGCTAGTGGCGGGGCTAGTCAGAGATCCAACACTGGCAGTTAAGTGCTAGCAGTTAAGTAATGAAGGGAACTTAAAGTTCGAGCAATAAGGTTTGATCTGACGGATGTTGCTAGATCATGATGAAGAGTTGCGAATCCTTTTACTCTTCACAGATCAGCGACTGAATGGTGGGCCTGGAAAGTGTAGAGGAAAAAGCACTTTAAACTATGGTCAAGTCCAAGGAAAATCAACGGTGGTCATGAGACTGCGATGGGAAGATGCAAGTCCTTTTACCCATCACGACTCAGCGACCAACAAGGTCATCGGAGAATGTCATCCCACGCTATTCTAATACCTGATGGGCTAGATGGCAAAGGCAGTATCATCAACCTAACTTACTCCGATGAGGCAATACCAAAAATTAGATATACTAAGTCATCAGGATAACTCAAATCATCGGTGAGAGGAGTTTTGGGTTACGTTGATACCCAATGAGGGAGACAAAGCTGAGCACAGAAGAGGAAGATAAGGTTATCAGTTTTTTTCCACCATATATATTCAAATCCTCCAGTTTATTACTGAGCCAGAATAGAAACTCAATTGTGCTACAAGAATTTAATATTATTTGTAGTCATATATATTGAAATGCTTGACTTTGATGTTATAGAACAATTTCATGCACATACAATCAAAAACATTTTTTTTTCATCATATATAATGAAATGTTAACAACAATTTCAAAACAGAGAAGATAAGAGTACCAGTTGGTGTCAACAATTTGTTTTTTGTCCGGTAAAGCTATATTTTATATTAATTTTGAAAAATGTTTACATTCTAAAAGATAAACCTCGACGGCTAGCCGACTAGACCATCAAAGTCGGTGGACGGTATACATAACGGTCCATACATAACACATTCAAAAACATTTTTAAAAAAACACCATCCTTGCTTCAAAAAAGGTTGTATGTGCCATCTCGCTACTCCACGTGAATAGTGACCATGCCCTCTTCCACATCCAACATTTCCATGTTCCTAACTTGGTTCATTTTTGTCTCCCTATTGGAGTCTTCACTGAACTGCAGCACACGACCCTTCTTAGTTTTTCTTCCACAAGGTCGACCCTATCGTTTTGTGCATGCAGGAACCGTTTGTTACACAAGTGCTCTATATTCTGACCAAGGTCCCCATTTTGTCATCTCCACATGCGCTTCCCAGACATCGATTGTCTCAAGGTATTGCACAATACCATACATTCCAGCCTGTGCTACACTTCTTCTGGCCTCTTTATCGAATGTGGCACTCCAAAGCAAGAACGGTCGCAAGGGAGGAGTGAATTCACTCACGTGAATCCACACTCCATCCACACTTTCAAATTCATCCATGTCTCGTGCCAAACCTAATAAAGCTTCCATTCTGCCTAGCCATTCCTTCTTGACACACTTTTTCATGATTTCTCTGACTTTTAGAACAAGTCAGAGCTCCAGAAACCATGCCATAAATAGAGACACTATGTCTGCATTCGTTATGTACTTCCATCCATCGTCTGCGTACTCAGGTCCAAGGATCAACTTCACCGCGGAAAGGAATGTGGTGTCATCATAGATAAACAAGTTCATCAACCTATCATCGCTTATTCGTCCCCAAAATGCAACCTGTGTTTTGCTTGTTTCTAAAGAAAAGTTGGCCTCCATATTTGAAATCGAGATACCTGTGACTCCAAAATGGACATGCAAATTTATCAAACTAACAGCGACGTCTATAAATTATTTTAATTTTTATCAACCTATACCTTAATTTTTAGTGCCTTCTAATAACTCAGTTCATCTACCACATGTTCCATGTTATTCTAGAATCTAAGTTTCTGCACAATAGTCTGTGGACATTTTTGTACACTTACACATTTCCATATCATGTTATCCTATGAAGACCTTGGATTCATATGATGCACACAGTTAATAAAAAGTTTCTTCGACTGACAAGGCGCGTTATGCGCTTTCGCCCATGACCACTCCAAAATAGTAGTACGCAATGACTAACACGCATGTTAGTCACACGTTTTACACCATCGATTTTGCAATGAACGGGCAACAATTGACTAACACAATGTTAACACGTTGTACAATAGGTGCTCCTGCTCCAAAGCGGACCTTTCGTACACCATGTTAGCGATAGGTTACTCAATCGCAATCGTTAATTGCAAAATCAACGGTGTAAAACGCTCTACTAACCCCGTGTTAGTAAATCTGTACTTCATTTTCAAACCAGAATACATGCACGCGCGACTAACACAGGTGTTAGTCAATCCATATTGTCTTTTTTGAGAGCCAGGATAGACGCATTCGATCGCAGCTCCAAAACAGACATTTTTTTGGTTATTTTAGACTATTTATGTAATAAATAGTAAATCATATTAAATTAAGAAAACCAAAAAACTTGTGTAAAATTATCTACAAATTTATATGGGTATTTCTACATATTCATTTGAATCATTTGAAGATAATTTGAATATTAGTGTTATTCTATATATTTTACGTATCTTGTTGTCTTAGAATGAGTGGTATTAGATCTTAGATCTACGAGCTTGTCAACCTAATTGGGTACTTATAATTGTTAATCGTCCAAGGACTAACACGCGTGTTAGTCAATCACGTGTTAGTCAATCCATACGGCAAAGTCCACAAGGCCGCGGCTATTGCGTGACTAACACGCGTGCGACTATTCTAGTAAATCCTTACTGTGGTTTTGGAGCCAGAATAGATGAGTGCGCATCTGAGGAAGCATAGTGAGAAAAGTCACCCCTTATGGATGAAAGAAGTTCATGCTTAATTATGGAAGTAAAAATTACAAATAATGGAAAGTTACACTATCGGGATAAGTAACCCCAATAAATACACGCAACAAATACTACCTGTTGATCGGCGTATCATATACCGATAACAACACATGGAAATCCAAGGTCGGACCTATTGGCATTACTCTCATCAATTAAATTAAGAAGTCAACGACGGTTATATCAGAGAAGCATATACCGATAAGGCTCATCGATATAGTGAACATAAGCAGCAAAAGCATAATATTGTCTTGCCGATAACCGATGAGGCTATCGGTAAGACTCATACCAAAAAGCACAATAGTGGAAATTTCGCCAAATGTGAAGGTTGTAGCGAAAAGAAAGTCTGAATAGCTTCGCTCAGAAATGATAGACCAAATAGACGCGGGCAACCTAACACCAATCACCCACCAAAACGGTAGTACAGCGAGACTAACACGCGTTTTTGTCGTGCGTTTTACCATGGCTTTTTGGAGCTAGCAAACACGCATCCAGCGTGATATCTAACCCTAACGCGAATAATTTCAAACTAGAGAAAAACAAGAATAAACCAAAGCAAAACAAAACAATAAAAATTTTGCACTACATATAAACCAAAACATGCAAATTTTCCCACTGCATATAAAGCAAAATAAAAAAACGAAAATAAACAATTGAAACTTAGAATATACAACTAGAAAAAAAAAAAAAAAAAAAAAAACAGCTTGTCCACATACCTGAAAACCTTCAGAAATGAAACCTCCTTCAACAACACAGGCTACCCTTCAATAGTAACTCACTGCCTCCTTCAAGCCCTTCTTTCCCTTTAAAAACAATAGAAGACTTCAACAATGAGGACACTTCCTTTAATCATGCATTAGTCCCATTATTCCTCCTTTTTTCCACATGAGGCAAAAAATGGCAGGACGTATTCTGAAACGGACGTATAGGGATGCGTCGTACGGTTTACCTAACACGTGTGTTAGTGGCGCGTTCTACATCGTCAATTTTTCAATTAATGGCTATGATTTTTTCCACAAGAGGCATAAAATGGCACGAGGTATTTAGTATTCTACTGAAACGGTACAGGGATGCGTACTACAGTTTGCCTAACACGCGTGTTAGTGGCGCGTTCTACATCGTCGATTTTTCAATGAACGGCTGCGATTGATTGAGGACTAAACCACCTGTTACTAACACGTACAAGAGGTTTTGGAGGGAGCCACCATGTTTTGGAAGCCTGTGCCCTCTTTTTCCCGTCGTTTTGGCGTCCGAATGCGGTCATCTACACTTGTCGTTGGTTGTTTGTTTTTCATGGCTTTTAATGTGCATGTTAGGCACAACACACCGGTGCGAGCCACAACCCAGGATCCATCGTCCTCTGGCATGTCCACGTAGTTTCGCTTGGGCCCTGACATTTGAAACAGGCGAGTCCATGGACAACTCCACATCATTTTCTCTAGGTCCGGTGGCTGCGCCAAATTGGCATGGTATGTCCTGGTATGCATGTCTCAAACATGTATGTCAATGCATGTCGTTGGTACGACAGGTCACTTTTGGAGCCACAATAGATGTGTTTGTGTAATACCACTATGCAGATCTACACGGTGGTACTGTATTGTACCCAAAAACTTAATGCCCATAAAAAAAATCGATTCAAACAAAAATTTAAAATAAATCACCCCCCTTAACAAAATTTGATTTTATGTATAATTTTTTAATTTATGAAAACATTAAAAAATACAAAATTAGTTTTTTTAGACCTGTACCTGCAAGTTCGTACGATAGCCAAGGAGATTATTTTTTTCCAACTTGAAGTGATGAAGGCCGATTTGGACAAATGGATAGGTGATCTTGAGGTTTTTGGGCCTTCTGAGCATGATGGCAATGACAAAATTTGTCATAAATGCTCCAAAATTGCAAATCTGTCTTGGGACAGGTAACCACCCTCCACCTTTAAATGGCTATAGATTTGGCCTTGGATGTCCGATTTGGATGAAATACAAGGCGATTCTGACTTTCTCAAGCCTTCTCAATCCAATGGTAACCTCATATTTGACCCAAGAAGCTCCAATAATAACCCAAAATAGAAATATCCAAAATACTAAACCCCAAATAGCATCAAATTTCTCTCAATTGACTATCCATGGCACCCTATAGGCTCTAATACCACATGAGAATTTTCCTATAGAAACCATGATCTAGAGTCCAATTGAAAGAAAAAGAACAAGAGAAATAAAATGTGACAAGAATAAACTTTATTCCTATCAAGATGCAAAATACTGAACTAACTAAGTTTATTGAATTAGATTGGATTGAATTACATACAATGTACAAAGTCTTCTTATAAAGGCAAGGCTATGTGAGAACACAAGCATGACATGTGGCATAATGAGAAACAAGGGTAGGTAGGGGCGGGTAGGAGAAATAATAGAATATTTCACTAAAGGTGGATCACCCACTGAAGGTGGAATGTAACAAGATAAGACCACGAAAGGTGGAATTTGTCCTACAAGTAACTTTCCTATGTGGACACTTCCCTAAGTGTCTCATATGCAAACTACAATGAATGCATTATCCTAAGTCAACTTAATCAATGTGTAATTATGAGGCATAATTTACGCTAACACAAATTAAGATTCAAAAAGTAATCCTTGACAAGTAATAATCATGTCTTTCATCATATTACACATATTTAAATAAATAAAATTATAAATAATGATCATTCATTCAAATAAAACATAAAATATTATAATTCATTTCTTTTTTTATGTTTAAATGGGTCATATAATCTATGTAAAATACTTAAATTTAAATAAATATCATAAAAAAAATTATCATTGAAAATTATATTTTATAAAATATCTTATCTCACATAGTGCACATATGTTTTTCAAACTCACCTATAGAGAAAACAATAGCGATTTCAAAACATGTCCTACAATATGCAAGATTTTATTTGAAATTTTATCATCAAGTAAAATAAAGTAGCACTTCTACCAACCGGAGGTGCAAGGCCGAGGTTTCACCAATATAAAAGTATTTTTAAGTTAAAATGTGATGATGAATTTTCTTTATTGTCTATACATTTTTGTATTGTGAATTTGAAATACATATAATCAGTGATAATTTGATGAATGAGAGTTTTAGTAAAGATAAAACTTGTTACTTGACTTCTCTTGTAACCTCTTGAGAGATGTACGAATTTGAGTTGTTATGTAGTTTTGTTCAAATAAATTGAAAAGTGAGCTAACCAATAATAAACATTCCTATGTGGTTATAATTTATTATTTACTCTTTATGTGACTTCGCATTCTTCTTTAAATTTATCCTAAACCTATAATTAATACATGAGATAGATAGTTGAATATTGTCTAGATCTTGGAGATTGATTTTAGTCTCTATGAATACTTGTATCTGGCCATGCACCTACAATTAATTCAAGCTCATGTTCTACAATGTCAAAATTATCCTTGACCAATGATGTGAACTAGACTAGTCACCTTATTCTATTTTAGGAAACCAACAACACTTTTGGGTGTAATTTTGTTAATTTGTGGCTTGAATGGTTACATAGGGGGTTAGATATATTGCTTTTCTTCGTTTGGTTTTGGTTAGTCTATCTTTAAAGTTTTTTAGTTTGAATTGTTCCCTAGGTTGTTAGTGATTTTAGTTTGGATGCTTTACTTCAAGGTTTATTTTTGATTTTTTTCATAATTAGGAGGTGTTCTTTGATTCAACATATAAATTGAGTCACCTCGCCACACTATTTTTATAAACTAGTACATACATCTTGAATATTTATTGAATAGATATTGAGATGGTCTTATTTAAACTCTAGACTTACGGGTGTAAGTGTATGGATCGGGCAACTTAAACCAAAGATAATCTTCAAAATGAAGTTTAGACTTATATATGTAGTAATCATGTACAAGAATTCATTGGATTTAAAAAACATCGCACATGCTATTTCCAACTTTTCATGTCATGGTGTCCCAACTAACTTCAGCTCAAGTCATAAGAGTTTCTTCAATTTGACATGCCTATTTGTATTACATGAACATAATGTGTACATCAAGATTGATTTTTGTGTTCTTTCTAGACCAAATGTAATACTATCAACAAAAAGAAATTGAATGTATTTTAATTATATTGCACATGTCACATCATATCCCTAACATTTAAATAACATACATATCAAAGGAGCTCAAAATAGTGGTATTGCATATTCTTAATCCCAAAACTCATGAAATAAGTAAAAAATAATTGACTAAAATGTGATGCCCAATTATCTGCATTATAAACTAGTGAACAATAATTTAAATAAAAACTATTAATTATTTACCATCAGATAATAAAATATTTGATGAAACTGGTTTTGATTAAGGTAGAACGGGTTTTACAAGGACTCAAAACCCAAATCCAAACAACAAAGAAATAATGAGATAGTCCAAAAATAACAGCTAAATAGAAACAAAATAGGGGCATAGTCCCATAGGGGCTGTAGAAAAACTACACTAAAGCACCAGACCATCAAGCAAAAACTTAAACAAAAGCTCCTAAAAGCTCCTGATTTTTCTCCATAGAGTTTTTATTGCAATTTTTCAGTTCCTCCACAATGCTCCTTGTGGTGCTCTTCTCTTGAAACCTGCTCTCGACTCTTGTAGACGAACCTGTAGAAGCATGTACCTCTGGGATACAACTAATTGGGCGAGCATGATGAATTTTCATTTTTTCATTCAAATTTTTGATGCCTTTTGCACTGTTATTCATAGCTTTTTGGCTGATATCAACCATATTTCTGAGACTTCCTTTAATGTGTACAAAATATTTCTCTAGGCTGACAATTCTAGATTCATGCTCTATTTTAATGACCTTAACATCTTCAGTTAATTTTTGGGTCATTGTAAGGAGCTTATCTATTTTATTAGGAATTGGAATCTCAGTGAAAGTGTTAATAATTTTAGATATTCCTTGTTTGATGATGCTTATTTCACTAATCACCCACCAAAAGCACCTCTCCTGACTAGAAGTGGAATTGGCCAGCAACAAGTCAATATCCACTGACTCACTTTTACTGTTGTCCAGGTCCATCTAGTCTCAACTGGATTTTCTTGTCCCCTTTGTCATTTGGATCCACATATTTCCCCACCTTTTTCTTTAAAACTAACATTACTTGTTTCCAAAGAAGGAGGGGTAATGTTCTTTTTGGTTGTGTTTATAGGGGGGTTTACACTTCCTATTATTGTTAGTGCCAAAAGTGGCCTTAGAAGGGGGACCCTCTTCCTCAAAAGGGCCTATACTCTGGATATTCTTTTGACCCTTGAAGGTTGCACTAATCCATAGCCATCCCTTCATCCTCAATTTCGGTATCAAACACAACATGCACATCATGACCAGTTTGGGATTTGGAGTCACTATCATATTTGAGGATCGTCAAGGGTTTGACTTCGTGTGTTTAAGCATATTCCATTATAAGAAGGATAAGACCCTCATGTGAAATAGGGTTTTCATAGTTCTTTGCATGACTGGAGAGACTATGCTCCAAAGAAGATAACAAGTAAAATGACATAGAAATTTTCCTATCATGTCCTAAATTTTCCTATCATGTCTAAAATGGTTTAAAATAGTGAAATGATAGGAAAAAATACTAACATAATGGCCTTAGAGGGTAATGTACCTCATAATTACTTCCGCAACATCAACCCATGGTCTTATTAGGTCCTTTCTGTTGTAGCACCCATTAGTCATTTTTCTAACTATGTCAAAGAAAATGGAAAGGACTTCCTACATCACCTTGCATTCTCTATAGAATTTCTTCCCCTCCATCTGTAAACTAGTGATGCACGCAATTAGCTCCTCATCAATTTTGAACTCAGCACCATGGGCACTGAGGATGCCATTATTCTAGCCATTAACTATTTGATGAAATTGTTGATTAGAACTATAAAACCTATTTAATTTATTAGCTATCTCCCATCCATTTTGGTATTTTTGTCCTTTCAACTAACCCTTAAAGATAAGTTTAAGATTGCATTTAAAAATTTAAAAAAAAAAGAGGAACAAAATTAGTTATCTTGGAAAGGGGAATTGGGTTTGTATTTTCTTAATTTAATCTAATCAAATATTTTTTTACTTTTAAAGGTGTGAAGTTGCCAAAAGTAATTTAGAGATTAAGATATCGGAAAAGTATACAGTAACTGAGTTATTCATGCATCTCTATATATAATGGAGTAAAAAAAGTGTAGTCACATAAATCTGTCCAGTTTAATTAAATGAATATTTGCTATTTATTTGATTAAAAACCCACTAGCCATCAGTTAATTAAATTAATATTTAATTAATTCATCTTCAAACATTCTTCTATTAATTAAATAAATTATTCAATTTATTTCAATTAATTCATTAAAACAAAATTCAAATCAATTAAATGAATAAATCTTATTTATTCAATTTAAATTCCCCTTTTCCTCTTTTAAATAAATAATTAAAAACATTTATTTAAATCATCCCCCCCCCCCCAACTTGCATTTTCCTACAAATGCAAGTTGCAACCACAAGTTGAAATAAATTAATTTTATTTTAATTAAAATCATATTTTCCCTCACCACCAAACCCACTTGCAAACCTAACCCCCTTCTAGATTCTTCTAAACACTTCCTAATTAACCTAATCCATCCCCTAAATATTGTCGCATTCCTAAGAAACTTGGAGTCACTTCTGAAAGACTTCAAAATCTTTGAAAAGCATTAAATGCTTTGTGTGTTCAACGAATTAACCTCTAAAGTCTTCTAAACCACCTATGGCTCTTACATGACCATTTATGGTTAACCCCTAACTCAATCCTCATGTGACCCATGTGTCTTCTCAAGCATTTATTGCTTTGACCATGGTTATCCCTTTAACCTTTGCACAAGAATTTATCCATTGGATAAAAGTATTATCCTTTGGATAATAAATTTATTCACTCAACCCAACATTGACATTAACTCCCAAGTTAACTCTCAGGTCATGTCAAGCATTAAATGCTTATTCCCTCTCCTCTCAACTCATCTCATGTTGACACTTGTCATCCTGGGATTGGGTTGAAAGCCCTCACATGGATTGAATATCATTCAATCCTGACCCTTGTTGAGATTACTCAATCTCAACCATCCATTGCTCCATTTTTCCTATAAATAGAGCCCATTTCTTCATAATCCAGATCCTAAAAACTTGTATGCATTTAATCTACAGTGAATTTTAGAGAGAGCATTTAGCATAAATCACATGTATTGTCATTTTGGACTAAAATAAATCTTAGTTTATTTTCATAATATGTCTAATTAGTTTGTTTTACACTTGCATAGCATAGTTAAAACATTTCAATCTTGAACCTCCATAAGGCATCCATAGTGCAAAAAGCTGCTGAGAGCTACACTAATTTGGAACTTGGAGAGGAGAGGAACAAGGGAGAAGGAGCTAAGAGCATGTTAAAAGGCATTTGGAGATGCCTTGTTTTATTTACTTTGATAGTTAAATATTTTACCATGTTTTTAGTGTCTCTTTTGATATGCCTATTTAGATTAGTTTTTGGTTGATCAACACTAACGTTTGTCTTTGTCTCTTGTGTTTTGTGTGTTATACGACCACAAGTTTTAGTCTAACAATTGTCCACTTTGCAGAGCATCAAAAAGTAAAACAAGAAGCAGGCAAAAAAAACCAAAAGAAAAGATGTAATGCATAAAAATCTAATGGTAATTCATTTCTAAAGGTAATCTCGAAGTCAAGAATAAATTTGTGACTTGATTCCAATAAGTAGTTTGTTTGGTGTCATTAAGATGGATTATGTCTAATTGATGTAATAGCCATTGTTTGGCTATAGGTTTTGTATTTGTGAAGGATACTGCAATTCGGGGCCGACAAAATCCATTGTTAATCAAATAAAGATCATCAACATGCCTATCTATAGATCATATTATGTAGAAATATGATGAATAGTAATAATGATATCTTTCTAGCCATGTATTGATTCTCAAAATTATTTTAGAATATAGAGAACAACATATTTGTTTTAGTTGATAACAAAATATAAAACTAGCAAACTTTACCTAATAGCTAGAAGCAGAATTCCATAGAAATTGCATGTAGATGGGAAAGCTAGCAGACTACATGTAGATGATATCATTGCAAAGAAAAAATGGTGTAAATTGGAAAGTAGCCTCAACAAACGATCAAGTCGCATTTATTAAAAAAAAAAAATTGATGTCATTATAGATGCCTCTTGGCATAAATATATATTGGTGTTCTACTTGTACGGAGTCCAATTAGTCATTAGTTCTCTTCCGATCAAAGAAAAATCGAACATAAAATTAATGACTTGCAAAAGAAAAGATTAAATAGAAAATTACACCCATAGAGATAAAATTTCAAAAGGAAGCACAATCGATTATGAATATCAAAGGTAAAAAAAATAACATGACTTGAGGAAAAACTAATAACTTGGAAGGAAAAATAACACAACTCAAATTAGAATAATTTGTTAATATGAAGAAAAATCAAATGACAAATCAATAAATTTTAAATAAAAATCAATTGACAAATTAAAACGATTAAAAAAGAGAAATCAAATAGAAAATTAAGACAAGTTGTCAAAAAAGATAAAATAGAAAATTAATTAAATTTACAAAGAAAATCAAATGTAAAAATCAACACAAAGAATAATCAAATATAAAATTAACATAATATTTGAAGAAAAATAAAATGGAAAATTAACAAAGCTTGTAGTAAAACTAATACATATTGCAAAGAAAGTTCACACAAGTTATGTAAGAAATGCACTAAATATGAGAAAAAAATTAACACAATTTACTAAACTATGGGAGATAACTTAGTAATTGTGTACCCTAATTTTGTGCTTCTTAAAATCTTATATGAAAATTTCAAATCACTCTCAATTTTTTAGAGCAGTTTACTTGTCAAGTTCCTTGCTTATAACTAAGGTTTCAAGGCCACATCATTAAATATAATGTCACATCCATATGCTTTTTGTCAAGGTGTCCAAAATAGCCCGAAAAAATGTGAGGCCAATAGTCATGCAAAAGATGCCCCCATACTTGTGTAGTTGATGTTGCATCACATGATTGGTTTCTTTTTACAACTAAGGATACATTTCGTTCAATTATGGGTAGTCATCATAGCAATAACAACTTTAAAGTCACAATTATTACTGCAATGTTATAAAAAAATTGAATATTAAATCAACACTGCTACCATTAAATTTGCTACTTGCAAACTTCTTGGACTCACATTTACATTTCCACTGCAACGTTTGGTGGACTAACCTCATGTTCCCATGCGGCTGCTTAACTCTATTTTCTGCTTAAATTTAAGCAGTTAAGTGTTCCCATGCAACTTTAAAATTGTGACAAAAAGGATAATTTAGAATCTTTCCCTACTTTGGTGGAGCAGCTATTGTTTAGGAATTGAAAATAAGCCATGGAAGAAAAGGGGGGGTTGGAAATAAGCATGACTTCTTATTAACAAAAGGGTGAAAAGGGGGGCTGGAAATAAGCATGACTGCTTATTAACAAAAGTGCCACGTGGCTCCACAATTTGCTCTCCCTCTTTTTTTTAAGATTTTATTTCTATTTTGTTTTTCAAATTTTAAGTGCACAAATTAGTGATGAGGTGAGATATCTCAAGATCAATGAATTCATCGACATAAATAAGATACATTCTATTAACCATGGTCTCTAAAATACTATATTTTGGAGGTTACGTGGTGATGAGAAGAATGAAGGTAGAAGTTTGTGTGAGTTATTCTAATTTCTTGGTGTTGAGGCAATTATATGTTGTTGTCATTAAGACAATGTTTTCAATATTTAGATTTGAGAGGAATAGAGTTGATGACTATTTCTTCAAAATGTTCAATGTAGCTTAGCTGCAACAAGCAAAAGGTAAGATCTTATGGAAATCCTATTCATTTATTAATACATTACTATTTGGAAAGTAGTAATATGAATCTCAAGCATAATTCAATTAAGGAGGTAATCTTGTTATTCATCATGTGTCTAATTAACTCAACATAATTGAGGATAAAAGCTTTTGTATACAAAGAAATGATATCAAAGCTAAATAGGATAATATGTTGTTTTAATAAATAGCTAAATAGGATAATAAGTTGTTTTAATAAATAGGATAATATGTTGTTTTAACTTTTTATCTATGATGAATTCAATGAAATGGATCAAATCCTTAGTGAAAGAATTAGAATTATCCACTAGTGTGGAGATCAACTTAGCCAAATAGGGCACAAGCTTCTAGCTTTGGGAGATGATGGTGCCCATAATGAGACAAACTAGAATGCCAATGTTGTGAATTTTTGGGACATCATAAATGTGGGGGTTTACCTTCTTGATAGATGCAAGCCTTTTCTTTGTGTGATACATTAAATGAAGAGAAGGGGTGATATTTTTTACTTATTTCATTACTTTGGAAATTGAGTTGTGGCGAAGGACTTTATACTTTCCACTAGTGGAGCATCTTAGAGACATAGTTGTGCTTGTTAATAACAATACTGATGTTTTTCTTATCTATCTTGATAATGACAATAATCCCTAATAACTTAAAGACACATAACTCAATTAAGAATATTAGGGTTGAGATGTTTTGCATGTGTCAATGTCATAACATAATTATACCTAATCTTGTCAATGATAGTTTTGTATTTAATAACTTAATAGTCTTATATTTAGAAATAAATGTAGATTGTAAATAATCACACAACTACACTACACATCTTAAACACTAGTATAAATTCCTTATGGACATAAGAACTTTACAAATTCAAAATTTAAAAACAAAATACTGTTAATATGAATGTGGAAAATATAAATATATAATAGAAACGGTAAGATAAAATTCAAATCCTACCTAATGAATAAAATTAATTGCACAATGAGAAAAGTAATAGTGAGGAACATTGCTTAAATTGGCACAATTTTTTTGAAGTATGGCATGGTGTATATCAATTCCATGTTCGGTCGATTGAATGCGCTGCAAGCTCGCTGACGAATCTGTACCTTGCGCATTCAAACAAAAATAATACTAAAGATAACATAGCGCGTTGCTCGGCTTTATCTTATTTCGGTCAAGTCAATGTGAACCAACCAGAGTAGTCGACGCAATAGCTAATGTTTTGTCTATAAAATCCTCCTTCACTTTCCCATTTCCCCCATCTTGCTTCCTTTGCAATGGCAAACTTTAATAAGTTTCTGCAAATTCTATTTCTCAAAAGCGCGGTGCTCATTTTGTTTGCAATCCCTTCCATGTCACAGAAGAATGGGTGTGGGCAAGCCTGTAAAACCCTCAACGATTGTCCCGGTCAATCGATTTGCACAAGCGGCAAGTGCACGAACGATCCCGACGTGGGCACTCATAGATTTGATATGGAAGTCCTTCCTGAACTATTAATCAAATACATAGTATTAATGGACTCTTCAAGTGATTTTTTCAAGGTTTTAATTTATTTCAAATTCAATGATCTTAAACAATTTACATCTGCAATTACAAATAGATATCATGATTTTGATCAAAGAAAGTTGGAGGATGATGTGAATGGCCATAAAATTGAAAAAAATTTGAACCAAATTTTGATATAGATTTAGTACAATGGTCCATAATGAAACACATATATATAGGAAACTAAATGCAGCTCTTCAAACCTTTAAGGATACACTCTTTGCACATCAAAAAGTTACTGCACATTAATATCTAGATATTGGTTATTATGTTTAATTATGAAATTTTAATTATTTGAATGTGTATTTCTAAAAATTACTAATCTTAGCTATCATTAATTAATCTAGGTTGAAATATCCTTGATTAGTTACATCTATTGAATTATTGAATTAACTTGAGTTAACTATACCAATATGTTATTTTCCTTCACAACAAGATAAGTTCAATAGTATAAAGCATCATTTTGAGGTGTCTATTCCATTGAAATTAAATAACATAACTAAAATAAAATAGTGTGAAATATGAATAATATTGAATATAGCCTCCAAATCTTGGATGTTCAAAAAGAATGCATCAAATTCTTATACATATGAGAGCATTGTCATAGGTTGTGCCAACTTGTTTTTGCTCAAGTCGAAGTGATAAGAGTAAGGGAAAGAGTCAATCAAAGATCAATTTTATGAACTCGCATATTCCTGAGTATGTCATAGAATTTTCTCTGCACTGTGATGTTTTTATTTGTTTTATTTTTAATCCTTGATAATGATTCCCCTTTTTTTTTAGAAGAAAGTTCTAAACATGCTGAAATGTATTAATGAAATAGAGTTACTACAATAACAAAATACAGTATGCAAAGTGGATTCATTAGGCCATTAGTTGTCACTTTCTCTTCCACTAAATAATCACTTTGTATGTATAACAACTCATGAAGGAATTGTATAACCTTATCCTGGTATATACTAGTACCCCACTCCACTTCTATGTGTAGGGTAAGCCGATGATCCATCCGATTACTCATTTTATGTTTTTTTAATTTGTATACTAACTTCCCTCATCTGCAATTTTTTTCTCTCTAAGTATGCACCGACAAATTTGCACCTTACAACAATATTACACTCAGCTAACTCCAAAGGAAGAGAGTCACGAGTAGGGAGAATTTACTCTAAAATGATTGTGATAATCCCAATCATTTTTCTATGCTTATGGAGGCCTCCAACTGGAATGATTCACAACATGTATCATTTTCATGTTTTATACAAATTTAGCTGAGCCTCATCTTCAATATTAATATTCTCTCAACATTTCCCTCTCTCTAAATATAATCAATTGTAATCAAAGGAAAACTATCATCATAATTGTGTCCATTTTGCTGGTATATCCAGCAAATTGTCAAGGAAAAGTTTTGGAATGCATGAAATGGTATCATGTAATGAGTCAATAATGAAAGGAAAGTAGTGAAATTTCTAGTGGCTAATATTTGTCAATTGGCTATTTTTTTAAATTTGAGAATCAAAATTTGGCTAATAAGTTCAACTTTTAAGGTGACTTGAATCACCACATTTTTACAAATTTTTATTTTAGTGTCATTTAAATCGCCAGAGAATTTATTTTATTAATTTTTTAACTCAAAGATTCACAACAATATTCGATACATGATTGGATCATATATAATTTATTGAAGAAATCTAAATTAATTTGCCAATAATATATCATAATTATATGTACACACACACATGAAATTGATTGTGACACCCTTAAAATTAGGAACACTTGTTCCTTGGTGAATACCACAATCTCTAAAAAAATGATCTTCAACCTCTTCAAACCTATAAGGATACTCTCTTTGTAGATTAAAAATTTGTGCAGATTAATATCTAGATATTGATTATTGTGTTTAATAATTATAAAATTTTAATTATTCTAATGTGTATTTTTTTTAAATTACCAATATTAACTATCATTAATTAATCTAGGTTAAATTATCCTTAATCAGTTACATCTATTGAATTAACCTAAGTTAATCATAACAATACGTTGTTTTCCTTCACAACAAGATAAGTTCAATCCTATAAAGTATCACTATTGATGTGCCTATTCCATTGAAACTAATTAACATAACTAAATTAATATAGTGTGAAATTTGAATGATATTGAATATAGCTCTCAAATATTGGATGTTAAAAAAAAATGCTTTAAATTCTTTTACATGTGAGAGCATAGCCATAGGTTGTGCCAACTTGTGTTTACTCAAGTTGAAGTGATAAGGATAAGGGAAAGAGTTGATCAAATTTGAATTTTAAAGTTTAAAATTTAGAGAGGACAAGTCTACAACCATAAGGACATCTCTCTGTAATAGACAAATCACCTTTTTCCAAATACTAATATCTACTACATTCACTTTAATAAAATAGATGTTTGTATTTATTAGATTTAGAAATCTTAGCTATCAATAATTAGTCTAGGTTGAATTGTGCTTAAATAATTACATTTATTGAATTAACCAAGAAATCATAAAAAATATGTTTTTTCTTATATGAACATTTGATATGTTCAATCTCATAACGCAACAAGTCCACAACCATAAGGAAATCTCTTTCTAATAGACAAATCACCTTTTTCCGTATTCATATCTACTGCATTTACTTTTATAAAATAGATGTTTTTATTTATTAGATTTATCGATCTTAGCTATCAATAATTAGTCTAGGTTGAACTATGCTTAAATAGTTACATTTATTGAATTAACTAAGAAAACATAAAAAAATGGTTTTTTTCTTCTATAAAATGATATGTTCAATCTCATAAAGCACCAATATTGAGGCTATCATGAGTTGGTAAGGAAATTGTTGAAGTGTGGGAGACTGGTAAATCATTATGAAATGTGTCCATCTAATTTAATGTTGGATGCTTGAAAGGTCAACTCAACTATCAGAAATTGTGAGCTTTATGGTGGATGTAAATTTAATATCAAATATAGTGGAAGTCATGGAAATATCTAGAAGCCCTTTATTATACAAGAATGGTTTTCTGAGATGAAAGTCCAAAAGAATCACTAATATGGAAACACCACTTAGGTTATTGGCATCAAGAAGACACATGGCCTTCCTAGGTGAATTAATAGATAAAAGGTTGAGCTCTACTTTGAGGTATAAGCACGCCCTAGTGATATACGCAATCAAATCGGTGCTTGGGGAGGATTTCATAATGGCGGATCACAGAGATTGTGTTAACTCAAATATTTCATCAATGTTCTTAGCCATTTCATTAGACAAAGGTTTGACCAATTTTGTGGCCAAAACGCTAAGCAAGGTAATTTTCAAGAACCAATTTATGGGAGGCATTTTGATATTCTTAGACATATTGATAATTTATGGATCCCATTACCCTAACATTCTGATAAATAGGATGAAGAACTTCCAAAACTCCCAATTATTTTAATGGATGTCGAAGATGAATATCAAGGTATAACAAAGAGCTGGTAGTAAGGGGTCACAATTTCCTCCTAAATTGGACAAATACAATGGAAAATTTGGTAGCCAATAGGATTTTGACTTACATTTGTTAGGAAGGCCTGAAGCAACAAAGTAATGCAGATGAGGTGGTCAAAGAAATTCTTGATGAAACAAACAATATGAACTTGGAGGAGGAAGATTAGAAATACATATGTTTTGTAGTTTTTTAATAGTAATGAAAGCGCTCTATGGTTTGTTGTCTATATTAAACAAATGAAAATGTTAAGTAGGTTTTTGCTTTGATCATAGTTAGCACAATATATCTACCAGGATAGATAGCATTTTGGAAGGCGAAGGAATTTTTCCTCGTCAAATGTATAAGCTAGACCTTCAAAGTTACTATATTTGATATAGGTAGTAGGATCTTCCAATTAAATTTCTAGAACAAGTAGATTCAGTGATTGGGAAATCCTCTTTTATTCCCTCTCATTTTTATATAGGTCGTGAATGAATTTATGCAAAGGATTGAATGAAAGGGATGGAAGGATAGAAAAGAGGTGTTGGATAATAGATGGAATGTTTGAAGATTTGTGTGAGGATAGATGGAAATGTATTCAAGGTGAGTGTTGGTTATGTTGTGAGTTATGATACTGAGTGAATTTGATATAGAGTATGTTGACCGAATTGTTATCAAAGGATAGATCATTGCTGATCAATTGGCTGAAGCACCTTTACAACACAGCATGCCTTTGCACAATGAATTTCCAGTTGTAGATATTCTGATAGTAAGTACCAAATTTTGGGAATTGTACTTTGATGGTTCTTACACACAATATGGATCAGGAACATGAATCTTTTTCATCACACCTCAAGGACACACAATTTTGAAATCATATAGACTGTGGTTTCCATGCACCAACAATACTGCAGAATATGAAGCATTGACTATTGGGCTTAAATTGTCATTGAATGGAATGTCAAAGAATTACATGTCTATGGTGATTCACAGCTTATCATCAACCAAATAAATGATGATTACCAAACTAAGGATGACAAGCTCATGCCATACAAACAGCTGGTAGAGGAGTTTAAAGAACACTTTAAAGAAATATCATTCACCCAGATTCCAAGAAATGAGAATAAAGCAACAGATGCAATGGCTACAATAGCATCTCTTATACAAAATCAGGAGAATCAACATCGTTATGAATTTCTCATGGAAGATATCTTAACCCCTACCATTCAATCCCAGCATATCTACCAAATTTGTCATATATCAGGAACCAGTCAATCCTTATATGGTCAAAATTATCAGTACTTAAAAGAGAATATCCTTCCTCTTGACCTATCCCACAATTAGAAAATTAATTTTATCTGCTAGTCCTCTCGCTATACTATTATTGTCGATATCCTATATAGGCGAGGTCTAGATGGTACTTTATTGGGATGTCTTGAACAAGAAGAATCTGAGAAAGTTCATAGCGAAGTTCATATAGGTATTTGTGACACACACTCAAGTGGCTTAACACTAGCTAAGAAACTTCTTCGTATGGGTTACTATTGGCCTACTATGGAGAGAGATTCATTCACATATGCTAGGAAATGCAAACAATGTCAGATCCATGGGAATCTCATTCATGCACCAGCACAAGAATTATATCCTATGACAAGATCATGGCCATTTTCTCAATGGGGCCTTGATTTGGTAGGAAAGATAAATCCCTCATCTTCTAATGGACATAAGTTCATTCTGACCGCTACTAAATATTTCACTAAATGGATTGAAGCAGTGCCTCTAACAACAGTGACAGGAAAACAAATGTCATCATTCATTTTGAATTATATAATCTGTCGCTATGGAGTTCCTATGACCATTGTCACTGATAATGGAAGACCATTTAAGAATCAAGATGTGAAGGAGTTGTGTGAACAATTTCATATCCAACATAGGTTTTCTACTCCATATTATCCATAGGGAAATAGTCAAGCTAAGGCATCAAACAAAACTATCTTGAAAATTTTAAAGAAAACAGTCAATGAAGCTGGAAAAGACTACCACATTCAGCTGAATTCTGCTCTTTGGGCATACCGAATTAGCATCCGCACTCCAACGGGGGCAACTCCATATTGTTTGGTCTATGGATCAGAAGCCATATTACCTATAGAAGTAGAGATACCCTCTCTACGAGTATCCTCGAAAGGTCTTATACCAGAAGAAGAGCAACGAGTCTCTTAACTCCAAGAACTTGAACTGATTCAGGAATGTCGCCAAAATGCAACAGATCATTTGAAAGTATATCAACAAAGAATGGCAAGAAGTTATAACCACAGAGTCAAGCCACGCATTTTTCAGATTGGAGATATAGTTCTAAGGGAGAATCCAAGAAATCAGCAAGACCGAGAAAAGAAGGGAAAATTTGAACCAAATTGGCTAGGACCTTTTGTCATAGCAGTAGCATATGGGTCAGGAGCATACAAGTTATCTACCCCTGAAGGTGATTGGTTTGATGAACCTATCAATTCTATTCATCTCAAGAAATTTTATGCTTGAGATATAAAGTCCTGAAAAAAAAATCAATAAAAAGCATATAAAGTCCTGGAAAAAATCAATAAAAATCATATAAAGTCTTGAAGAAATTAGTAAAAATCAGAAAAGTAGAAAATCCCTAAAAAAGCATAAAAGAATTAAAAGAAATTTATAAAAAAAAAAAAAGAGAGAGAAAAATGCAATAAATTTAGATGGTGAAAACCTGGTAAATAGGGGCTATCTAAAAAAGTGAATTCCTCCATCTATGAGATCGCTTTGCGCACCTATTCACTCCATCCTATCTGCTTCTACTGCATCTATCCACTCCATTATATCTTATCTTATCTATTCCATCTTTCGCATCCATTGCTCTGAACCATTTAGCAGAAAATATGCAGCTTACCAACAGTTATCAATCTTTGACATACTTATCATAGTCATTGTCTTAGATTTTATCAGAATCAATCAATTTGCATTTGTATCCCTCCATGGTTTGGATCTTGATCAATTCATACTTATCAACTTGAATTTCATCATCAAGATACTACCTGCAACATGTTATTTTCACAAAATACAAAGGAAATGCCACATGAAATCCAAACTCAACCAATGAAACTACATGAAATACATATAAAATACAAATACTATTATTACCTTTATGATTTATGTCTCATTGTGTCCTAACTTCACTATTCCTAGTTGCAAATGGTGTGCTCTCAGACAAGCACTGGTAGCTTCCAAGATGGCATATGAAGAATGGACTGATAACTGATAGTTAACTAATACTATGATATGCAATGCTAAATGATTATGCTATTTGCTTCAAGATTAAAACTCACAGATGCATAAGTTTTCATAAATGATTAGCTTTGAAAACTCACTTGAAGACTAACTCTCTCTCAACTCAAACTCTTGATTTTATAGACCTTGAGAGGATAAGATGATGTGGCTCATATCAACGGTCATGATCAGATCTGCAAATTTGGATGGTTGTGAGCAAAGGTGAAGGTTGAGAGAAAGGGGGAAGACGAAGATAAGTGTCACTCATCTCACCTTGATTGGGTTGTTGAATGAGGGAATCTAGGGATGGTTGGAGAAAATTTAGGCATGAGAAGACAAGTGGACTCAAGTCCTTCCTAAGATGTAGGGATGTTGGAGAGAATATAGAAGAAGGATATGAAATATGTGTACGTACACAATATTTCATTAAATTTGGAGGTTGAAGATAAATGATGAATTAATATTTAAAAAATATTAATCTCCTTAGCCACATGATGGATGAGTTGGCAAAGGGAAGATGAAGTGGAAATGGAAGGTGAGTTGGAAATGAAATTAAATAATTTAGGAAATCATTTAATATTTGAAACTATAGGATAGAATAATTATTATTAAATATTAGATATTTGAATGATTGGAGGAAATAATTAAATATTAGATATTTAATTAATTGATTAGAAGGATAATTAAATATTAGATATTTAATTAATTAGAGGAATAGGATAGATGAATTAATTAATAAAATATTTCAATTAAATTAATTAATAGAAAGACACGAAATGAATTAAATAAATAAATCTTTTCAAATTAACTATTTAATAGAAGAATAATTATTAAATAAATACATAAAATATTTATTTAATCACTCATAGCCATTTTTATGTGTATACAATAGCTAATCATAGTCATTCTAGGAGTCTTCATCTTGCATCCATGAGTTTGAGTTTGAAGCAATTAGCAATTTTAGAATTTCTTTCATAGCTTAATATCATGTTAGCTTAAATCATTTGCATATGCATATCATAGTATCAATTAACTATCAGTCCATTCTTCATATGTCATCTTGGAAGCTACCAACGCTTGTTTGAGAGCAAATTATCTGCAACCAGGAACAGTGGAGTTAGGACACAATGAGACTTAAATCATGACGGTATTAAATGTTTTTTATTTTATATTGATTTCATGTAGTTTCATTGGTTGAGTTTGGATTTCCTGTAGTATTTCCTTTATATTTTGTAAAGCTAATATGTTGCAGGTAGTATTTTGAAGATGAAATTCAAGTCGACACATTTTGGCGCCCACCGTGGGGCCCAAGCCTCGCATATATCTTTCTAACATCATGTCTAGTTCTCATAAACATAAATTTAACGCATTTGTAATCCAGATTCACGCCTATGTGAATTATGACAACGCTTTTGTTTCGTAGGTTAATGCATTTGACATTTAGGTTAGCGCTTTTGTCTGCAAATCAACACATTTAGTCCTCAGATTAGAGATTTTGTTTCGCAAGTTAACGCATTTGGCATTTAGGTTAGCGCTTTTGTCTACAAATACACACATTTAGTCCGTAGAGCAGCGTTTTTGTTTCTCAGGTTCATGCATTTGTCACCTAGGTTAGCACTTTTGAGGTAGAAGACAACACATTTGCTAGGATAGCGCTTTTGTTCTCAACTAACAAGCTTTTCTGCAAGTCCGAATGTCTAAGAACTAAAAATTTCAAACTACTAACATATCTGTGTGCAGGGTTATTTTGAAGTAAATTTCATGTATTTCCTCACATAATTAATTAGTAGTTTTATTTTGGAGAGTAATATATCATACCTTGCTCATTTAGCTTAACTAGGGGGACAATCGACATCATGCAACTTGCATTTTGAGTGACTTCTTTAAAGTAGTTGTACATAGATTGTAGAAGGATACAAATAAACTTGTGTGTTCCTTGCTTGATGAAGTCGTAGGCATGTATGCTCTCACCCTCATACAATGATCAGAAAACCATACCTATTTTCTTTTATGTGTAATCTTTAGAGGGTCTGCCTTCCTGAGCTGCCTTGAGGGGGCTAGAGAGAGGGGAACGACCCAAGTGGAAATGGGCTAATACCAAGTCCTTCTGATCCACTCTAAATAAATTGTATTTGTGATGAAAGTCATAAACAGCATGTGTTGATTAGTTCATACCGACACTATGTTTCCCCATAATTCACATGGAGTGTAACCTCTATAGGTTGGGAACCTTCTATATTTACAGAGCTGAAAGTATTGCATGTATGGCCACATGACTGAAAGCCTTTACTAAAAACCACTTGTAGTAGTTGCCAAAATCCTTCTAATTATTGGTGTAGGAGGTCAAACCTCTGAAGTGGCTCTCACACATACAGTTCTTAGTAGAGATATGAAGTTTATCATGGGGAGTTTTCATGGAAACTGGTGCTTGGCTGCCCCAGAGAAGTGAGTGTCGAGGGTGGATCCAGTGGGATCAAGCATCTAAATATCCGCTTTGAATAGCATAGCCTCGGGGGAAACCCCATGTGAGATTCAACAATTATTGTCTTGGCCTACCATAGGATTCATGCTTTCTTGTGCATTTTTTTTTTTTAAACATTGTGTCTTTTATGTCTATAACGTGCTCCACGTGGTCAAAAACTTGAAAAAAAAATAAAAAAATCATCATCTGGAAATGAGCAAAATTTCTGACAACTTGCTAGAAATTTTGAAAAATCCTTGTAACAAAATCAGAATAGCACTTTTCTTACGCAGAACCACGCATTTATTATACAAAACAACACATTTAAACAATAGTACAACGCTTTTATGTCATAGGTTCACGTATTTGATTAGCATATTAGCACTTTTAAGTATAAAATCATGCTTTTGTAACACAGCTTTCTGCTTTTAGTGTCATAGAGCAGCGCTTTCAAGCAACAAAATAGTGCATTTGTCCCATAAGCTAGTGCTTTTGACAAAAAGGTTAACGCAAACATTTTATCGCATCTCAGACAGAGGGCATTTTTGCATATCAGACCAAGATTTCAAAATTAGTTTCAAATACCCTTTTTAAGTAGAGTTGTCTTTAAACTATCACAGACCTTCAAACTAGTTCAATAAACGGGTTACCAATCCAACAAGCTATTTCCAAAGGTTTTCGTAAGCATAAAACATTCAACAAGTTAGTGATTCAACCATCTCAAGTGCAAAAATCAACATCATTATCAGTCTCTCATCAAGATATATCGAATCCTCTATCACAAAACTTGATCATATCCACCTTTTGTTCATTATCTTGGATATATCGTTCCTATTTTGAACCTGGGTTATATCAAAATCAGAATTTCACTCACATTGGAATCAAGCAAACTTGTAAACCATCATATGCTTATATGACTTTTAAATATTGCCTTAACAAAAGAAAACCCAATTATAAGGCTACTCAGAAGAGGATAAGATTCTTGTATATCAATCACAAGATCTTGTTAAAACATAGGACATTCCTACACCGTTTTCATCACTATTTACGTGGTTACGAGACAAAATTTGACGGAGAACTTTTACAAGGACGTGTCTTTCAACAACAAGACGCTTTATCACAATGCACCAATAATAGTGGTAAAATCAACAAAGCTTATCTTCCTAAACCAATAATCACCTACTAAGCTGTATTTAGAAGGTCAAAACTTGAGAAGTTTTCGAATCAATCACATGTCAATTTGGACTAGAGCTCAATATAAGCAATTCACAAAACAACAAAAACAAATGGAAGAAGATAATTCAATGTTTCAAACTTTTGGATACACAGATCTTGATTAAGAAGTGGTCAATAACACCATTAAAGATGTTGAACAAAATATTAAATTTGACAAACTAATGGAAAAGTTATTGGAGAAACAAAAGGAAAAATACCTTCTAATGTTGCCAAAATCAAGAGCTAAATTGCCACAAGACTTTAACATAGAAAGTTTGAAAAAAGATGTAGAGACAAGTAACAATCAAAACACGGATGATCCAAATAACGAGGATGTAAATAGAGTAAATCATGAGGAAACGAGAGGAGAGAAAACAAGAAAATACCATGATGATACAAGAAGAGAGCGTGGTGATAGAAGAACTTATGAGGATACAAGGAAAACCCGTATGAATAATCTTTTGTTAACTCTCACTCAACAAATGCAAACCTTACAACAACAAATACAAGATATGCAGAATGGAACAAGTTCCAAGAAATATTCGTTGGAGGACATATGTCCATATCCTTTTGACAAAACTTTAAACATGATACCATTCCCACGTCATTGTGAAATCCCTAAATATGATAAATACGATGGGAAATCTAATCCTCAAGATCACATTAGGGAATTTTGCACTATGAGTATGGAATTTGCACGCGGTGAAACTTACCGAATGTGTCTATTCCCTAGGAGTTTAAATGGACAATCAATGGAATGGTTCTCAAGACTACCATCCGGAATTAAATCTTTTGAAGAACTTGTGAACAGATTTATCTCACAATACTCCTACAATGTAAGAAATGAGATAACAATGCTAGATTTATGTAATGCTAAGCAAAAGAATGGTGAATCTTTCATGGTCTTTTTATAGCAATGGAAACAAATCTTCAATAGGTATCCAAGACATGTACCCGATCAAGAGAAAATGGACATATTCATTGACAACCTTATCAGTGAAATGAGTTATCATCTTAAAATGCAATGTCCTCCTTTTGCTAAGATGATTGAAAATGGTCTAAAGATAGAAGATGCAATGGTAAAGAAATGGGAGCTAAAGATTTACATCGATTCCTACAATAACAATCATAACAACAACAATAAAAATGACAAACTTAAATTCTGGTCAAAGAATAGGAATGTTACCCATGGAGGAAATGACGATAGTAATGCTACAAAACAACAACCAATCTTCAACTTATCAAGCCAAATCCCAAGCAATAGCAATCAAGAGAACAGTAAATCCAAGCCTTTCTTCTCCAATCCTTGCAGGAAATTCACAAACATTGGAGAACCCTTAGAATCGGCTTTGAAAACTCTTCTTGCAAATAAATTGATTACTTTACCAAAAGAAAGAAATTATGAACCTCAAGTCAAACCTAATTGGTGGAATGACAATCATTTTTGCAATTACCATCGAAATAAAGAACACCAAACTAATGATTGTCAAAGATTGAAGCACCTTATTCAAGATTTAATCAATAATGGAACTATCACAGTGGATAGCCATAAGACAAACAAATCACATCTAGCCTTCAAAACTCCCCTTCCAAACTATGAAAAAGGTGAACAATCTAAATCAAAAGATGACATAGGCAAAACTAAAGTGAATTACACTTATACGTATGATGATGTGGTAAATGTCATCATCGTTAAAGATAACACGTCTTCAGAACCAATCAACGTCATTACGAGAAGCAAAGCAAAGGTTACATTTTCGGGTATAACAAATGAATCAACATCCACTTCATGACAATACAACTTAGTGGAACAATTGCAAAGGATACCTGCTCAAATATCAATTTTAGAGCTCCTCAAAGTTTCACCTATGCATAAGGAAATTTTGGAAAAAGCTCTAATGAAAACAACAATTTCAAAAGATCTGGATGTGGATCAATTCCAAAACATGGTGCGACACCTTATAGCCCCTCATTACTTATCATTTTTTTCTAAAAATGATGGCTCATCCTTGCAACATCCTCACAATGCCCCCTTACATGTTGAAGTCACCATTCATAAAACTCATGTCAAATGCGTACTCATAGATGGTGGAGTTGGCTTAAACATTTGTGCATTAAGTTTAATAAAGGTTTTGGGATATTAAGAAAATACAGTAGATCCAAAGAAGAAAATAACTATTAAGGCTTATGATGAAGAAGAGTGCTCTTCTAAAGGAATTGTGGTGTTACCAATCAAAATAGGACCTGTGGAAAGGAATACATTATGCCAGGTTTTAGACTTCAATCTATCTTATAACATTCTTCTGGGAAGACCGTGGATTTACAACATGCAAGAAGTTCCTTCTACATATCACCAGTGTGTAAAGTTTCCTCATGAGGGACAAGAAGTCACTATAGTCGCAGACTCCAGCCAATATTGCAATAATCTGAAACCAACACAAGATACAAGAGTTCCACATAACAGAGAATCAGTCTATCCCACCAAAGAAATTCAAGAAAAATTATGGGAAACCTTTGAGAAAAAGCTCAAATTAAATGATGAAGGAATGGGAAAATATTCTTTACATAGCTTGCCACTTTCACCTAAATCATATGGAAAGCCTACAAATGTTCAACCACGGATCTCAGAAAAATTAATAGAAATATTTGATGGATCATTTGTTAGAGTTGGAACACTTGCAGAAGAAATCGAAGATAAAGACATTCTTAGTTGGTTGTACAAAGATGAAAATGAAACTATAGCAACAATTGCAGAAGTCAATATTCTCATAGAGCAATATGGCAATGGTTATAAGATCATGCAAAAAATGGGATATGAAGGAAAAGGACCAATTGGTAAGCGATAAGAAGGTATTTCAGAACCTATTTGTCCTCACACACAATCTAAAGAAGATAAATCAGGACTTGGATATCCAAAATCAAAGCAAAAACAACACAATTATCAACATCCAAGGTGGAGAAAGAAAGTAGACCCTAAAGAAGAACCATGGCAAGAAAAGCTACACCAAGCAACATAAATAGTAGCCAACAAACAAAAACAAGAAGAATATGAGAAACAACAGGAAGAACTTGCAATCAAAAGAGAAGAAGAATCTTGCAAACAAGTTCAAGGAATACAAACAAATGTTGAATCTGATCAAGATATTCCAAAAGCAGTGAAAGAACAGATGGCCAAAATCAGAGAACTTTTTGCACCATATAATATTCCTGTTAGATATAGTGGTGTAATCCTAGACAATGGTTTAGAAATAGATTCAAATGAATATGAATGGGGTCCAGATCTATCATCTGGTGTATCAAGTGAAGAAAAGGATGAAGAACAAGCAGCTATTACAAATTAAGACTCGTCTTTCACAAAAAAAAGAATAGAATTGGAAACAAGACAAGAAGAAATCAGAATTAAGAGGAAAGAGGCATATACAAAACAACAATAGAAAGAGGATGAAAAAGAACAAGAAGTAACATCACAAGAAACACAAACAGTTATTGATCAAATATTAGAAGATCAACAAAATATCATATTTCTATCAAATGTTGAGAAATAAATACCAAGGTATGGAAGAAATAATAGATAGTCAAGGAGGATTGACTATTAGTCCGGAAGAAATTGAATTCAAGAGAAGATAGAAGATAGCAAAAGAATCCTCTATGTCATGTGCACAAGTATGTCAACTTAAAAATACAAATGAATCTATTGAAATTAATCAAGAAGGAACTTGCAGTATTAAAGATGTATGTGTTGATATAATCCATTCATTTGAGGGACAAACGTCAAATGAAGAGTCAGTTGATTGTGACTCACAAAATACCAGTTCGAATTTTGTTAGAGTTGATTGGAAATCACTTGGGAGAGACTATCCTCAAGAGAGTTCTATCTATGACATTACCTACTCTACGTGAAATTATGACTATTATGTCATGAACTTTGAAGCACCTAACAATGACAATGACTATGACTTACCCCTTCTTCATCCAAAACTAATTGATTGGGATAATCTAGAAAACCCTAAATTGGATGTCTTTTCCAATGACCATTACTTAACTATATATCTTAATATTGTCGAACCCATAATATCTAAAATATCTTTCATCGCGGAATCAAGTAACGCTTCTTGCAGTCAGGAGAATGCCAAACTTTCCAGTAGCAAAATTAAAATATAACAAGGAAAAAGACCTAGTGCTGAAAACCATTTCATGGCAACACTAGATCAATCAAGAGGAAAAATAAAGGACGTATTTGATGGTGAAAACCTCTTTGAGGTGCCAAAAGATGGAAAGTTTGACATCCTCCCTACATAATTTCAGGAGAGATCTGCTATTTTAATAGAGCCAACAGAAGCAATAAACATTGGCACAACAAAGGATCCCAAGGTTCTTCATCCTGCTGCATCATTATCAGATGAAGAAATGAAAGAATACATAGAATTCTTCAAATAAAGACAAATAAATTTTGCTTGGTCCTATGCAGACATGGCAGGACTTGATCCAGATCTTATCATGCATCATCTCAATGTGGATCTAAAATCAAAACCAGTTAAACAAAAGTTAAGGAAGATGTATCCACACATCGCTCTCCTTGTAAAAGATGAGTTAAAAAAACTATTAAATGTGGGTTTCATAAGACATGTTGCCTATCTAGAATGGATTTCAAGCATTGTGCCAGTGTCAAAGCCAGATAAAAGCATAAGAGTCTACACCAATTTCAAAAATTTGAACAAGACATGTCCCAAAGATGATTTCCCGCTATCCAACATTGATATAATTGTAGATTTATCAGCAGGACATGAAATGTTTTCATTAATGGATGGATTCTCAGGGTACAATCAAATAAGGATCGCCCCTAAAGATCAAGAAAAGACAACATTCACATGTGCATGGGGTACTTACTACTGGAATGTTATTCCATTTGGGCTTAATAATGCGGGAGCAACTTATCAGAGAGTCATAACAACAATTTTCCATGATATGATGCCCACATTTATGGAAGATTATGTAGATGATGTACTTGGAAAATCTCATACAAGGAAAGAACATTTGAACATCTTGGGCAAGATCTTTGATAGGCTTGAACAATATCAGTTAAGATTGAATCCAAAGAAATGTTCATTTGGAGTAACCTCTGGAAAACTTCTTGGGTACATTATATTAGCTCGTGGAATTGAAGTAGATCTAGAATAGGTCAAAGCCATCGTGGAAATGGAGTCGCCTAGAAACATAAGTCAATTGTGTTCTCTACAAGGGAGATTGCAATCAATCAGAAGATTTGTCTCTCAATTAGCAGATAGATGTCATCCATTCACTGATCTTTTACATAAAAATGTTCCATTCAAATGAGATCAGAAGTGTGAAGAATCTTTTATGTAAATCAAAGAATATCTGATGAATCCTCCAATACTTGTATCACCAATCAAAGGGAAACCATTGTTGCTTTATATCTCAACAACAAATGTATCACTAGGAGATCTTTTAGCACAACATGATGAAGAAGGGAAAGAAAGAGTAGTGTATTACATCAATAGAACACTTGTAGGCTATGAATTGAACTATACATCAGTTGAGAAGACATGCCTAGAATTTGTATTCACAACTCAGAAATTATGACATTATATGCTATTTCATTCTATGAAACTGATAGCAAAAATAGATCCACTAAAGTATTTGTTGAACAAGTCAAATTTGACAGGCAGACTGGCAAAATGGGTTATAGTACTAAGTGAGTTTGATATAGAATATGTTGATCAAAAAGCTATCAAAGGACAGGTCATTATTGATCAATTAGCTAAAGCACCCTTACAAGATGACACACCATTGCACATTGAATTTCCTGATGTAGACATTCTAACAATAAGCACAAAATTTTGGGAGTTGTACTTTGATGGTTCCTATACATGATATGGATTAGGCACTGGAATTTTGTTCATTACACCTCAGGGACTCACAATTCCAAAATCATATAGACAACGGTTTCCATGCACAAACAATACTGCAGAATATGAAGCATTGACTATTGGGATCAAATGGATATTGAATGGAACATTAAGGAATTACATGTTTATGGCGATTCACAACTTATAATTTATGGCGATTCACAACTTATAATCAACCAAATAAATGATGATTATCAAACTAAGGATGACAAGCTCATGCCTTACAAACAGCTAGTTGAAGAGTTTAAAGAACATTTTGAAGAAATATCATTCACTTAGATCCCAAGAAATGAAAATAAAGAAGCAGATGCAATGTCTACAATAGTATCTCTTTTGCGGAATCAGGAGAATCAACAACGTTATGAATTCCTGGTGGAAGATATCTTGAATCCTACCATTTAATCCCAAATGCCCACATGATTTGCCATATATCTGGAACCGATCGATCCTTATACAGCCAAACTTATCAATACTTAAAAGAGAATATCCTTCCTCCTGACCTATCCCGCAATCAAAGAAGAAATTTTATCTATCAGTCATCCCACTATACTATCATTGTTGATACCTTATATAGGCAAGGTCTATATAGCACTTTATTGAGATTTCTTGAACTTGAAGAATCTAAGAACGTTCTTAACAAAGTTCACATAGGTATTTGTGGTACACACTCAAGTGGATTAATGTTGGCTAAGAAACTTATTCATTTGGGTTACTATTGGCCTACTATGGAGAGAGATTCATTTATATATGCCAAGAAATGCAAACAATGCCAGATCCATGGGAATCTCATCCACGCACCAACACAAGAATTGCATCCTATGGCAGGATCATGGCCATTCTCCCAATGGGGTCTTGATTTGGTAGGTAAGATAAACCCTTCATCCTCTAATGGACACAAGTTTATTCTGACTGCTACTGAGTATTTCACTAAATGGATTGAAGCAGCACCTTTGACAAAAGTGATAGGAAAACAAATATCATCATTCATCTTGAATTATATAATCTTTCGCTATGGATTCCCTATGACCATTATCACTGATAATGGACAACCATTTAAGAATCAAGATGTGAAGGAACTATGTGAGTGATTCCATATCCAGCATAGGTTTTCTACACCATATTATCCACAGGGAAATGGTCAAGCTGAGGCATCAAATAAAACAATCTTGAAAATCTTGAAAAAAATAGACAATGAAGCTGGTAAAGACTGGCACATTCAGCTAAATCCTGCTCTTTGGCCATATCAAACCAGCATTTGCACACCAACAAGGGAAACTCCATATTACTTAGTCTATGGATCAAAAGTCATATTACCGATAGAAGTAGAGATACCTTCTCTACAAGTTTCCTTGAAAGATCTTATACCAGAAGAAGAACAATGAGTCTCTAGACTTCAAGAACTTGAGTTGATTTAGGAACGTTGCCAAAATGCAACAGATCATTTGAAGGCATATCAACAGAGAATGGCGAGAAGTTATAATCATAAAGTCAAGCCACACATTTTTCAGATTGGAGATATAGTTCTAAGGGAGAATCTGAGAAATCAGCAAGACCGAGAAAAGAAGGGAAAATTTGAACCAAATTGGTTAGGTCCTTTTGTCATAGTAGTAGCATATGTCTCAAGAGCATACAAGTTATCTACCCCTGAAGGTGATTGGTTTGATGAACTCATCAATTCCATCCATCTCAAGAAGTTCTATGCTTGAGATATAAAGTCTTGAAGAAATCAGTAAAAAGCATATAAAGTCCTGAAGAAATCAGTAAAAAAAAACGCAAAATCCCTAAAAAGCATAAAACATCGAAAACATAAGGAAAAAATCAAATATGGAAAAAATGCAATAAATTTAGATAGTGAAAACCTGGTAAACAAGCACTATCTAAAAGTGGGTTCTTCCATCTATGAGATCGCTTTGCACACCTATTCACTCCATCCTATTTGCATCTATCTCTTCCATTTATCCTAGCTCATCCATTTCATCTTTCGCATTCATTGCTCTGAACCATTTAACATGAAATATGTAACTTACCAACAATTATCAATCATTGACATACTTAATGTAGTCACTATCTTGGATTTTGTCAATCATATCTATATTATATACCATCATGGTTTGGATCTTGATCAATTCGTACATCCATAATAAAGTTTGTTTCCGCTGGGGGGAAAAATCCTAATTCTTTTTGCTAAGGTGATCTTTTAAATCTTTGAAAATCCAAAACATTCGGAAAAGTTAGAAAAACCAAAAAACCTAGGGTTTTGAAACATATAACGAGCAACAAAGCAACGAAGATCAAGGCATTTTGTAACAATAGAATCATGAAACTCAAAAAATGAAAAATCAACCAGCAAGTAATAAAGGATTATCAAGGAGCATTCATCAAGATGATTATATCAGTTAATGACCATGAGAACATGTGAATGACATACAAGATTCAATGTTTATATTTTGATTTATTGCTAATCATGTACTCTATGCGACTCAAGGATGTCCATGACTAGAGAAGCTATGATGGAGCATGATTATTTTCTTTGTTTGATGTATGTGGTTTATCTCTTATTAAGGTATGTACTTGTCTAAGGATATGATCGGAAAAATATCAAGGAGGATGTTCCAAGTCATGCATGAAAGGGGATAATCCTTGTCTGTTCTACAAGAAATACTCAGGTCAACTTGATTCATTATATCAAATATCAAAATTCATGTAAGCAATACTCAGGTCAACTTGAATCATTATGTCAAGTTGCTTGTATTTTATTACAACATTCAAAAGCTCAATGATGAAATCAAGCACTATTATAAGACAACATATGAAGAATGGAAGTATCATTTTAGTTAGATCATTTTTAGATTAGCTCATTAATTCATCTATATTATAAGCATTCATTGTCAGTTGCATTATAAGCATTTCATTCCATTCAGAGATCAATGGTCATAAATAAAGATTGAGTATACTTGGACAAACAAAAATAATTTGCATTTGATCATTTTAAGTTCATTCATTTCATTTAGTTGCATTCAATCATTGCATTAGTTTTCATTTCATAATCATGTAGTATATCATCATTATTATTTGCATTAGGTTCATTATCATTTTAGTTCAATTTTGTCCATTAAAGTCATTTAGTTGCATCTTTGCACTTAGATTTATTTATCATTATAAGCATTACATATAAGCATCCATAAATTGCATTTCATAATCATCATTTACATTTTTAAATCATCAAAATAAAAAACATTTGATGTAGATCATTTGCATTTCAAATCATTATATCCATACACTTTAAAAATAAAAAAATCAACATTCATTTGCATTCCCATATAGATCAATGCATTTTCATCATTTAAGTTAGTAATCATTTTCATTTGCATCCATGATCATCAAAATAAAAAAAATAAAAAGCATTTTCATTTCATCATCATTGCATCATATAGAACATCATCATCATGAAAATAAAGGAAAGAAAAGATCATCATAACATCATCCATCTAATCACTGTATATATGAATCATAAAGCATGTAGATCACCATCATATAGAGTAACATGCATAATAAACCATAGATCATCATCATATAGAGTCCATGTCTTCATATAGATCATCATAAAACAATAAAAAGTCCAAGTATACAATGATATCAGATCAATAATAAAATACAAGTGCCTCATCAATATAAATCATGTCTAAAAGTCAAGGTTGTCTTGTGCCACTACCACCTGACTCTGTCTGTCTCTGTGGTTGTGGACGAGAAGATCCTCCAAATGGTTGCTCCCCCTGGATAAATCAATACATCTAGATCCTTATGCAACATGATATCAACAAAATGTTAGTTCTTGATTCAATCAATCGCTTTGATCAATCAATCAGCTATCATATCCGCTCACTTGAGATTTCTATCAATCTCTTTGACCACATATTAGCGACGCTCATTCATCATGAGGTTACGCATCTAGCCTATCTAATCTTGAGTTTACATCATTGGTGTTCATCAATCATGAATTCAATCAAACTCTATCCTATCAAATTATCATTTAGCTTTGAATTTATATCATTGACTCTCATTGATCATGAGGTCAATCAAACTCTATCAATCATAAAATTAAGCATGATATCAAAGTCATCAAAGAGCAGACATTTTCATCAATCAAAGTTGCAAAAATTTTGATCAATTATCATGAGATTAATCGCTTATCCAATTTTTTCAACAACTTCACAATCAATCTTCCGAGGGGGCATACAATTAGGATTTTTATCTTCCTCGGGCGCATTATCGAGACTTGATTTAATCTTTGAAACAATGTTGTCTCAACATCATTTCAAAGAGGGGCAAAATGTATACACATAAAAATGGCTATGAGCAATTAAATAAATATTTTATATTTATTTAATAATTATTCTTCTATTAAATAATTAATTTGAAAAGATTAATTTATTTAAATCATTTCATGTCCTTCTATTAATTAATTTAATTGAAATATTTTATTAATTAATTCGTTATATCTTTTTCTTCTAATCAATTAATTAAATGTCTAATATTTAATGTTTATTCTTCTATCCTATAGTCTCAAATATTAAATAATTTTCTAATTATTTAAGCCCTTTTCCAACTCACCTTCCATCTCCACTTCATCTTTCCTTTGCCAACTCATCCATCATGTGGCTAAATTAATTTAGCAAAATTAAATTAAATTAAATTAAATCATTTATTAGCCACTTATCTCCAACTTCCAAAATAAATGAAATATTGTGTACGTACACATATTTCCTAACTTTCTTCTATATTTTCTCCAACATCCCTATATCTTAGGAGGACTTGAGTCCACTTGTCCTCGCATTCCTACATCTTCTCCAACTATCCTATATCCTCTCAATTCTTCAACTCAGTCAAGGTGAGATGAGTGACTTGTCTTCTCCTTCCCACTTTCTCTCAGCCTTCAACTTATTGATCATAGTCATCCAATTTGCAAGATTAGATCATGACCGTTGATCTATGCCACCTAAGCTCATACACTAAAAAATCTATAAAAAAAGGTCTCCTAAGCCATTTTGAAACTAATAGACTAATAGCTAATCATATAGTCATTCTAGGAGTCTTCATCTTGCATTCGTGAGTTTGAGTTTGAAGCAATTAGCAATTTTAGAATTTCTTGCATAGCTTAATATCATGTTAGCTCAAATCATTTGCATGTGCATATCATAGTATCAGTTAACTATCAATCCATTCTTCATATGCCATATTGGAAGCTACCAGTGCTTGTCTGAGAGCAAATTATCTGCAACCAGGAACAATAGAGTTAGGACACAATGAGGTGTAAATCATGAAAGGTATAATCTTGTTTATTTCATTTACTTCATGTTACTTCATTGGTTGAATTTAAGTTTCCTGTAGCTTTCATTTTTATATTTTATGATGGACTAACAAGTTTCAGGATATTTCTTTGGAGTTCAACTTTAACCTCAACAGTGTGTTGAGCTAACCTTGAAAGATAGGTTGATGATATGTATAAATAAATGTAATACTCACGTGAGAGAGTATTTGTTTGTGCGAATAATGTATTAATCGTTCAGTAGCAGAGAAGAAGTGTGAGGAAGTGTGAAGGAGCAGAATATGTGTAATGTGCTTAACCAAAACTATAAGCAGGCATAAGGAGATGCTATTATAAAGGTTAATGATCTTCTAGATATAATTTGAATATGTTTTTAAGACAACGAGTCTTCCCAAGGGTTGTAGCCTTCCTTGTTATGTATTTTGAACAGTGAGCTCTAGGAAGTGTGTCTGAATGCATGTGCATTCCCCATTGTAATATTTCATATACTTTTAACATGGTAATGAATCATATTATGGGTAGGTTCCCACCATGATTTTTCCCTTAATCAGGTTTTCCATGTAAAAAATCTTGGTGTTATGTGTGTTATTGATGTGGTGTTGATTTATGCTTTCATTGTTAATTATCAGATCTGAAATTGTGTTTGAGATAAGTAAAGTTTTTGAGAAAATTGATTCACCCCCCCCCCCCTCCTCTCAGTTTTCTGCCTTGTTTCCAACAAAATACTTGTCTAGATATAACAATAATAATAATAATAAGATATTTAACTACAAGAGAGAATACTATCTATCAATATGCAAATAACAATTCACAGCTTAATACTCATTTGATCCAACTTCCATCTCTACACTATACGTTCGCATCCAAACCACTATATAACCTTAAACTCGCATTAAATTTCCATCATTCTTCACTTCATTACATGTTGTATCTATAATTTCCATGTCTCTCTCATAACCCAATTGATCTGTCTATTTTATATTGATTGGGTCATCAATAACCTCTATTAGGTCGGCTTAAAGATGTAGCATGTATATGCATCATCAACCCAAAATATTACATACAAAAAGAAAAAGAGATGTATGAAGATTCACACCAAGTCGACACACTTTCCAAATATCACCAAAAAGGCTTTACATGCAACCACTCAGACCAAAACACATAAGATAGTTCATATCAATCTATTTTACCCAAACACTTAATTCAAACCCCAAAAATAAGATATGTGGACCGCTACAAAAAGTAGCATAACATTATAGGAACAATTCCAATTATCCACAACACCCATAGAGAACTAGGATGAGGAATGCAACACATTCCTCCCCAACATCCTGAAATTGCACAAAATCTTATCACAGACATAGATGGTGCTCACAGTGAAACATTTGTCCAACTGAAAAACTGAAATGTAAGAAGATTGGTCCACCAGAACCATTATATACCAATCCACAAATCCATCTGATACGTATTTGGTACAACCAAACATTACGAGACAAAGATAACATTCACCAAAGCAGTTTCTGGACCAAGAAAAAAGACATTCATCCGCTGGAAACATGGTATCTCACCAATACTTACCATCTAGAACACTTACAGTTAGTTTACCTAGCATATCTACATATTCTTGAAAGCAGCACATAATTCTGCACAAAATTTGCATACAACTCTGCATGATATCACTCACTAATAGACATCTAGACCAACATCTAGATACAACCATATACTTATGCATCAAGACATTTTCAAACCAATAGATAGACCACCAATAAGAAAGACTAGACATAAACAACCAACATTTGGACCAATAGAACCAATAACCAAACCTCCAATAAGTTTGACAACACAGTAGCACCATAAACCAAACCACCAATAAGTTTGACATCAATTCAATGATAACCAAGACTCATATGTGCAACACTTTAGACTATTTTCTAAATAAGAATGACCAAACTGGAAGATCTATGTTTTGACAACACTTGTAAACTAACTAGTCGCATGCAATGACAAATATGACACTTTGTGCAAAGTTTTATTTTTCAAAATATTCATAAGTTCACTCACCTCTTACTTGACTTGCAGACTAATCTCAACCTAGGGTTTAGAAAGTTTCGACTCTCTAGTCAAATCATGAAAAAAATAGTCTTAAAACAAAAATGAATTTCATTGAAGTACCCTTATTGAAAATGGACTCCCTCTTTGCTATTTGCAATCTAGGATTCTAGGTTACTATCCCTAGTCCATGTGAAAGCATTTATAAGACTTCTTGATAATGTAAATAACAAACATGTAAATTTGGAAACATATCTCTTTGTCTCGAACCCATTTGACCAAATATTCTTAATTGGGCTAATGAGTAACTTCTTGCATTATAGTGTACCTAGTAATTAGACCGTCAAAAAGAGAGAGATAGAGATGAGAAATTGGGAGTAAGATCACAAAGAGATAATTCATCACTAAACTTGAGGGAACAAGCTCCTAAGCTTAGGATCTTAACTTATACAATCATTTGCAAGGTTACACAAGACAAAGACACACATAAATACAAAAGACACAAAGGGGTTAGCACTAAAAATAAAGGCTCCAAGTCAACTCGTTGAAGAGACCTCAATAGTCAAAATGACTCAACCACTAATATCATTCTTGGAATGTTATTACAAGATCACAAGTGCTCACATGAAAAGATTAATAACATGCATTGAATGATGAACCATGATCCAGCAACTACCAAGGTATGTTATCTTTATGGGTTCATGGGGGAGAGAAAAGGGAAAGCATGGATTCCATGGGCTATCAATTTGTGTTATGCTAGGTGATCCATGAGAGGAAAAAGAAAGAGAGAAAGTGGATACTATGGGCTAGCAGACTATTTTATGCTAGGTGATCCACAGAAACATAGATTTTCATGGGACAACAAGACGTGTTAAGTTGTGTGATCCATGTAGGAAGGAAGAGTCGAGTAGCAAGCTATGGAATTCTAGATCCACTCATCCTAAAAAGAGAGAAAGAGGAGTTGAAAGGTCTAGCAAGTTGTGTTATACTAGTCAACTTATCTTGCCAAAATGTCATCTGGTTTCAGGAATTAAGTATCTTGTCTAAGATTTTGATCTAGTTTCAAGCATGCAACAACCCGTATAAGACATGTAATAATGACAAATAAAGAACATTGTTTGTAAGGAAATCCAAAAAATTGAATTGAAAAAGGATAACCAAGCAAGACATCATGCAAGGAAATATGCAACTTGAATTGAACATATGCTACAAGGAGGTCGCGATCAATGACCCCCCTTTAAGATGTCAACGTAGCCCTATGTTGATGTATTAAGTAAAAGATAGAAACAAGGATACACACCTTCATCACCAAGGAGATATCCTTTAGGCAACAATGTACATAACTCCAAGCTAAAGAAGCATAACTCTTATGAGAAAGGAAAAGATAGTTGTAAAAGAGATATCTCGCAACAATTGTAATGTGATCCTTTTGAGACATGCACAGAGGAAGATATCTTTACATAAAAATATCTACCTCCAAAAATAGAGGGCATATTTATTAGGGATAAAATATTTGGCAGTAGAAGGGGACTAAGAATACACACCTTCCCCAATGCTAAGAAAAAGTGGATTCTTAGTAAAGAAATTGCACACATTCACTAAGGAGAGATTGTTCATAAGAAGATGTACCATCTCAAACAAATAACAAGTCCAACAAGTGGAAATATATGTATTCGCATGGAGGACCACTCTATGTAAGAAATGACCTCAAGTTATGAATAAATGCAACTCAACAAAGGAAAAGACAATTCTTGGAAATGAGAGAGAATTGAAATATTATTCTTGCCGCCCAAGAAAGGAGACAAGGATACACATTTAACAACAAAGAGAGATCATTCATAAAAGACACACTCTTCTAAAACAAGAAAGAGATACTCATCCGGGATATATTTTCCTTCAAGAGGGTTGATGGGATCCTCAACAAGATATGCACATCCACAATATAGAAGGGTTCATTATAGAGATACAACTCAATAAATGGAAAGTGTGTCCTTAATAAAGAGGAAGATTTGACGAATGATTATAGACTTTCATCACTAAGGAAGATGTATAAGAATACATACTTCTAGAGAAAGGATAAGATTCTCATCAAGGACACTTGTTCCAATAAGAGGGAGGGGATCCTTAGCAACAATATACACCTCCTCAATTAAGAAGAGATCCTTATAGAAGACACAACTTCAACAAGGAAAAGTTTTATCTTTAAGAAGAAGAATTTTTTTGAGAAGTATTCTTGTCCCCCAGCATAGAGACAAGAGAAGTTACAAAATAGGCTGTGTAGACACCTAAAAGTTGCACAATGAATTAAGTGAATCTTATTCATTTAATTATCTCTAATTCTTCCAATTAATTAAATTTAGATTTTATTAATATCCCTATTCATATATATATATATATATATATATATATATATATATATATATAAGGAACTCTAGTTTCCTTACTATAGCGAGTTGATTAATGAAGCAATATAAATCTCCATTTATCCCCTTTTCCCATTTTAATTAAATTCACATTTAATTGAAAAATCCCTTTGCATTTAAATAAATCAAAATTTATTTGTAAATCCCCCCACTTGCAAAATCCTACAAATGCAAGTTGCATCCCTTTTGGCTAAATTAAATCATTTTATTTTACTAAAATACTTATTTTCCCTCACCCACTTGCAAAATCCTACATCTCCCACTTGCATCCTAATTTCTTCTAGAAACCCTCTAATCCACCTTAATCATGTCTAATCCACTAATCACATCCTTTCCCTAAATTTGGGGAAGTCACTTCTCCAAATTTGGAAGAAAGTCTTCCAAATGCATTTAAGACTTTATCTATTTCAACAAGTTAACTTGTTGAGTCTTCCAAACATGTAAGGCTCTTACATAAACCACTAGTGGTTTTCCTCTTGGAGTAACTTATCCTCCAGAGTCTTCAAAATGAATTTAATGCCTCTTAAAAGCCCACACCCCTTAGCCATGATGGTTGTCCCTTTAACCTTTTTCCCATGTTGCACAAGAGTGTACCTCTTGGGTAATGGCATGCCTCCCTGGTTAATGACATTATCCAATGATGTCACTCCTTGAGGTTATCCCCTAATTGCTTGATTATCATCTAATGCTTGTTTAGCATCCTCTCAAGCCCTCTCAAGGTTACATTTGTCAACTTGGGATTGGATTGAGTCTCTCCCATGGATTGATAACTTTCAATCTTATCCCTTGTTGAGATTACTCAATCTCAACCATCAATTTCTCTATTTTGCCTATAAATAGAGCCCATTCCTTCTTCAAATCATATAACAATCTTGTGCATCCAAATTATAGTCATTTTGCAGGTTAAGGAGCTCATTTTGGCATCCAAGTCATCTTCAAGCATCCAAGCATTAGCATCAAGCATCCATCTCATAGCATTTAGATTCATTTTAGTTCATCTTTTAGCTTAATTTCATATCTTTTCTAGCATTGCATACTCACATAAATTAATTCACTCATCTAGCGTCATCTTAACTTTGAATTTGGAACTCATCTAGCATCTTAATCATCTAGTTTTGCATTTCATCTTCATCATCTCATCTTAGCATTTCACAAATATCTTAGTTGCATTCCATTTAGATCTTAGAATCATACATGAATCTCATTCTCTAGGTTGTCATCCAAGAGATCAAGTGCTCTTCCAAGTGAGGGCCACCTTGAATATTGAAGATCTTTAGAGATAGAGGAACATGGGATGTGCTTAGAGTTTGGTTTTTCAAAGCTAGTTTCTTGGTTTTGAATTTTGATTTCTAACCTCTAACATAATGTTTCATGTGTGTGTTTGAGATGTTTTCTTCCTTTGCAGGTTGATACCACATTTTTGGCTTATAGGTTGTTATGTTGCCACCAAGAGTATGATTGCACATGAAATTGTACCACCATGAATGACAATGAGCCCCCAATAGGTAAGCTACCAATATCACATAATGAGGAGCAGCATAATAGCCACTAATGCTATTAAATTACATGATAGATTGGACAAAGAACATGAATATGACATCTAAAATGCTCTAAAATCAATGGAAGTAAGAGAATTCATCATATGATAAGCAAAAAGAAAGAAATTTGTAAAGGTGAAAAGTGATAAAATGGTCTCTTAAAAATGTTAACAAGATTTGGTCTTCTCTAAAGAAAGGAAAGTCGTGTGAAGAAATGTGTGTAGACAAGAAAGAAGTGGGGAAACTTATGCCATAAGATATAAGATCTACAGGGACATTGGTTTCTATATCATGTCCACTATATTCTTGTTTAGAAAGTATGTTAAAGTGAAGATTGTAATGCATATGAAATTGTAATTGGGGGGAACTTGTCGCACAAACCTTTTTGAGATTGGTAGTGTAAGCATATTGTGAAGCACCAAAAGGATGAATGGAAGAATGAGGATTGATCTTTATTGGGGCATACACATCTTTATTAAAAACATTCATGTCTATTTGGGAAGTGATGAAGTCCTCTTGGATTTTGGGAGAAATGTCTTCAAGAAAACAAGTATCATGATGTTGCATTGAAACGTCTTGATCAACAAAGTGGTCTCTAGGAGAAGAAGAGGCCTCTAAGTCATGTTTCTTTTCCACCAAAGTATTCTCATGGAGGATATTATGTTTGGGAGGAGAGTTGTCATTATTCAATGCTTTATCTCTAAGAGGGAGTTCATTAGAGGAAATGATAATGGTATCATCCTCTTGCACACAAAATGCCTCATGCATAAGAGAATAGGAGAGGGACAAGTATAATTCATTAGGGCCTCATTTTTATAAGGGAAGATATTGGAATGAATAGAAGGTAAAACCTCATAAAGGGGATTTTCAATCTTATCAATCTCTTGTAATTCCTCATAAAGAGGATTGTCAATCATTGTGATTTTTTCATGAGTGGGATGAGATCTGAGAGATGTATACGATGTTTTAATTGAGATGAATTTATCAAGTGCTTCATCTAACATATCAAAGTCATCACTACTAAATGGTTGAGATTTATATTTAATATAAGGCAAAGGTTCATCAATTAAATGAAGATTAACTAGAGGAATAGATTGAGATGAAAATATAACATTCACATTGAGAGATGATCTCTAGGATGTTGTGGTGGGACTTGAAGGATTGTGTCCAAGTCTTCAGGATTCTTCACTTATGTGATTTTCTAAAGGAACTCTAATCCCTTGTTCACTTGTGCCACAACCATTGCCATTGTATCCACTTTTGGCTAGAAGGTGGGAACTCTAACCATAAAGAGATACCATATCAAAAAGAGATGGTGGGGCCTCATATGGCTCCTTGTCATAAGTAGATGAACTAGAAGAATTCTTTGAATTAGAAGCAGCCACAAAATTGTTACTAAGTTGTTTAAACAAAGTTGGCTCTATTTTGAGCTCCACCATATCATCTTCCTTAATCTTAGACTCTCTTGGAGGGACTTCGTATATTCCCACAAAGGAATGTGTAAAATCTAATGACCAACAATCATATTCTAAGAGTACTTCTTTAGGTGAAGGTGTATCTTTAGGAGGAGATGGTTTTTTCACTTCTATTGTACAAAGAATTGAATAATTTAAAGGATTTCGAGATTCAAATGAGGTTTGCAAGTAAGCTTGTATATTTGTGTCATCTTCTAAAGTATACATCTCATTTTCATAAATAAATTTGATTTTGCGATGAAGAGTTAAGGGATAGCTTCCATAGCATGAATCCAAGGTCTTCCTAGAAGAAGGTTATAAGTAAGTTTATCGAGCATGACTTGGATAGGCATAAGTAAAATAACATGACGTACCTTAATGGGCAAGGTTATAGTACCTAATGAAGCTCTAGCAACATTATCAAAGCCACAAATAGAAAGAGAACCAGGTTGAATAAGAGACATATCCCCTTTGATGTTGTGTAATAATTCAATGTAGCTACAAACATTAAGACTAGATCCATTATCCACCAAAGCTCTTCTTATAACACTACCATTAATAAGGACAACAATCATAAGAGGATCATATTGATTTTGAATGTCTCTGGGAGGTAACTCATTTTGAGAAAACATAGTGTCAACTTTAGTTGTATGCATACAATCTACCAAAGAACTCATATTATTGGTAGGCATCACAATAGGTGGAACATCTAATTTATTTAAGGCATCTTGCAATATTTTGTGATACATGGGTGAAGTTTGAATCAACTCCCAAATAGATATCTTGGTAGGAGTAGCTTGAAGTTGTTCAAAAATATCATATTCCTTTCTAAGATGTTGACAAGATGAGGTGTTGGAGGAAGTATTGGTTGAGAAGTAGGAAGAGAGGAAGGAATAACTAGAGGAGGATCGGGTTGCCCATTATTTCTTGTGTTATATGTGTGGGCAACCACATTGTAGCTTTGTTGGGTGATTTGCTTAACATACTCATAAGGACTTTTAGGACTATAACCTTCTTTAACTATAATAATTGTTTATGTGTTGCCATTGATGTCAACACTGTGCTTCAGTTGGATATGGTTCTATCCCAATTGGTTGTTGCTATCCCAGTTGGACCTATACCAGTTGGACTTGGTTATCAGTGATTCTAATCTGGTATGATCAGATTGGTTGTTTTGGTTTTGGATGGTTATTCAGGATGGTTATATGCTTGTCACATTCAGTTGGTTCGTGATTTGGTGCTTCGGAAGCTATCGCTTATGTTCTGGATCACCGGTTGATATTTTTTTGGTACCAATTGGCAATATTCGATGATTCAGTTAAGTGATTTGGTCCAGCTTATAGAAATGGTTCCTAACATGCTGAAGGTGTTCTTGATCATGTCTAAATTGTTTGGTGACTTTTCATTGGAAGGCATGATGATTTGGTGGTCCTATTTGGATCCGATTGGTTATTCTGTGTTATTTGCACTGAGGGTTTCTACCGATTGGTGAAACGTGTTGATATAGGTCTTAGTGGAATTTCCAACGGATATAATTATTTGGGAATTTGAATTAGGTCCATGCTATGTAATGTAAATCATAATATTGGTCTAGTGGTATCATGTGATGTAATTTTTGTAATTATGTTTTATGGGTTTAGGGTTTAGCCGACCTTGTTATCAAGGTTGATGATATGTATTTATAGGCGATATATTCATGTAATTTGTAGAGGATGGATCGGTATCATTATGTCTACATTATCAGAGAGAGGTAATTGTGCGAACAAGGTTATATCATTTAGCGAAGGGTTGTGAAGATTTTAAAGTTGTAGGGCAGACATCTGTGCTTAACCAGAACTGTATCAAGCATTAGGAGATGTTATTTTCACAGTTCATTTTCTTCGGATTGTGGTTTGATGTTTATGTAAGTCAGTGAGACTTCCCTTTTGTGATGAGCAGTGCACTCTAAGCAATTGGCCTAATTGCAAGTGCAATCCCCATTGCAATTTTTTCACATACCACTGTAGAAGTATTATTCAACTGTGGGTGTGGTTTCCCACCATGGTTTTTCCCTTTACCGGGTTTTCCATGTCAAAATATTGGTGTTGTGTATTCTATGCTTTCATGCTTTATCTTTCATTGTGTTGTTCATATTTCCTCTAGTATCAGAGATTCTAACAATTGGTATCAGAGTGAGGTCCTCTCTGCAGAAGCTTAACTGCTTGAGGAGATCCGATGGCATCAACTTCTACATTTAATCCCTACCGGAAGGAGAGTCCTAGATTTGATGGTAAAAATTAAAAAATATGGAAGGAGCAAATGAAGATTCATTTGAGATGTCTTGGAGCTGAAGTTTGGGAGATAACGGAGAAAGGGTATACACCTCATGATCCTAATTCTGGAACTCCAGCACCTGCTGATGAACAAAAGAATGTTGATAATGATGTCAGAGCAAAAGAACCTTTGGTAAGTGCCCTATCAGATGAGAAGTTGTTGAATTCCATAGAGCTATAAAATGCAAAGTAGATCTGGTTGAAGCTTGAAACTCTTTATGAAGGCGAGCAAGCAGTAAATATTGCAAAACTTGAAGGTTACCAGGTGAGATATGAAACTTTGAAGATGGAAGAAGATGAGAAGATAAGTTCTTTCATGGATAGAGTGAATGAGATTGTCATGGGAATCAAATGTTGCAGTGGAAATGTTAATGAGGATGAGGTTTTGTCAAAGATTCTGAGAGTTCTACCTTCGACTTACAAATGAAGGCTACTACAATAAATGAACTCCAAACTATGTCAAATACTCCTATTACCATAGATACATTACTTGGGAAGTTGACTGCTTTTGAACTTGAAGAACTTGGAGATCAGAGTGCTACTAAAAATGAGACTGCATTTAGAGCATCTGCCTCCGGTAAGCATAAGACAGACTAGAAGGAGTTATATGCTAAAGAATTAGAAGACATTGAGAGATAAGACAGAGAACTTGAAGAGTTGGAAGCCCTAATTGCCAGAAGAATCCCTAAAGGACCGGTTGGAAGTAAGTATGAAGGAAAAGTTCCCTTTAAATGTTTTTCATGCAATAATATTGGTCATTTTGCTTCGAGATGTCTTGAAAGAGCTACTAGGAATCAAGAAATATTTATGAGGAATTATAAACCTAAATCCAAAATATCAGAGTAGACCTAGATTTAGAAGGAATAAGGATAAATCATGTTACTATGTTGGTGATGATAATTTTGGTATTACTGATGAAGATGATGATGAACCTATGAGTGGATCGGGTAATGGAAGCTCCGACAAAGATTGGGTCTTTATTGCTATCAAGGATGATTCTTCGGAACTTGTCATTGATACAAATAATACTGAGGAGAAGGCTCTAGCTGCTAAAATTGAAGAGAACAATGAATGGATTAGAGACAGTGGTTGCTCACGTCACATGACTGGCGACAAGAGGAAATTCTTGTCTCTGCAAGAATTTGATGGTGGACTAGTCAAATTTGGAGACAACAAGGCATGTAGGATCAAAAGCAAAGGAACAATATCCTTGGATGGTAAGACTAATACTATCCATGTTTATTATGTTGAAGGTTTGAAACATAATATTTTGAGCGTAGGTTGGATGGTGGATAGAGGATTTCATTTGCAATTCAAAGATGGAAAATGGAAGATTATCAATAGATCTAGTTTGGAAATTAACTTTGGAACTCAGACGAAAGGAAATATATTTCATTTGAACTCCGGTGAGAAGACTTGTTTGATTGCTCAAATTGATGAAAGTTGGCTATGGCATAAGAGGATGTGTCACGTGAATTTTGATTGCATAGTAAAGATCAGTTCAACACAAGTTGTTAGAGATTTTCCCAAGATTGTCAAGCCTCATAATCTGGTACGTAGAGAATTGCAAATGGGTAAGCAATTTAGAACTTCTTTTAGAAGCATACATGATAAATCTAATGAAATTCTTGATCTTATTCATACTGATCTATGTGGATCGACAAGGACTAAATTTTTTCAATGTGATAGATACTTTATGTTGCTTATTGATGATTATTCTAGAATGATGTAGGTTGCATTTTTGAAAGAAAAATCAAAAGCTCTTGAGAAATTCAAAATTTTCAAAGCGATGGTTGAGACAAAAATAGGACTGAAGATAAAAATTTTAAGATCAGATCAAGGAGGTGAATTTACATCCGATGAGTTCAACAACTTTTGTGAGAAGCATGGAATCAGAAGACAATTTTTTGCACCTAGAACTCCACAACAGAATGGAATAGTGGAAAGGAAGAACAAAACTATCTTAGATGTTCAAGATCAATGATGATGGAAGCCAAATTGTTTGATATCTATTGGAGAGAAGATGTCAATACTGTGGTATACACTTTCAACAAAGTACACATAAAATATGATACCGGTAAGACTCCTTATGAATTATGGTTCGATCATACTCCTACTGTCAAGTATTTCAGAATTTTTGGAAGTAAATGCTATATTAAAAGAGATGATGCATTAGGGAAATTTGATCCTAGATGTGATGAAGGAATATTTTTGGGTTATTCTACTAAGAGCAAAGCATATAGATGTTATAACAAAAGACTGAATAGGATAGTCAAAGTGGATGGACAAGGTAATAATCAGATTAGATCATATGACCATGGATCGAAAGATGAGATTTTCAGATCAGAACTGACTGTGCAAGAATCAGTTCAGAGCATTAATCCAATTGCTCCGGTAACATCAAAAAATTCCATAGTGACTATTGATGAGAAGAAAGAGTCAAAAAGTCAAGATAATCCTAAGACTCCTAGGTATGTAAATTTGAGTCATTCTGAAGATCATATCATTGGAGATAAGAGGAAAGGTGTGATGACAAGAAGAAGGTTAACTGCTGAAGAGGTATGTTTAATTTCTCAAATTGAGCCAAAATCTTTTATTGAAGCAAGTAAAGATGAAAATTGGATGAGAAATATGGAAGATGGTCTCTTAGAGTGAACCCATCTAGATACAAATCAATGATTGGTGGATTGTTGTACTTAACTTAGACCAGACTGGATATAATGAATGTTGTCTGCATTGCTTCTAGATTTCAGTCAAATCCGAGAGGAAGTCATGATATTGTTGTTAAAAGAATATTTAGATATTTGGCAAGAACAATAGAGTATGGGTTATGGTATCCAAAGGATGATGATTTCAGATTATGTGCCTATACAGACTCAGATTGGGCAGGAGATGATGGTGACCAGAAGAGCACTATAGGTGGTGCATTCTTTCTTGGGAAGAAATTGGTTTCATGGCTTAGCAAGAAACAGTCATGCACTTCATTATCTATTGTTGAAGTTGAATATGTTGATGTTGCAACAAACTACACTCAGATCTTATGGATGAAGCAAATGTTGAAGGATATAAGGGTAAGATATGAGGAGCCTATTGTTATTCACTATGATAATATTGTTGCCATTGATATGTCAAAGAATCTGGTATTTCATTCCAAATCAAAACACATTTCTATAAGGTATAATTTCTTAAAGGAAAAGGTTGAAGCAAAGGAAGTCAGGTTGGTATATGTGCCTACTAAGGAATAGATTGCAAATATTGTAACAAAATCATTGCCTAAAGATACTTTTAAATATCTCAGAGATCATTTGGGGGTCACCACCCCTGTGATAGAGACATAGAGATGCAGGGATGCATCAATCCGGTGAGCTTATCACAAACATCTTTTAATCTGGGTTGATGGGATGATATTGTTGCTCAGGGGGAGTAGTCAGCTGTTTAGTTTGGCATCAACCCTTTGTCATTGATGTCAAAGGGGGAAATAGTGTTCATGTGAAAAACGAAAAATCTTAGGGGGAGAGATATTTTGTTGGTTCTTGATTATTTGGGGAGTTTGTTGGCATTTGGATGTTTTTCACATTTAGTGTTGCCATCAATGCCAAAGGGGCAGATTGTTGGTAATATGCTGAAATTGTTTATGTGTTATCATTGATGTCAACATTGTGCTCCGGTTGGATATGGTTATGTCCCGGTTTGCTGGTGCTATCCCAGTTGGACCTGTACCGGTTGGACTTGGTTATCAATGATTTTGATCTGATATGATTAGATTGGTTGTTTCAATTTTGGATGGTTATTCAGGATGGTTATATGCTTTTCACATTCAGTTGGTTCATGATTTGGTGCTCTGGAAGCTATCGCTTATGTTCTAGATTACCGGTTGATATTTCTTGGTATTGGTTGGTGATATTCGATGATTTGGTTAAGTGATTTTGGTCCGGCTTATAGAAATGGTTCCTAACATGTTGAAGGTATTCTTGATCATGTCTAAATTGTTTGGTGGCTTCGCAATGGCTAGCATGATGATTTGGTGGTCCTATTTGGATCCGATTGGTTATTCTGTGTTATTTGCAATGAGGGTTTCTACCGGTTGGTGAAACGTGTTGATATAAGTCTTAGCATAATTTATGATGGATATAATTGTTTGGGAATTTGAATTAGATCCATGCTATGTAATGTAAATCATAATATTGGTCAAGTGGTATCATGTGATGTAATTTTTGTAATTATGGTTTATGGGGTTAGGGTTTAGCCGACCTTGTTATCAAGGTTGATGATCTATATTTATAGGTGATATATTCATGTAATTTATAGAGGATGGATCGGTATGGTTATGTCTGCATTATCAGAGAGAGGTAACTATGCGAACAAGGTTATATCATTCAGCGAAGGGTTGTGAAGGTTTTAGAGTTACAGAGTAGACCTATGTGCTTAACTGAAACTGTATCAAGCATTAGGAGATGTTATTTTCATAGTTCATTTTCTCTAGATTGTAGTCCGATGTTTATGTAAGTCAGTGAGACTTCCCTTTTGTGATGAGCAGTTCATGTAATTTGTAGAGGATGGATCGGTATGGTTATATCTGCATTATCAAAGAGAGGTAACTGTGCGAACAAGGTTATATCATTCAGTGAAGGGTTGTGAATGTTTTAGAGTTGCAGAGTAGACATTTGTTCTTAACTGAAACTGTATCAAGCATTAGGAGATGTTATTTTCACAATTCATTTTCTCTAGATTGTAGTCTGATGTTTATGTAAGTCAGTGAAACTTCCCTTTTGTTATGAGCAGTGCGCTCTAGGCACTTGGCCTGATTACAAGTGCAATCCCCATTGTAATTATTTCACATACTGCTGCAGAAGTATTATCTAACTGTGGGTAGGGTTTCCCACCATGGTTTTTCCCTTTACCAAGTTTTCCACGTCAAAATATCGATGTTGTGTGTTATGTGCTTTCATGCTTTATCTTTCACTATGCTGTTCTTATTGTACTCCGGTAAATGGTTTATAATATGCATAAATTGTTTAATTTGTGGAAAACTGATCCCCCCCTCTCAGTTTTCCTCTGTTATCAGAGATTCTAACACTACCACCCTTAACAATAATCATAGGTTTGTTAGGAGGTTGAGTAATTTGAGGATTATTACCACCCTTAACAATAATCACAGGTTTATTAGGAGTTTCATAACCATTCACATGTATCATATTGATCAATCTTTTAGAAAAATATGGTCGAGGAATATTTGAGGGAGGCCTAGTAAAGATAAAACATCAAATGCCTCATAAAGAGGATTATCAACCTTAAACACTTCTCCATGAATATGATTGTCTTTGAATTGAATGAAAGGGAAATCCTCGTAGAGTGGTTCGTTAATGTTACATCCCCAATTTTTATTTTGTATTTCATTCCAATTTTGAATGGTTTTTACTTTTAACTTTCATGTTATAAGGGTAGAATTACTATGAATTTGGATGAATTGTCATTAATGACATGCTATGATGTCAATTTGGTTTCTAACGTGTTTTGAAAATTGCAATGAAATACATAGATTAAATTGTTCATTTTGTGATAATTTTGAATACAAGAATTTTTTATTATGGAATATGACTTTATGTATGAAAGTGGTCTAATCACATGTTTGATTGTCCAAGTGATATCTATGAAGGAGTTCATCGAATTCATCCTACAAAAATAACAAGGAGAGTATCATCTAGTCTAGAGGAGTATAGACAGAGGGAAAACGTGTCAGTGTTGTCTTGAGACCTACACACACAAACTTAAGCTGCTATGGTAATAAGTAAAAGTCGCAATCAGTTTGTGATGTATCAATTTCATTTGTAAGTTGTCTTTGTTAAACCCTAGTGTTTGACCCTGTGTTAGTCTTTTTGCTTTGTGTTAAATCTCTCTTTCATTATTGGTTATAACTATAGAGATCATATCACCTTTTCGACAAACTATCATAGTAAAGAGGGTGGTAAATACCATGTAAGTGGTAGTGGTGAGGAGGGTCAACAACCATGAAAGGTGGAACACCATACTCACATGGAGTATGGGTAAACAAACTCCCCCCCACCTTAATAACACCATGAGGTTGATTTTATAGAGTGGGAATTTAAAAAAAATTTGTTATGCCTATTTAATAGTACCATGTGCTGGTTATTTTAGTATAAACCAACCCACATAATATGGTTAAAAGAAACAAACTTTAAACTTTTCATGGGGAAAGGACATGCTTTCATAGCTTAATAATTTCTTCTCCTTTGAATATAAAAAGGATTTTTTTAAGAGCAAGAACACACTTATTTTGAGCCTCGGGGGGGATTTAGGAAATGGAGAATTAGTTTTGTTTTCCAAGGAAAATGAGTTAGTTTGGTTTTCACTCATTTGTAATAAGGATAAAGGAGAGATATTTTTGCATTCATCTTGCCTACTTGAGAAGTTTGGGAGGGATATTAGAGGAGCTTACTTTGTGAAGGATTCAAAGACTTTCATCTTCTCTCATCTCAAATTTTTAAAGCATTATCCAAGCATGTTCTCCATCTACTTGGAAGTATTTTTCTTTGTTTTGATAATATAGTTGCACATTATATGCAAAGAAAATGCATCTTTTTATACTTGTATAATAATATGGAAAAAACTATAGGGTTTATATTTTATTATGTTATTAGTTTGAACAATAGCTTTATATGGATGTGGAATCATGTTTGTATTCCTTCTATTGTGTGTCTATATACGTGTATATATTATTATGTGAGAGTTATAGAACATGAGATTTGTTCTCCTCTTTAGAAAGGAAATTATTATTTAATTGATGAACACTGGATAAGTGTGGGATAAGTATCGTGACAATATATTTGAGACATGTTTATACTCAAGAAATTATGGCCACTTTACCATGAGTATGTGTGTACGATCACACTCCTGCTAAAGTGGGGGCTAGATGTAGCTTTGTACATTATAACCCTGAATAATTTACACTACCTTTTGTGCCCCTACTTTAGTGTGTCCTGTCTTAGCTCTCTCCCAGACTCATTTCCTTTTTTACCTCTAATTTGATGTCATATGTTTGCACAAAGAACTGAACCTATGCCTCGAGTTGTGCACCCTGATCTCCCACTTGTTTGCCCTATTTTTGGTGGAACATGGAACCTAAGGCATATTGGTCCTCCTTAAACAGAACCAAATTTAAATGGGTTGGTGCACATTCTCCTCCTTGGTGATTTCGATCCTCAGTGTCTCAATTTGACCATTGGAGGTTGGCCTAATTGGTAAATTACCTTGAGAACACTATATAAGAGCATTCATCCTATTCATTTTGACATCCACAATGCACCCATCATTTTTGCATCAACATCAAGCATTCAAGGCAACATTTCATCCCACCATATCCTTCAAGCATCATGGAGCAAAAAATCTACATCAATCTTCATGCAGGCATGTGTATTTGATTAGGTCATTCATATTCATGTTATTGCATTAACACTTGTGATCACATATGAAGAGCATTGCATAATCATTCATCATCAATTACAATGGATTTGAGGTATATCATTCAACATTTAATTTAGCATTTCCATTTACAAATTCAATTCAATCAAGGTTAATTCCAAACTCAGGGTTTGACCTAAGGCAAACCCCTATCAACAACACTATTTCCTTATTTCTATATGTAGGCAACAGATCCAGGAGTCATGAATAGAGATTATAATAAAGGAGATGATGATGATCAGATTGACTTTTATAGAGGCAAAAATCACAAGATCGAGATGAAAAAATTGCCACGGTCCCAAGAATTTCTAACGAGCTTCTGGGAATAGATTTTGTGTGACATCCTGATCCCGAAAGATTGTAGTATGTCCACATTTGACACAAGGGACCAAGACACAAATTACCACACAGTCTCACATTTTTGGACCGAACTTGCTATCATAGGTGCCTCTTTGATTCTTTTGCATAGATTTAGCTCCGTGTCTCTATATCTCATCTATAGTTTGTTGTTTTTGTTGTTTCATGTCAATTCTTCATCATTCACCCTAGATCTAATATTAAAATACATTCAAATCAATTTCAATTAGTGTTACCTATTTTCGCTACAAGCTCAATCAAGTAGAGCTATAGTGTTTTAACATACAGAGAGGTACATTTTACTCTGTTATTTTTACATTCACGTGTTTGATGTGAGGAATTAAAAGATTACATTTTTATGTCTTCAAAATTAAGAGAAGCTAGAAAGGTACACAATTTCTGAAAAAAGTAATCTCTTATTGATGAATATACAATGTCTCACACAAGCCGTGAGACTGACTGATGTGGTGCAAATAAGGAACACACTAGAGCCCTCTTTAAATTGTTTTGTACATCTGTAAGCCCTCTGCCCAACTTGCATCTAGTGTGTTGCCTCCTCACTACCCCTGGGTACCTGCATTTGAGAAAATGTGTTAGAGAAATGATAATCATCATCTATTATCCGCATATGCATCTAAAAACATACAATCCATCCCTCATGTGTATCACAACAACTAGTATTCCAAGCAAATCAGTAAATATCAGGTCAAATCATCAACAAGAAATCATATATGCACTATTTTTGTCTAACCTGTTTTCTTCATGTGCAGATACAAGAAAAGTAAAATACAACATGTGGGTTAAAATGTGGCTCCCACAAGGGTTGAGCCCATCATGCTAATGGAGATGGGTTTCTTTGCAGTTTTTGAATTTTTGCCTTATCAGCAAGACCTACCCCGATCGGCAGGACTTACCTCGATGAGCAAGCATAGGCGTGAAGCGGTTGTATCGGGTATTAGCAAGCGAGGTTCTCTCCTACGCTGATGCCCAATAGAAAAATGGACAGACTGGAGTAAGTCATTGGCTATCGGAAGGAGCTAGTTTTATGTTATCCTGATGACCCGATGGAAAGGCCTAGGCGTAGACCATTTATCCCACATTGGCCACGTAGAGAAAATTCATCGCATTTAAAGGCAAAGCCGCATATATCCTTAGTGTCAAAGCTTACGGGCTTTTGACAAGGAGAAACTTAGTGTTGGTGGGTCCCCCACGTGCATGCGCATCTCAAGGTGCTTGAATTTTATAGCGAAAAGGAAAATTAACCAGCGAGCAAGTTGAGAAGATCAATGCAGATCAAGAAAGATCCGACGGTGGTCGCTATATCGCAATAGAAAGATGCCCGCCGAATACTCCCCACGACTTGGTGATAAAGCACATGCTGAAAAGAGGTGGTTAAAGGGCATGCAGATCAAGAAAGATTAAACGGTGGAGTGAAATTTTGGGGTTATCCATGATTGTCACTGTACCCCGGTTGTGAAGTGCCCGGAATAAATACCCTAGTGACTGGCCAGGTGGCAGACAGGTGGTGCCCAGATGGTGGCCAGCTGGATGCGCAGACAAACCAAAGAGTGACCCATCGAACAAACCTTGGCCTCAATGGATCTCTAAAAGGATTCACCGAAGGCATCGATTCCATCGACATAAGGTACATCGAAGAAATCAAAACCGGTCCCGCTAATGAAACTAAGGTATCGATGAGACATGTGAGTAGTTCGTCGAGGGAGGAAGTTTGGCCGAAAGAATAATATCGAACGAACCAAGGCAGGCCCAAGTCCAGTAGTAGGTCCAAGTGGCGAGACAGGTGGATCTCATGTGCGAACCAGTGTTTGACACATGGTGACACTGTGGCATAAGAGAGAGCCACTCAGAGAGGCTAAAGGTCGAACAGATCAAGGAAGATCAATGGTGATCAATAAAGATCTGACCGCTGTTGCTATGTCGCGATGGGAAGATAATCATCGAATACTCACCGTGACTTGGCAATAAAACACGTGCGGAAAAGGTGAGTGGCTCAGGTGTTAAGGGTTGAGCAAGTTTGAGCCGATCCAATGGTTGTCGTTGTTCCACAATGTTAAGATGATAGCCCGTTAGTCATCGCGGATCAGTGACTGATGACGTGGTGGTTAAGGTGGCATCTAGTTAAATCTAGAGCCAATCCGGTGGTGCCACGTGGCGGAGCACAGAAAGTTGTCATCGGCCATTGGAAGTTAGCGTGTGGAGTGCTACCATCGGCTATCGGAACAATCGGTTCCACCTACCCCAATGCCCGATGAGTTTGCATAAGTCCGAAAAGGAGCTATCAGATATCGTTTAAAGTGTTTTCCACCTACCCCGATATCCCGATGAGGTCACCAGCGGATTGGAGTGAGTCGGAGTGAGTTCGGAGTGGAGCTATCGGGTATCGACAAGACTAGTTTTTGTGTTGCCTGATAACTCGATAGAAAAGCATATTGTTGGGAGCGTGCCATCGGATATCGACGAGAGTGTTTTGACGCTACGCTGATAACCTGATAAGAAGGTGTGCGAGTTGTAAACGGTCTGCAAACGAGTGACTCAAAAGTGGGCTTGTTTTGAAGGTAAAGTGGTTAAAATGCGAATAGGTTCCTGAAGATCTAGTGGTTGTCACTGTACCATAATGAAAAGGTGCCTGAATGTTAATGCTTGCAACATAGCGACAAGCTATCAGCAGTCCCAGCAGTTGAATGTTAATCTGCCATGTGCTGACGATTAATACAGGTGGTTAAATCAAATGGTCAGGTAACCGGTAGCGTCCAGGTGAACTCAACGTGAAATGATGAGAAGTCATTGGTTTTGGAGGAGTTTTTCTTTTAGTTAGAGTCCTGATTTGGTGGAGAGATGACAACACATATTTTTTAGAGCCAAAATTCATTTTGAATTTTTGGAGGCTTTTTGTATAAGTGACTGCTTTGTCACTCAGAGTTCAACAGTTCTAGAGTTTGTACTTGTTCAACAGTAGAGATCCTTGCTCTTGTAACTCATTACTTATGAGTATTTTCATTTTTCTCATGAGTAATATTCAGATTGTAAGCAGTTCTACAGATTTGGAATGCAAATAGCTCCTAATTCTCAATAAATAAGTTGTTTTCCTTCTCATTATTCTTGGTTTTTCAACTATTGTTTGTGAATTTTATGGTAAAATATTGTTTTATCATTTTGTTTCATCAAATTCCTTCAAAGTTGAATGCTAAGAATGTTATGTCATAGTGCAGGTCTATGTTAGTGTTTTCGTTCCTTTACATCAAAACTGTGAGAACCTCATTGTTCTCCTTTTTGTATACATCAAAAAGTCGGAGCCTTTCATAAGAATCGCTTTTGCAGGCATAAGTAGCAGAGTTGTGAGATTGTATAGCTTCAATACTTGAGCATTTTTGTGATTTTGTAAGCATTTTAGATCATTTCAGTCATTGGTGGATCACCTTTTTAACAATAGTTTTATTTTATGCATATCCTTCTGTAGACGTATAAAAATGACCATATTCCTAAATGAATATCTTATGTTTATTTCTTTATTTAATTAAATCCAATTTAATTGAATTATCCACATTCCTCTATTTAATTAAGTAAATTACTCAATTAAATTCACTATCCCATTTAATAGGATAAATTCATTTTATTCAATTAAAGCCCCTGTCCACTTTTTAATTAAATTCAAATTTAATTAAAATAGTTATCTTAAATTAAATAAATCTAATTTATTTAATTGCAACCAAATTGAATTAAATTCAATTAAAACCTATTTTCCCTCACCCGATTGCAAAATCCTACACCTCCCACTTACATCCTAACCCTCTTTCTAACCTCTTCTAGATTCTTCTAAACCTAATTAATAAACCCAAACCCATCCATTATCCCTTTTCCCTAAATTTGAGGAGGTCACTTCTCAAATTTGGAGCAAAGTCTTCAAAATGCATTAAAGCCTTTATCCATTAATGGTTAACTCAACCCTCTTACATGGTTATGCCCCCAAATTTGGAAGGACTCTTACAAAGTTATCCCCAAAGTCTTCATAACCATTAATGGTTAACTCAACCCTCTTACATGGTTAAAGAATTTCCATAAACTCAACCTCCATCTAACCCAAGGGTCTCATCAAGCATTTATTGCTTTGACCATGGTTATCCTTAAACCTTTGCACAAGAGTTTATCCTTTGGGTAAAAGCTTTATCCAATGGATAACCCTAACTTAACCTTAACCCTTAACCCCTAGGGTAACCACGAGGTCTTCTCAAGCATTTAATGCTTCTTACATCTCCTCTCAACCAACCTTATGTTGACAATTGTCACCATTTCATTGGTGCCAATTGCAAACATGGATTCCCAACTTTCAAACTTGGCCCTTGATTGCCTCTTTCAATCCTGACCATCCATTGCCCTATTTTTGCTATAAATAGAGCTCTCATTCCTCCATTTTCATCATCCAAGTCTTTAGCATCACACTTATACTTAAATCCATTCAAGCTTTCATATCTCATTTTTATGCTCAATCATTTAGCTTCTCTCTTAAACAGGAATTAATCTAAATATGCTAATTTAGAGTATATTCCTTATCATTTAGATTAAATCATGAACCAATTTAGTATGCTAGGATAGTCTTGTTTACTAACCTTGTCATCTTATAGCTAGTTTATTGCATTTGTAGCATCATGCATAGCTTAGGATGCATCTCATATTAAAATCAAGAAAAACATCCCTCGTTCTTGCATTTGCCATCCCTAAACCATTTTGCTCAGTGATCTAAGAGCAAAAACATTGGTTTGAGGGATCGTGCAAGATAGAGAACCATGGAACCATCCTTGGGAAGCTGAGCCATACTCCATGACTTCGTAGCTTGCACCAAGAAGTCCTGTGGGTGTGTGAGCAAGGCTCCATAGAGCTCCGTTTTTTCTATATTGAGTTCTATCAGCCCACTTTTCCCGCATACATTTCTGGCGCCCACCGTGGGGCCTTACCCCATATATCAAATCGGTTTTTAAATTTAACCACTTTTGTAGGTCCACGAGAAACAAGAATCAACACGTGGGAAGCATTCCCTAGCATATAGTCAACAACCTAGCGCATCCAGTTTATTGTTCAACGCGTTGGGTCCATCATCTAGCGTGTGGAGTCGGTTATTAGTGCATCATAATACTAAACTTTTCTTGTAGGTCTCGGCGTGGGAGAAAAACAGAGCAGCGCTTCCGGAACACAGAGTAGCGCATCCTGAAAACAGTGTAGTGCATCACCAATTTCTTTTAGCGCATCACTGTTATTTTGTAGCACATACAGTTTGTTCTGTAGCGCATCATTGACAGACATAAATCAAAAATTTAAAATCTATAACTGGGGATAAAAAGTAGACTTGTTGAAGTCCACCAATCATCTAACGTTTTCCTCTTGTTTTCTTGCAGGATTCTAACAAATTTGTTGCAGATGGGAGCTTAGTTTTAAAATATTAAGATAGTTAGATTTTTCACTAACTTAGTTAAGTTAGTTTAAGAAAATCTGAACTTCTTTTGTTCTTAAAATTGAACTCACTTTTTTGGGGCTATAAAAGAAACCACAAATCAGAACATTTCTTGCTTTCATAGGAGAAAACTTATTTTTGGGCTTTAAAAAGAACCATACAAACCTTCATTTTTGCAAAAGTAGCTATAAAAAGAACCTCACCATCCTTTGGTGTATAAAAGGATTCATTTTCAAAAAAATTGCAAGGGAAAGAACCACATTTAAAAGCTTTTGTTGCAATCAAAGGAGGGAAGTTATTCCCCTTTTACTGGTTTCCTTTTTGTTACTCAAAAATCAAACTTTTGCTTTGTTGACTCGATTATTTTCCAGATTAAAGAAATCACTGATTTGGGGAAATAAAATTAACACCATGTTTTTTGGAGCAACATCTCCCAATAGAAGTTAGCAAATCATTTATCTTAAAAGGCTAAAAAGAAAAATTGTTTGCCTTATCTCGAAAGTGGAAGGAATATGCTCTCCCCTTAACTAGGTGATCAAAAATCCAAACCACTCTTAAAGATTTCTTTACTTCAAACAAATAAATCCTTTAGCAGGTCTGCCTTCCCGAGGAGTTGGAATCAACTCTTAAAGCCATTTATGGCCGGTGTGAAGGGAATGACCTAAGTGGGAAATGACTTTGACGCCAAGTGTTCCAACCCACTATAATCAAAAGTGGAAAGTGACGAAAGTCCTTTTCAACGGTTGCGCGCAGCGATTAGCCTTCCCCCAGTATCCTTGAGATACGTAAAGCCTTTGTTCTAAAGGTTGGGAAGCCTCCTGAGGGAGTTTATCATTGACGGCCGAACAGGAAGCCTGATTACGAACCATAGAAATAGAAACCTTGAGCCAAGTCAATAACCAGACATTTATAACATCATAGTGCAAAGGTGGGGAAGAATCCGCCCCCAAGATCACTCACCATATATCTCCTAAGATCACTCACCATATATCTCCCAAGATAACTACTCAATCATGAAGCAATTCACTTTGAGTTAATTTCTAGCAAAAGGCAAAAAAATGGGCGCCCTCTAGGGGGTGACACAACTGTTTGAGCTGACGAAGTATCGAGACTAGTGGGCTATGATGTTATTTATGACTTTTGAATAAAGAGTCTTCTTGAAGTGTATTATTCGTATCCAAACCTGTTAAAACATTGGGGATTTGAACACATCTTCGTAGAACATACACTTTTTATTAGATTAGGCAAAATGGTTGTCCTTTTTGTGTCGTGCTTACATTTGCTACTTCAGAAAATCATCCATCAAGACTGAAAAACTCATAATAAAATTCAAAATTACAAAAAAAACCAACCAAAGGAAAAATCAGGGCAGTTTAGCGCATGAGAACTTCTTAGCGCATAGGGTACTTTTGTTAGCGCATCAAAGCATAAAGTGAGCGCGTTCGGTCAAAACAGTAGCGTTTTATCCAAAATGTCAAAACAGTGTTAAACAGTTAGCGCATCTAGAAAACAGCCTAGCGTGTTGAAGCATCAGCTTAGCGCATAGGAGTCAAACTTTAGCGCGTAGGGTTTAACAGTTAGCGCGTCACAGACCCATACTAGCGCATATCTTTTTGAGCCCAACAACAAACAAATTTTAACAGTCGAAAACTTTAGTGCATGGCAAGGGGCAGCCTAGCGCGTGTGGTCATTCTTTTAGCGCGTGAAGTAAATTTAGTAGCGCATCTTGTCTATATTTTAGCGCGTGACCAAAAACAGAAAAGCAAGGGGCAAAACACTGAGGAATTTTGAAAATTTGGAAAACATCTTCAGAAGCCTCTTTTCATCAGCATCATTTTTCATCAAAGCAGAGTAGCGAAAACAAAGCTGTGAAAACCATTTCTTGAGCAAAGTTTGTGTCAAACAAACGTTGTACAAATCCGAAACTGATCGCACGATAAAACATATATATCCTATCAAAATCTAGAAACATCATCACAAGTATCAAAAGGATCCTTTATCATCTCACGGATTTCATCTCAAAAACACTTGTTTAAAACCTCAGGTTGTCGAATCAAGTTTCCATATCGGGAGACTTTATCCATATCATTTGACACACTTTGTCGTGAAGGGGCATCTAAACCTTCACGTTGATAGAGTAAAACTTGAATTTTCAAAACAAGATCAACTAAATCCAAAACAAATCAAAGGAAACCATTGATCACTTATGCATGACTAATCCCCATATTCTGAGAAGAAAGAATCTTTATCGTAACATCACGTTAAGGAAACAACAACCAAGTTTTTCCAAATTTATCAAGAGAAACAAGTTTTTATACATCAATCGTCAACTCTTCAAATCTCATCGAGTATTCCTTCATCACGTCAAACGTTATATCCAAAACAAATCCAACGAATTTGACAAAGAGCCTTTAAAGACTAGGGCGTATTGTCAAAAATCCGCTTTTAATCAAATCATAAACTATGGAGGAAGGATCAATCCAACATTCCTGCCCGATGAGTGTATCACTTATAACACACCCCGACCTGAACTACCAACCCCTGAGCAACATATCGAAGAGGATTTTGTCCCCTTCGTCACTGAAAGTTTCTACTAAAATGCTTGTTACTCGCTCTCAACAAAACCAACAAAGCGAGGCACAAGCAGAGTCTAGTATGAATCGAAGGTTGTCAAATCCTTTTGAAGGTCTACACCTAGAAGATATTGAAATTTCTGAAGAGCTTCTTCAGGAATGTCAAGAAAGTGTTTCATTCCAAAAGCTTGTAGAAAAGCTCATCGAAAATGACAAAGAAAAATACTTTCTCATGCTCACAAGCAAAGGAGTCAAACTCCCTGAAAACTTTGACGTAGATGTGTTTAGAACGCGACCTCAACATTACGAATATCAAGAACGACAACGGGAAGGGGAAGCATGCGACCCTGAATAAGACATCGCTGAACAAAACATACTAGAACAACATACACCAAGACAAAACATCCTGGATCAAAACATACCGGAGCAATATACACCAAGACAATACATTCCCAAGCAAAACATACCGTTCCATACACCATTTCAACCCAGGATCAATACAAGGGAAGAACTTTTCCCTCAGCAAAACAATGCGCCTTTGGTTGCCCTTACTAAACAAATGCAAATGTTACAAAGACAAATGCAAGACATGCAACAAGGGACAATAGTGCGGTACTCATTAAACGAAATATGTCCTTATCCTTTTGACAAAAGATTGCACATGATCCGTTTTCCTCCAAACTTAGATGTACCTAAATTTGACAAATACGATGGAAAAAGTGATCCCCGTGATCATGTCAGAGAATTATGTACCATGAGTATTGAATTTGCTCATGATGACACCTATCTAATGAGGTTATTCCCAAGAAGCTTGGGAGGACAAACAATGGAATGGTTATCCAAAATTACACCACCTATCAGATCGTTTGATGAATTGGTTAACAAGTTCATAACACAATACTCCTATAACATTCAAGATGCTATAACCATGCTAGATGTCTGCAACACCAAACAAAAGAATAATGAAACATTCATGATATTCCTTCAACGTTGGCGACGTATGGTGTCACAATATCCTCGAGACATTCTTGAAAAAGAGAAAATGGAAATTTTCATCGATAACTTGAATGGTGAGATGAGTTACAGGCTCAAACTCCAATGCATAGTCTTTCGCTAAATTGATTGAAAACGACATTCAAGTAGAGGAAGCATGTGTCAAAAAGGGAATGCTCAAATTCTTCAAAGAAGGAACAAATTCATTTAACTACAATAAACAAAACAACAACAACTTAGACAAGTCTCGATATTGGACTCGAAACAAAAACGAAGGCAACAATGAATCACATGATCCAAAATCCAAGCAACCAGTACTCGCATTATCTAGAAATCCTCAAGCTACGAAAAATCCTAAAGGTGCTAATCCCAACGCTAACACATATACACTGAATATCAATCAAGGTCAACCCAACGCAAACAACACCAACGATACTCAAAACAAAACCACAAATCAAGGACCTAATAACACATCGCGCGACAACACTAACAATTTCCAAAAACGTGTCTTCACACCACTAGGACAATCACTAGAATCAGCATTCAGAGAGCTTCTAGCGAACAAGATTCTCTCTTTGCCTGCAATCAGCAACTATGAACCCCAAATCAAACCACCTTGGTGGAATGACTCACATTATTGTGATTTTCATCGTAACAAAGGTCATCGAACAAATGATTGCATGAGATTGAAAAACATTGTTCAAGACATGATTGATCGGGGTGACTTAATGGTAGATGGTCTCAAAACAAATGGTGACCATGGAGCCTTTAAAAATCCTCTTCCAAACTACAACAAAGATGGAGCTTCAACCTCAAGCGATACACATGGAGCTCGTATCAACCACATCTACAATAACACCATCAATCACATATCAGCTGAAGACCATCATGTGAATGTCATTACCATCCGAGACCAGCATAATCATGAATCTATCAATGTCACAACCAGAGCTCAGAAATATGTCTTGAAGGGACATACCGCGCCTACAACCACTACACCAAAAATCCAATATGATCTAGTCAGCCAACTATGCAAAACTTCGGCTCAGATATCTATACTAGAACTACTAAAACTGTCACCAAAACACAAAAACATATTGGAGCAAGCGCTATTGGAAACAAATGTACCTCAAGATCTGGATGCAGATAGATTTCAAGCCATGGTCACTCATATGACAGGGCCTCATAATCTCACCTTCTCAGAGCATGATAATACTTCCTTGAGTCATCTGCATAACACTCCTCTCCATATTGAAGTCATCATTTATAAACACTAAGTAAAGTAAAAAGAGTATTGATAGATGGAGGAGTTGGACTTAATATATGTACCTTAAAACTTATCTATGTATTAGGCTTCTCAGAGGAGTCCATTGATCCCCGTAAAAAGATTACCATAAAGGCCTATGATGATGAGGAAAGGTCATCTAAAGGAACCGTGATGTTACCCATTCAAGTTGGACCAGTGCAAAAAGATACTATGTGTCAGGTCTTAGACATAGACCTCACCTACAATATTTTATTAGGTCGACCCTGGATACATGAAATGCAAGCAGTGCCTTCTACGTATCACCAGTGTGTCAAATTTCCTTATAACGGACAAGAGGTCTCTATATCTACTGATCACAATCCATTTCAACATTGTAATGCAATGGGGGCAGCCCAGGACAGTTTGGTTCCTCATAATAGGGAAAAACAAAGATCCTCAACATCAGATCTACAGAAGGCAAAGCCTTAATCATTACCTGGAGATTTCAAGAAGAAAATGCGAATCAAAGAACAAGGTATGGGAGAATACTCTTTGGAACCCATGTGTTTGGCCAAATTACCAACATCACCCAAATCTCATGGATTTCCCACTCCATCAACACGTCAGGTGACTCAACCCATCACCAAATTTGATGGTACCTTCATCCAACTAGGCACTCTAGCACATGAATAAGAAGATAAAGACATTCTTAGCTGGTTATACAAAGATGAGGAAGAAGATAACATAGCAACTGCTCTTGATATAGTTCTACAAACACACCTATATGGAAAGGGCTACTTAATCATGCAGCAAATGGGATATGACGGTAAAGGACCTATTGGAAAATGCAAAGGAGTCACTGAACCCATAGACCTTCCTTCACAGCCCAGTAGAGACAAAACAGGATTGGGTTGTAAACTCACTTTCCTATTAAGAAAGACACCACTAATAACTCCAAAACCTCAATGGAAAGCAAAGAAGAAGTACAAAGAAGAATCCTGGAAGGAAGCACTATTTGAGTCAGCAGAAACAATCTGCAAGGCACATGAACGTCAAGAACAGAAGCAACATCAAGAAAAGCTTCTAAGCCACAAAAAGGCCATATCTGCAGCAGTAGCTCATATTCAAACGCCAATATCTCAAGAACTGATGATATCATCTCCTGATACCATTATTCCTCTCCAAGGAGGCACAGTCTATGAACAAATACAGAAAGTAGAAGCAAGATCTGACACCGAATCAACAAAAACTATCAAACTGGTATCCGTCATCAAAGATCTATTTTCACCCTACAACATACCTATTTACATCACTGATAGAATCTGGGATGATGCCTCAAAGACTGATTCCAGTGAATATGAATGGGGAAGCTACTCAAATGCTACTGCAGATATCATTGACAATACTAGTACCATATCCCTTTCTCAGGAAGAACATAATGCAAAAGATGGACCTCTTGAATTTGGACCGCAGAATATCTATGACGCCAAGGAAAGTGAATAGAAACATTATGAACAAGTCTATACATAAGATAATACCATCAAAGACCTCGACGAAATCCTTGACTTCTTTGCCAAAACCAATCACGATGAAACCTTTGTCTTGACACTTACATTAGCAGAACTTAATCCACCGAATGATTCCTTACCACTTGTCTTTCCTGACCTCATTGACTGGGACAAACCTGAAATACATGATATACCAATTTTCCCAGATGATGAATCTATTATCCATTACCTATGTACCATTAACTTGGAAACAAACTCTACCAGTGAACGAAGTAACGATGTTTGCAAACCAGAGAGTGTCAAGTCTCTTAGTTGCAAAAATGAACCAAATAAAAGATCTGATGCTGAAAACCAGTCAATGGCAGCTCTAGATCACAAAAAAGTAAAAATAAAGGATGCATCTGAGGGTGAAAACCTTTTTAAGGCACCTAAAGATGGGAGACTTGACACTCTTCCAGAACACTTTCATGAGCGATCACCCATATTGATTGAGCCCACTCAATCAATCAACATTGGTACCACAGAAGCAGTCAAGAACATACACCTTGCATAATCTCTGACAGAGGAGGAAAGATCGGCATTTATCATCTTTTTTAAAGAAAAGCAAATTAACTTTGCTTGGTCATATGCAGATATGCATGGAATTGATCCACACTTAATCATGCATCACTTGTCCATCTCTCCAGGAGTTAAGCCAGTCAAGCAAAAACTACGAAAGATGAATCCACAGGTGGCACTCATGGTCAAAGCTGAACTAAAGAAACTATTAGATGTTGGATTCATTCGACCCATCGACTATGCAGAATGGATCTCCAACATAGTGTCAGTATCAAAACCAGATGGCAGTATCAGAATCTGCACTGATTTCAGAGATGTCAACAAAGCCTATCCAAAAGATGACTTTCCTTTACCTAGCATCGACATAATTGTAACCCTCATAGCGGGCCATGCAATGCTCTCACTAATGGATGGTTTCTCAAGCTATAATCAGATTAAAATAGCCCCAGAAGATAAAGATAAAACAACGTTCACCTGTCCTTGGGGAACGTATTGTTGGAATGTTATGGCTTTTGGCTTAAAGAATGCAGGGGCTACTTATCAAAGAGCAATGACAACAATCTTTCATGACATGATGCACACATTCATGGAAGATTATGTAGACGATCTGCTAGCTAAATCATTCACCAGAGCAGAACATCTCGGCATCCTAACAAAAATCTTTGATCGATTGGAGAAATTCCAAGTTCGGCTCAACCCTAAGAAGTGTGTCTTTGGGGTTACATCAGGAAAGTTACTGGGCTACATTGTCTCAGCTAAAGGTATTAAAGTGGATCCAGCAAAGGTACAAGCCATTATGGAAATGCCACCACTAAAGAATATCAGTCAACTCAGATCTCTACAAGGACGACTTCAATCAATTAGGCAATTCATCGCTCAACTAGTTGATAAAAGTCTACCATTCAATCATTTGCTCCATAAGAATGTACCTTTCAGATGGGAGACCAAGTGTGCATAATCTTTTTATCAAATCAAACAGTATCTGATGAACCCGCTAGTTCTAGTACCACCAGTCGGAGGAAAGCCCCTTATTCTATACATTTCAACAATAGATATATCACTGGGGGCACTGTTAGCACAAGAAGATCAACAAGGAAAGGAACGAGCCATATACTACATCAGTAGGACATTGAATGGCTATGAACTCAACTATACATTCTTTGAGAAAGCTTGTCTAACGGTGGTCTTCGCATCTCAGAAGTTCCGACATTATATGCTAGCACACACAATTAAGCTAGTAGCAAAAATTGATCCTCTCAAATATCTATTCAGCAAGGCAGCTCTTACTGGTAGATTGGCTAAATGGGTCATGATTCTCAGTGAATTTGACATCCAATACATAGAACGAAGAGCCATCAAAGGACAAGTAATTGCAGATCAACTAGTTGAAGCACCGCTACCAGGAAAACAAACTATGGAGATTGAATTTCTGGACAGGGACGTTCTTGCTATTTCTACCACACAATGGACCCTATACTTTGATGGATCCTACACCCAACATGGTTCAGGTGTTGGCATTCTTTTCATCACTCCTGAAGGGCATACCATACCAAGATCATACCAGCTTATGTTCCCATGCACAAATAATGTGGCTGAATATGAGGCATTGGTTATAGGCATCAAAATGGCCGTAGAATGGAAAATCACAGAGTTAAAGGTCTACAGAGATTCACAACCAGTCGTCAATCAAATCAACAACGACTATCAGACAAAGAATGACAAGCTACTACCCTACAAACGAATGGTGGATGACTTCAAACAGTATTTTGTACACATCACCTTCGAGCAAATACCAAGGATGAACAACAAAGCAGCCGATGCCATGGCTACTATCACTTCATTACTACAAATTCTAGAGCAACAATGTTGTTACGAGTTCCTGGTAGAGCAACTATTCTCCCTAGCCTATGACCACTCTAAATCCCATATTGTCTATGCCTTAACCGGTTCGGATTCGCCTTTGTATGGACCAATATATGATTATCTAAAGAACAATATCCTACCCATTGACTTATCCCGTAACCAAAAATGAAATTTTATCCGACAAGTTGTCCGGTATACCTTTACCACTAATACTTTGTATCGTCGAGGTCTAGATGGTACTCTTCTTCATTGCCTTGATCGTAATAATTCTGATTCCGCTTTACACGAGCTTCACGAAGGTATTTGTGGAACACATTCAAGTGGGACTACTCTTGCTAAAAAGCTTCTAAGGATGGGATACTACTGGCCTAGAATGGAAAAATATTCTTACCACTTCGCCAAGAAGTGTCCTAAATGCCAAATCCATGGCAATCTGATACATGCACTAGCACAAGAACTGCAGCCATTTACAACATCCTGACCCTTTTGTCAGTGGGGACTAGACTTGGTCGGCAAAATTCATCTTTCATCTTCAAATGGACACAAGTTCATTATAACTGCAATAGAATACTTTACCAAGTGGATAGAAGCAGTCCCAATGACCATGGTAACCGGAAAGCAAATTGCGTCTTTTATCCTAAACTATCTGATCTGCAGATATGGTATTCCAAGTTCCATCATCATCGATAATGGACAACCATTCAAAAACCAAGATGTCCGAGAACTATGTGAGCAATTCAAAATACAACATCGATTCTCTACACCATACTACCCCCAGGGGAATGGTCAAGTAGAAGCATCCAACAAAACAATACTGAAGATTCTCAAGAAAACAGTAAATGATGCAAGCAAAGATTGGCATATACAACTCAATCCAGCACTTTAGGCATACAGAACCAACATCTGTACACCTACAGGAGCAACACCTTTCTCATTGGTCTATGGATCCGAAGCTATTTTACCGCTAGAAGTAGAAATTCCATCTCTCAGAGTATTTATAAAAGACTTAATCCCAGATGAAGAGTATCGGGTCAACCAACTGCAAGAACTGGAATTATTAGATGAAAGACGTCAACATGCTTACACTCATCTCAAAGCATATCAGCAACGCATGTGCAGAAGCTACAATCACAAGGTCATCCCTCGCAATTTCAAGGTTGGTGACCTAGTCCTCAAAGAAAATCCAAGAAATCAACAAGATTGAGAAAAGAAAGGGAAATTTGAACCTAATTGGTTGGGTCCCTATGTCATCATATCAGTCTATGGATCAGGTGCTTATCAACTTACAACTTCAGAAGGAGACGTGCTCGATGAACCAACTAACAACATTCATCTGAAGAAATACTACACTTGAGTAGTCTTTTGCACGGAAAAAGCAAAAACAAGCAAAAAATAAAAAAGCAAATAAAAAGGTACAATAAAAGCAACTGGTGAAAACTTGGTAACGGGCGCTATTGTGAAAGAACAACTCCTTCATCTATATCTATGCACTTGCAGTAAAGTACTATCAGCCATTGCTCGACACTTAGCAAATATCCAGTCAAGATATACTTAGCGTAGTCACTATCCTGGTTTATCCATATATCCTTTTACCACATTCCACCATGGCTTGGAAATCACTGAACGTATCCACATCAAAAGGTACACTCAGCTAGGGAAAATAAATCGTCAAAACTTGCAACACATTCAAGACATCAAGACTATTGGCAAAACTCAGAAACATCACATCCAACAACCAAAAACTTCACTCTATCACAAAGCAAAACATTGGATCACTAAAAACACAAATCACAAAAATACCAAAGATGGATGATTTTCTGAAGTACTAAATGTTGCATTATCGCATAAAGTCTTGACTATTTTTGCATTTTGAACTTTTTAAATTATTGGATTCTCTGCATTTTCTCACTAAATGCTTCAAAGCTAGTGATCATGGGGAAACTCCAATATTTTTTTTAGTCTTCTGTCTGTGAGGCGATCATTTGTACTGTGTAAATACTTGTCTCGAGATGTGATACAACGAATATCATTGAAGACATGATTCCACTTTACGCATACAAATGGTTTAATCTTGTCTGTTTATACGCAATCCGCACTCTGGTCGTCCTGGTTCAATTATACCTTGACGCTTGTGCTATCTTGCAAAATCAAACATCACGTAATTTTTTCTCAGGTCATTATGGTTCAATTATACCATTATGCTTGTATAAATTTTCAACATATCCCAAAACAAATCAATGCTCAATGATGATACCTATATTGAAAGCAAATAACATATGGTTATATCAGGATGACAAATGCAGAATGAGGATGCTTGAAAAACAAATATTTGCATATCATTTTAAAAGTAGTTGCATATCAAATCATACATCTCATTTTCAAGATACATCTCACATCATTATCATTATCATACATCTCATTTTCAAGATACATCTCACATCATTATCATTATCATACATCTCATTTTCAAGATACATCTTACATCATTATCAAATCATACATCTCATTTTCAAGATACATCTCACATCATTATCATTATCATACATCTCATTTTCAAGATACATCTCACATCATTATCATTATCATACATCTCATTTTCAAGATACATCTCACTGCATATCAAACCATACATCATACATTTACATCATGCATCATATCATCTATCTAAGCATTGCATCATCATAAAGTAAAGAAAGAGCATATATAACATGCATCCATAGCAAATCACATGATCAAAGAAAATGGTGTCATCTTTATGTATATATCAAAAATGGTCCGAATGTACAAAATCTGTCATGTCTGTGCCCAGTACAAGCAAAACAATGATCTAAAAATACAATAGAGACATCGTCTCTCAAGTATGACTATCTCCTGAGGGGGATGGTCTCGCAGCTGATGTCCTAGCTCCTGGATCTCCAGGAGGATCCTGTCTCGAGGGCCTCGTCACGCCTCTGCTCTCTGACTCTGTCCCAGTCTCTCGAGATCGACTCGATCTCACCTGTGTGAAGCTCTGTACTCTGCGCTCCCTGGGCACGACATCCTCGTAATGGCGTGTATAATACTCCGCCTCCCTCACTCTCGAGGACAACTCTCACATGATATCTCTCATCGGGCCCCTTGTTGCTGCTCTTTGAATGCTAGCTGCCAGCTCCTCTGCCTGACCACGCCGTTGTATCTCTGTATCTCGCTCTAGAGTCAGCTAAGTAATCTGACGCTGCTACATCAGTAGCTGTGCCTATAACTGCTGAACTGTCAACTGCAGGGTCCTGATCTGAGCATCCTCCACATATGTCAGGACTCAGACCCGTAGGGGCACCTGTAAAGGGGTACCCCCTATCCCTCTGCCTGTCCTAGGTGCTGGTGGAGGTAACTCATCAGTCCTCCTCCTTTGTGTCGGCCACCTCCACTCATCTGTCCCTCCCACCGCTACCATCACCTCTCCCACTCTCCCCTCCTCTCCTGCTCCAATCGCTAGCCCTCCTCTCCCCCTGTCCATCATAGCTCGCCGAACTGCTCTCTCCACTCGACCTCCCCCATCTCTATCCCTGTCTCCTCTCCTCCCCTGATATCCTCTACCCCGTCGTCCGCCTCCGCCTCCATCATCTCCGTCATCTCCATCTCCCCCAACATCCTCCTCATCATCATCGAAGGTCGACTGCATCTCCTCAGGATCTGATATCCTGGCAACAACACGAGCTGCAAATAAACCCGCAAACTCATGGGTCATCCCTGCGTCTAATATCTTGGGAGCATAGTCCCATATCTGACCCGCTAAGCTGGAGAACTCCTCTACAGCTGCTCCACTGTCAATGGTAGGACCCCAATCAGGTACGTCCTATCTCCGACATGCATACAGGCAGGTCCCCTGTGGTATACCCTACTGCCGACCATACTGCCTCAACACCTTGCCCACCTGAAATCTCTCTATCACAAAGGGCGTCCGCCCTATCAAAAACTGGCTCATAAAAACATAAGGCATCTCTAGCCCATCCTCTGCCCAGACCTCACAATCTGTATACGGTTGCCAGATGACCGTATCTATATCATCCAGAACCCTCCTCCAATGCTCCAGTTTGCCCAACTTATGCTAGACAACTAGACCCCTATAACCATAAGCATATGTCCGTCCAGTAGGCCTGTCTCTATCCACCAGTGGTCTCGTTGTTGGAATGTGCTCCCAACACCATACCTGTAAAAGTGTCACGCCAACTAAAAAACTGTCGTAACCCAGATACACAACCTCATGCAGGTCCCTGTACAAGTGGGCTAACATGGCTGATCCCCAAGCGAACCTGCGGCCCTGGGTCACCATCTCCTCGAGAACCAATCCCTAGCTCACAGAGAATCCCTTTGACCTACAATCAAGACAAAGGGATCCACCGATGAACCCTGATAGTATTGACGGGAGAGGCGCATAATCTAAATCTAGGAACTCCTGCCATGGGATCTCATACCCGCATATCGTCTCATCACGAAAAATGCACCGCAGTGCCTCAGTACCACTCTCCTCCGTCTGCTCATATGGCAATAAAGCATCTGCTACGGGAATCTGTAAGATCCTATAACAGTCCTCTGGAGTGACTGTCATCTCACCAGTAGCAAAGTGAAAGGTGTTCGTATCACTGTGCCACCTCTCGGCAAGCGCTGTAAGTAGACCCCGGTTCACAGTGAACCGAGGCATGTCTAGCAAAGATGATAAACCACATCCCTCAATCACATCTAGGTCAGCTTGTGCCAACCGAGGTATCAATGCCCAAGGTTTGGGAAACTGCTCCCGCGACTGCACCACTCCCAATCGCTCCTGTCAAAACACAAAACAAGTTCAATATCAGTGTCCACATCAAAACAAAGATATCAAAATCAAAATCACATCAAAAACATGAAACAATTTGCTCATCTAAACAAGTTCCACATCATATCATATCAACTTGTAACACAACTCAAGTTTTCAAAAACCATATCAAAACTTGTAAAACAACTCAAGTCTCCACATCACATAAACTTGTAAAACAAAACAAGTTTCCCACCCATATCAGCTTGTAAAACAACTCAAGTTTCCAACCCATTTTAGCTTGTAACACAAATCAGGCTCCACACATTGAACTTGAAACAGTGCAAAAACAAATCATGGTTCGATCAAAACAACACATTCATATCTACATCAATAACTTGAAACAAATCACAAATTAAATCAAGTTATATCAACACTCATATTGGACACATTTTCAAAAACATGATCAAAGACACAACAAATGGCAAAAATCCACCTCCCCAGGCAAAACTGACCTTTTCATTTGTAATTTTTCACATTCAAAAATTACTAACTCTTGCAAAACCCGATCCATGCGCTAATTAAACCTGGTTATGCGCTAAACTACACCCATGCGCTACCCTGTTTTCTCCACGCGCTATTACGTCTACCGTATGTGCTAGACTACCTCTATGCGCTATCTTTTTTTCTCCATGCGCCACCCAACCTACCTTAAGTGCTAAAACCGACTTATGTGCTAATTTATCCCATGCTTGCGCTACCTATTTGACCCTATGCTCTAGGTCTAACCTACGTGCTAAATCCCCCTACCCATGCGACCCCTTGTGGACCCTATGCGCTATGTTTAACCTATGCGCTACCCTTTTAACTTGGCGCACTACCCTATGTTCATCATGCGCTAACCTACGACCATGCGCTAACCTAAAACCTTCATGCGCTAACCTATTCATTTTCGGATGCTACCCTAAATTAATACCCTATGTGCTACCTAATTTATCGTATGCGCTAAACGAGGACTTCTATGCACTAAATCGTTAAAATCGAATTTCAAAAATAAAAAACGGACCAAAAATGATCAAATTCAAAATTAAAAAAAGGGTCAAAAGCGTTGACTTACCGGTGGTCTGTATGCGGCAGGTCTTTGATGCCTCCAAACGCGCTCAAATCGATGCGTAGAATAAGGAATAGGCATTTTGTCTTCTCTCCAAAAGTCCCTTTCTCCAAAGTCAACAAGCACAAATGAAACAAATCAAAGCACTTTTTCTCTTTTATAGGGAAAAATGAAATTAGGGTTAGGGAAATGAGCATGTAATTTGCTCGCGGTCTCCCTCATACCCTAAAACACGTCAATTATCGGGAGATGAATCAATTTCAATGTTTCACCTAGCCAAAATCTTGCATACCAAACGCAAATTATCAAAATCAAATCAATTTTTTCAAAATATTGATTCATCTCCCAAGGGGGCATTATCACCATCGTTTATCAAATCTGGGGCATAACATGAAATTCATAAAAACGACATCGATCATAAAATCGCAACAACACATCATTTTCTTTGAAATAACATGCGCACACACGTCACTTCAAAGATGGGCAAAATGTAGACGTATAAAAATGACCATATTCCTAAATGAATATCTTATGTTCATTTCTCTATTTAATTAAATCCAATTTAATTGAATTATCCACATTCCTCTATTTAATTAAGTAAATTACTCAATTAAATTCACTATCCCATTTAATAGGATAAATTCATTTTATTCAATTAAAGCCCCTGTCCACTTTTTAATTAAATTCAAATTTAATTAAAATAGTTATCTTAAATTAAATAAATCTAATTTATTTAATTGCAACCAAATTGAATTAAATTCAATTAAAACCTATTTTCCCTCACCCACTTGCAAAATCCTACACCTCCCACTTACATCCTAACCCTCTTTCTAACCTCTTCTAGATTCTTCTAAACCTAATTAATAAACCCAAACCCATCCATTATCCCTTTTCCCTAAATTTGAGGAGGTCACTTCTCAAATTTGGAGCAAAGTCTTCAAAATGCATTAAAACCTTTATCTAACTTGTTGAATGCCCCCAAATTTGGAAGGACTCTTACAAAGTTATCCCCAAAGTCTTCATAACCATTAATGGTTAACTCAACCCTCTTACATGGTTAAAGAATTTCCATAAACTCAACCTCCATCTAACCCAAGGGTCTCATCAAGCATTTATTGCTTTGACCATGGTTATCCTTAAACCTTTGCACAAGAGTTTATCCTTTGGGTAAAAGCTTTATCCAATGGATAACCCTAACTTAACCTTAACCCTTAACCCCTAGGGTAACCACGAGGTCTTCTCAAGCATTTAATGCTTCTTACATCTCCTCTCAACCAACCTTATGTTGACAATTGTCACCATTTCATTGGTGCCAATTGCAAACATGGATTCCCAACTTTCAAACTTGGCCCTTGATTGCCTCTTTCAATCCTGACCATCCATTGCCCTATTTTTGCTATAAATAGAGCTCTCATTCCTCCATTTTCATCATCCAAGTCTTTAGCATCACACTTGTACTTAAATCCATTCAATCTTTCATATCTCATTTTTATGCTCAATCATTTAGCTTCTCTCTTAAACAAGAATTAATCTAAATATGCTAATTTAGAGTATATTCCTTATCATTTAGATTAAATCATGAACCAATTTAGTATGCTAGGATAGTCTTGTTTACTAACCTTGTCATCTTATAGCTAGTTTATTGCATTTGTAGCATCATGCATAACTTAGGATGCATCTCATATTAAAATCAAGAAAAGCATCCCTCGTTCTTGCATTTGCCATCCCTAAACCATTTTGCTCAGTGATCTGAGAGCAAAAACATTGGTTTGAGGGACCGTGCAAGATAGAGAACCATGGAACCATCCTTGGGAAGCTGAGCCATACTCCATGACTCCGTAGCTTGCACCAAGAAGTCCTATGGGTGTGTGAGCAAGGCTCCATAGAGCTCCATTTTTCACATATTGAGTTCTATCGGCCCGCTTTTCCTGCATACACTTTCTATCCCTTTTCCAAGTCAATTTAAAGTTAGTATTAGGTGATCAAATAGGAAGCCGACCTATAATCCAGAGGTTTGCTCTCATAATAGGATACCCATAGCCTCAGAGCAGTCTAATGTGTCACTAGATTGCAAGAATTTCAAGCTTGCATTGGGTGCAAATCCCAGTGACAACAATTAGACAAAGGAAAAAGGATGTGATCTACATTCAATCCTCTTTCATTGAATCAATTGAGTTCTCCCTTCCTCTAATGTATTGTTTGGAAAGTTAGATCATTTCCTAGAATATAAGGTTTAACTTGTGAAACCCTATTTTTCCATCCATTACAATACCAAGATCATATTTGTAGTTGAAAATTTCTTTTATTGGATGCAATTAAATGTATACAAGTCTTATTGTACAATGTGAGAAAATTAAGGAAAACGTATGGAACCAAGACCAAAATTGAATCTAATTTAAAATCCCCCCACCACCTCCAATTGAATAACTATGAATAAAAATTTAAATTAAAAAATTATAAACTAAAGCAAACTTAGGATATGTGGATATGCTTATGATATGTTTGATGTTTTGTTGCTCTTCAGAGTCCCTAATATGACATGTACTTGGTCTAATAGAGTCTTTTTATAATTTGATTGAGGATGCAAGTTGATTTGTAGAGTTCTAGTCTTTTTTAAATTTTGATGGATGGTA